>NC_090934.1:578051527-578354558 GCF_040938575.1 Ambystoma mexicanum
CTGCAGTTTCAGCACCAAAGAAAAAGGGATTTAAAGCAAGATTTTGGGTTTTCATTTAGCAACACTGCTTTTTCCTTCTGTACTCCATTTTTACTTTTTGTGGAGCTCAGTGACATATTTCAGGAGTGAGATCTCTCTTCCACCACTGACAACATGCGTGGCAGATTGGGCAGCTATCTTTTTGTGCGTTGCTAAGCTCGATTTTCAGAGGTTTTGGCACGCACCAGGGTTTTACTGCCATTTTGCTTTTTATGGCACCATCATAACACAGTGCTGCAGCATAACAGAGCAGAAGCGGGTTAAAATATCCAACGGAGCCCCCCCCTCATGGCTTCAGTTTGACTGCCCGTCAAGGGGAAGTCGGGAGATTGGGATGTTCTTTCTTTCTTTGGTCCAGGTGAAAAAAGTCGTCTGCTACTCCCATCAATGCTGGATCAACATGCTCTCCTCGCCGGTTCTGGATGGGAGTATGGACCGATACTCCAGGCACCTTGGGTCTTTCCTCCCGGTCCCCGAGTGATCCTCCTTGGTAATTAGAAATTCTTGGTTCCAATGCTATGAGACAGAACAGAGCAGGGTTATGGAAATTTCCCCACTACTAATCATGTAGTGGGGCAGGTGCATACATTGAATACAATTTACAATATTCCCCGCCTGTATTTACTAAGGGTTTTAACAATTGGACTCTTATAAGTATCCAGAATGTCTCCCTCTGAGTTGCCGGTTGGCTCCTCTATTTGCAGCAAAGTATGCCTGGGATGGCAACTCTTCAGCTGGTTTATGTGGACCTACATGTCTTCCCCTTCTGCCAAGCTGCCCTTGGGGATGCAGATTTTGTAGGCGACTGGTGAGATTCTGTCTACAATTTCAAAAGCACCCCGCCAAGTTGGGAGGAATTTGTACTGTTTGGCTTGGTTCCTTTGGAAATTGAACAAGTAGACCCGGTCTCCTACTTGGTATTCTTTTTTAGTTGTCATAAGGTCATAGTGGGTCTTCATACTGTCTGCAGATCTTTCTAGATTCCGCTGAGCATAGGCAAAAGCATGTTGAAAGTGTTTTCTCAGATTCTCAACATACTCATGAGTTGTGGAGGCATTTGTCAAGGTCTGCTCTTGGGTTCTGTAGAGCAGATGCTGGTGTAGCACCATCCTTCATCCAGTCATCAGCTCAAATGGAGACATTTTTGTTGCAGAAGAAGGGCTAGATCTGATGGCCATCAGGACAAGAGGTAATCAAATGTCCCAACTTGGCCCAGAATCTGCCACAAACTTTTTTAATATGCTCACAATAGTCTTCTTGTTGTATCTCTCAAGTCCACCATTAGAGGCTAGCGGGTAGGCAATGTGTAGTTTCCTTTTGACCCCAAGTATCTCCCACATCTTTGTCATCACTTCGCTAGTGAAGTGGCTACCTCGGTCTGACTCAATCCTTTGGGGTAGTCCAAAACACGAGAAGATGTGATTGATCATCAGGGGAACTGCTGTTTCTGCCGTGCAATTTGGGGCCGGGATACATTCCACCCATTTAGTGAACAAGCATGTTACGGTCAACATGTACTTGTTCCACCTAGAGGAGCGAATCACAGACCCGATAAAATCGACTTACAAATCTGACCAAGGCAGTGTCATCCCCCCATTTTGGAGGGGAGCACAGTGTGTAAGTGATATTGGCTGAAATTGTGCACACACAAGACACCCCTTCAAGTATTGGTTGAGGTCCTGCCCCATGTGTGGCCTATCACTATGCACTATCATAACACAGTGCTGCAGCATAGCAGAGCAGAAGTGGGTTAAAACATCCCACAGGAAGTTGATGAACTAATTGGCTCCCAGGCTGTCTCAACTCCTGCCCTTATTTGTGGGGACTTTAATTCTAGGTTCCCAAGAGATGACAACTTGAGGAGGCAGGAGATGGTTTAATTGTCTTCTCTTGCACTGGGTGGCAGATTAGACACGGCATGCCATAGCGGGACTAAATGGGCAAACTTGCTATATGTCATAATGTCACGTGTGCGCGTGGCTCATGGCACGTGTGCGCATGGCTCAGTGAGGGTTCTGGTAGAATGTGGGTGCGTGGTGTGATGGTTGACCGTTGAGATTGGAAGTGGCTTCAAGTGGTGTGGGGACCCCGGTGTTCTGGCGTCCTGTCTTTTGTCCATTTTCTTACCCAAAAAGTGCTTAACCAAGGACAATAAAGTAATGTTGTACTCACCAAGAGGACGCATCCACTTACCTTATATAACTATACATGGCTGGGCACTCTTTTTCATCTGATCCTGCATCACAATTTACTCGAAGTGGACATTCTAGCAGCAGCATTCTAGATTATATTTTTGTTGCTAATGCACCTTCTTTAATTATCGATATGTGCATATTCCAATGTCACGAAAGCAACCATTTACCCATTGTTCTAAGTCTTAACTTCCAGAGTTATTATCATGGCATTGTTCCATCTGGATCACTACAAACTAACTCGGCCTTAAATCACATTTCTTGGACTACCAGCAAAATTGGGACAGTATCTCCTTTGGCCCAGGCGACTTTAAGTGAATACATAATGAATTTATATCCATTGACTTTCACCCCTAATTGGAGGTTGCCCACCTTGCCATTAGTAAATACGAAACATGTCTAGAAAGCATCAAGATAATCACTTTTGTAAAGTCAGCCACACGTTCTAGAGTGGCTGTTGGTCCTAAAAACCCTTACCAACATGTTTTTGATGAACACATCAGGGTTAAGAAAAGGACTATACGCAAAGAACTCCATGGATCGGCATGCCTGCAGCTCCTCACAGTTAAACATGCTACCGGGGTGAAGATAATAAAAAAGGGTTATCGCAAATGGCTCACATGGCACAAGTATCAATGGAGTGCTCTCTATGGCGGACTTTGGTCCAATCGTCCCTCACTAATAATACTACCATGTTTTGGAAAATCATTAATGGAACCAAACATTGGTTAGAGATACTAATGGCATCTCAGAGCAAGCTTGGGTCATCCATGTGGAATTGACCTTTGGAGGGAGTGAGCATAGACCTTCATGGCTGCCACTACCAACTGGTTCTTCCTGAAACATCCTAGGGATATCCCTGCTATCATCAGGACCAGCAAATCGTCACAGTCTCTTGGCCCTGACGGTACTTGCAACTGCTGATTAAAATTGACATGGAGCTCTGGCCCAATGCTGGTTGTTTCACTGGATCAGCATGACACAGACAATCCATCTACCTGGCAGGACAGCATAATTGTTCCTGTTTTAAAAAAAGGAAGTCACGCTGACCCAGGTACATACCGATTACTGGTGATGCTGGATGCTCCAGCTAAGAGTCATCTTAGAAGAGATGGGACCATGGGCAGAGTAAAATAACATCATCCTGTTCAATCAAACTGGTTTCAGGAAGGGATTTAACACCACTATTAAGGTTTAAAGCAACAGTGCCTTCTTGCCACTATGCTCTTTAAACTTTACTTGTCTGATTTAGGAGAGGCCCTGTGAACCCTTCCTCTATTCCCCCTAAATTGGATAACACTCTATTGCAATGGATGGCTTATGCAAATGACCTAGTATTACTTGTTTTAACTCTTAGTGGACTGCAGTCACTGTTGAATTCTTTGAAAATGTACTCACTACTAAACACCTTGAAAGTGAATACCACCAATACAAAAATTATGTTTTTGAGTACCTCGTGTAAGAAGGTGACAAGGATAGAACTGGCATATGGACGGGAAGGCAATTGAAGTAGTCTCTGATTATGAATACCTGAGAGTAAATCTGAACTCTACGCTGTGGGGGCTTTGCATTTAGAATGAATCAAAATTAAGACTTATTAGTCAGCTGGCATTATCAGTTCCTCTGCCCATTAGGGCAGGGGTTATTCTCTTGATACCCTTATCAAGTTATATCAAGCCTAAATTCTTCCAATTCTCCTATATGGGGCTGAGATTTGGGCTTTCAGAAACATGACAGAGCTGACCAAAATTGAAATTGTCATTACAGACTGCTGAGATTGTAGATTCCTATACTGCAATGGAAATTATCTTTTTGGAATTTAATAATATTGCTGCGATTTATGTGAAAGCGTGAGAATGCCCCAGAAAAAAAACCTTGAATGCTTTAATGCTTAGGTTGCTACAGTCCGGAGTGAGTCCAGGGGTGTAGGAGACACATAAAATCTGGAGGGGACAGGGGACATCTTGGGGACTTTGCTTTATTTATTTATTTATTTATTGTGTTTTAGTCAAAGAACTCGACTTTTCACAAAATTAGAATTAAAATAGCAGTACGTATTAAATTACAAATATCACTATAAAACAAGAGAAAAAAAGAAGAGAAAACAGAAGAAAATTAAAGGATGCAGCAGCAAAGAACATGTATTTTTATGTTGCATTTCTGGATTTTTCATCTGACTATGAGCTCATAGTAAGAGAGAGGAAATAATGATTACTCCCAGTGGGCCACAGATAGGACGCCTGCTCATAAAGAGGCAGATCACCTGTGAGTGGACTCCTGCCAAATAAAGGAGTTGAAGCCTTTTCTACCAACTTCAAGTTGCTACTTTGTTGTGTGGGGCAAGGAGACGTGTGTGTCTCTTGGTATGGAAAGATGGGGGTTTCAAAGAAAGAGGAAATCATGTTTGTACCTCTGAGTAAGCCATGTTATGGGAGTAGAGGGACCAGGTATGTGATGTTGCTGATTTGACTGTCCTCCAGGTTTGGGGGGGTACAGCAAACAAGGAGGATGAGCGATCGCAAGCCCACCCCCTTATAAGCACTACCTAGGTATGCGGCCGGATGTGTCGGACCCGGGGATGTAGGTGGGATGTATGTGGACGAAGGGGGGTGGCCAGAGGGGCAGCCCGCTATGTGGGCTGCCCCTCTAGTGCACCTGCGAGGGCCAGGCCAGCCTCTCACGATGAGTCTGGTCCCTCTTATTCCATCTCATGCTGGCTTCAGAGCCTAGCCTTTCTTTGCCTTTGTTATTCTGAATGCAGAGCTGGACTCTGTTCTTTTCTCGTTTAACATTTGCTGCAAAGCCTGATCTATTTGATTCTCTCATATGTTACTAGGACGGCAGAGCATGGGTCCTCTGCCCTGTTACATTATTCAAAGAGCCGCTCTGGCCTTTCTTTGCCTCTCCCTTGTCTCACTGCTTGCTTGCTTAATACATACCTCCCTGCTTGAACACTGAACATATTCTCCCTAACACAGCAATGGCAGCTGCAGTCTGTCTTAACTTCTATTTGTCCCGTGCCTTGAATTGACCTCTTATTTTCGCTTTTGTGTCTGCAGGGGAAAGGCATTTGCCAGTCACTGCCATGATGGTTCTACCTGGCCATAAGAGGGCAACAGCTAGCCAATATTGGAAGCACATGGCATATTATGCCAGAGGCTGGCAACTGCCTTCCTAATGCCTACACAAGAGACAAAACTCTTGCCTTTGTTTCTAACAGTAATTCAGTGGATGAAGAAACGCGAGAACACACATATTGTGTATAAATGAAGGGGATGATGTCACACTTGGTTAAAACATTTTAATCACGCCAGGAGCTAATTTCCAGCTGCAATTAAGTGATTACCTTTTAGACTTCTGCCTTTAAATAATGTTAGTATCACCTGGAAAGCACAGAGGTTGCTCAACAGGGTTCCTGGAGCACGAGGGGTATGGATGATTGGAGGGAATTCTTGCCCTGGTTTGTATCCTGGCCCCTACAGCCATGATGGAGGGAGGGGCCTATTACTTTTGGTTGTACATACCCTTTGAGGGTGGGCAAACATTGCCTACTGCTTTAGCCCACTAACAGCTCTGCTTTGCAACTTTATCACTGTAGGATATTTTGTGTAGATTTGGGGTCTGGTGGTATTTTCTTACTGCCAAAAATAATGGTAATTTGGTGATGACTACTCCTTGCACTTAAATTGGGTTTGGCCTTATTTCCTTTCTGTGACCATTCCTTATAACATTTTATGACATGATTTAGTGGTATACATTATTGTCGGTGGTGTAGTAATGAGAATAATTTTTCTGTTTTATTTGTGGCCCCAATATACACAAAACCCTTCTTATTCTTAGACTGTTCTTGTGATCTATAGAGGCCTCGGACCTACATTCAGAAACACCACAGTTTCACATATAGCATTCTCAATAACCTGTGGTATTATCACTGATTTATATACATCAGTGAATTATGCTTCCATAGGCCTCCTTGCTGGTTCATGGACCCCCAGCAATGTCTATTGTATTAGATTCCACTCAGACACCATGCACTGAGTGAACACACACACACAGCTATTTATCACTGCTAGTTCTATTATTCTATCTGCAGGGAAACAAGACACATGTAAGACACATGTATTACTTAAAAATCTTCCCTATTTCATACAGTGTTCTTTCAAATGCACCAAGAAAATACAAAAGCAAAAACACTCTACACGATTTGTGTATGCATTTCAAAATAACATCTTACCCCTTGGTATTACCGCACTATCTGTAACAAGAAGAAGAAAAAAAAATACAGTGATAGAACAAAATTCACTTTGCAACATTGCAGCGTGACAATTAAACACAGGGGATTCACTTTTTCTAATCTGCCTGATATTTTTAGAAAGTCATTCGTACAGCAGCATGCAGTAACCTCAATTCACTTTGGATATTTACCAATTATCTGTCCCCCATGCGACCTCCCTTCGCTCGCCTCCGAAGAATGGGCCCAGGGTTATCTTTGTAATCTTGAAAGCTTGAAGTTCACAGCGAGAACATGGAATTCTCAAGCCGGTGCTAAGTGAGACTGGGCATGCCTCCTCACAGCCCAGTCTCAGATGGTCCGTGTCAGCAGCTCAGCAAAAAGCAATCTGAACTTTTTTTTCTGTCAGACTTTTCCAGCAAAAGCCCTGCCCCGTCCCACATTGCTTACGTGGAGCCACTGCAGATACTTCGCACCAATCAAATTAAAAAGACCGTATCACCCTCCTTCCGCAATAGCTCATTTGTACAGTAAGAAACTGTAGCTAAAATAATTTCCTGGCATGCAGATTCTGCTTTCTGCAAACACAGTGAACAAAGAGAAAAAATAAATAAAATCCAAGTGTAGGCTTGAAAAACGAATTTCAGAACATGTATTTCTACCTCATTTTCCAAATGGAGATCACATTATAGTGTTAATGAGTTAGCTCTAGTGATTAGTATTTGTTAATTAAGTCAGATAAATAATGTGGTCTCCTGTGTATGAAGCAGTGTATGAAGCAGTTCAAGGAAAGAAAAGAAAAACAAATATTCTGGTACACTTTTAAACCTGCAGCCTTTCTCCATTTGCATACCCATATGTTATGCTAGCAACATAGGGCTGGCTTTATGTGTGCCACATTATTGCTGGCAATAGAATGCTATCACATTCAGTGAAGTGCTACAATTCAAAACACTATAAATTATACTATATTATCCCTCCTTTTCTGACAATTTGTTACCGGTCCAAGCCACAATTGGAAGAAATCCAACTTGCGCTCCTTTTTCTTTTTTCATCATAGCAATTCAACAAAATGAATATTCACACATTTCACAATAAATCACTGTTCAACCACCATAATATCAAAATTCATCTCCGAGTCCATCAGTCCTTATAAAATATTTTACATATTTCTTCCCAATTGAAGTGCTTAAAGTCCAGTGTCTTGTTCTTATACTTGAAGTGAATCATAAAACAATAAAATAAAATAAATAATTAAAACAAAGAATTAACATAACAAATTAAAATAATTAATTAAAACAATAAAGATGTGGAACTCCATACTCCATGATACATCGGAATTCATGCACCAACAACGCTGCAAGTTCATTGTTCTTCTACTGTTGTATGTCTCTGAGACGTCCCGACCAGCAACATCACATCATCTGGTTCATTTGGGGCACTCAATCATCCTGGCATTCTTAGGTGCTTTTTCCATAGGCGTCATCTCTTTTGGCATCCCGGTTACTTTGTCTTCACCTCCACCCGGAGGCAGGCATCACTTGATCTTCATCCAGGGGACTCCAGGACTCCATCATCTCCCGTTTCCTCCGGTCCTGTGACCTCCGACCAAAGATTTGTTAGTGTTCTAAATCAAATAGAAAAGAAACAAATTAAGTATATAGCGCAATACTAATTTCACCCTTTTGCCCAAAAATAAAATATATATCCATGTGCTTTGCAAAACATTTCGCCATTTTTCTTTCGACTTCTGAAATTAAGCACATGTTAGAGAAAAACAAACATACATTAAGCATCATCGATCATTTAACATATTTCAACTTTGTAAAAATAGCATCACTAGCTTCAACCCTCTTTTACTGATCACCACATATTGGGCCTCATTACGACCCAGGCGGTAAGGGGTTTACGCCAGCGTAAACATCGCCGACCCTTACCGCCTGAGTACGAGATCCCTTAGTGCCATGGCGGATCTAACACCTGCTTTTAGCAGGTGTAAAAATCCATGGCGCTAAGGGACCTTGATGTTAATTACGCCACCGTAATTTACGGTGGCGTAATTAACGCCTTCCCCACTCCCATTATGCCCTATGGGGCAAAAATGGGAATGGGGAAGGGTAAATGGGGATTGGGGACTTACCGCCCCGCCAAGGTCGGAATGGGGCGGTAAGTCCGCCAACCCCCATGGCGGAGTTGGCAACTTAGCGCCATGGTCCATGGTGCCAATAGCGCCATGGACCTCCGCCAAGGTCGTAATGAGGCCCATAGTCTTTTACAACAATCACTTCCATTTTTATTTCTCTGTTATTGCCCTATGAATAGACTCATTTCTTCTTTCATGTATTTAAGGGACTTTATCTGTTTCTACACACTGAAGTCTCTTTACCTCGTGTTTGGGGTACCAGGGTTTAATTTGATTTACGTGAACAAACTTTTCCGTTACTGTTTCACCTTCAGTTTGCAAAATTTTGTACACCACTGGAGATAACTTATCTATAATTCGAAATGGCCCCTGCCAGGCTACCAGAAATTTAGAATTTTTATGTTTACCTTTTCCAAAATGAAATTTATACACCTGATCTCCCACACAATACTCTTTCACTGATGTCTTTTTATCATAATATGACTTTGCACTGTCAGAAGCCCTTTCTAGATTCCGCTGCACAAAAGCAAATGCATGTTGTAAATGCTTCCTCAGCTCATTCATGTATTCATGAACTGTAGATGCGCTTACAAGTGTCTGCTCATGTGTTCTGTATAGCAAGTGTTGCGGCAACACCATTATCCTACCTGTCAATACTTCATGAGGGCTAATAGCTGTTGCTTTGGCAGGAGTTGATCTGATTGCCATCAAAACCAAAGGTAAATGTAAATCCCAGCTGGAAACTGCCTCTGCTACAAACTTCTTTAATATATCCACAACAGACCTATTAAAGCGTTCAACTTCCCCAGAAGAAGCAGGTCTATATGCAATGTGTAATTTTCTTTTCACTCCCAGTATTTGCCATATTTTACTCATTAGAGCGCTTGAGAAATGACTTCCTCTGTCTGATTCTGTTCTTTGTGTTAACCCAAATCTTGAAAATATATGATTCACCAGTAATATAGCCGCTGTTTGCGCACTAGAATCTGGTTTTATCTATCCATTTTGACATTAAACAGACCACACTCAAAATATACCGGTTCCCCCTGCTCGACCTCTTTACATGCCCTACATAGTCTATTTGAAAATCTGACCATGGAAGAGTTAAGCCTCTTTTCATTAATGGGGCTCTATGCATCGGTGAAGCAGGTTTAAATTGGGCACATACATCCTCTAGTATATAATTCTACATGTTGGTACATATGTGGCCAGTAAGCATAATCTTTCAGTGTCTCCAATGTTTTTTGTGAACCTCTGTGTCCTACAGTTATTGCATCATGTGCATGGTGTAGCATTAGCCCTCTAAAATAAAGGGGTACCACCCACTGTATTTGCCCTGTTATGGACTCTCTGATCATGAGCCCATCCTGTAATGTAATGTGTTTCTTATTCTTTAATAGCACCCTCAACTCTTCTTTTCCCACACAATCATTTTCTGTTAAAGGGTTTTGTTCAGGGTCTATCAAATGATTATAATAGATTCCCAAAATTAAATCATCCTTTTGAGCCTTAATCAGATCTTGATCTGGTGTATCATAACTCCACTGTACCACTGGTTGTTCTACCTCCTTTGGAGCTTTAGAGCGTGTAACTGCATCAATTTGTATTTCACCAAGTAAATGTTCAATAGGCAGCAACTCTCCCATCGCAGCCCCAATTTTAGCTAAATGATCTGCCTTATCATTTCCTTCCTTATCCTCTCCTGGAGTTTTTAAATATCCACAAACTTTTCTCCAGTATATTGTCAAATCATTCTCTGACACCAGTTTGTCTATGGCTTGTATCATTTTTCCATGTTTAAGGGGCTTTTTATTGTATGTAATCATGCCTCTCACTTTCCAGCCAGGTAAATATTCCACAAAGCTATTTCGTGCATAATCAGAATCAGTCACCAGGACAATTTCACTAAATTTATTATCAACTGCAGTAGTAATTGCTTTATAAATGGCTTCCAATTCTGCTACTTGACTGCTCCTAGCTCCAATTCTCATCCCTATACTGGGAATGTCTTCACATTTCAACCAGACATTTCCTATTCCTGAAACCAATTGTTTATTACTGTAATTTTCAATGTGAAAAGCAGAACCGTCAACATATACAGTCAGCAAATCCTTGCATGTCTTTTCATCAAAAGCTTTGTGTGGTGATTGCACAAATTCCTGTAAACTAGATTCCACTTCTACTTCATTTAATACATGTTCAGCTGCACAGTCATGTAGATCTGCCAAACCTTGCGCAACTGGGCTCTTTTTATTTTGGCCATATCTCACTTCTACAGGAAAACCCTGTAATGCCAGTGTCCATGAAGTGATTCTGGACTATGCTAGGTTACCTGACCTAATTATTTTACTCTCTAGAAACTGCAAATGTTGATGATTTGTCTCAATAATCACCTTTTCTCCCTGAACAATGGGGCGGAAATGCTGTAGCGCCCACACAGTGGTCAAAAGGGCCTTTTCATATTCACTGAATTTAATTTCAACTTGGGAAAATGCCTTACTTGCATAAGCAATGGTTTTGTGATAATACTGCTGACATACAATGTTCAGAGAAACCTATTTCTATAAAGAAATCCCTATCCTTTATGGGGTATGCTAAACATGGTGCGTTTACAAGACATTCCTTTAACTTAGCCACCACCTCAGACTGCTCTTTTTCCCATTTCTAGGGTGTATTCAGCTTTAGCAGTTTAGTCAATGGTTGAGTAATTTCAGCATAATTTTCAATGAACTTCCTGTTATAGCCCATCATTCCTAATAAACATTTTAACCCTTTCACACTTTTAGGGTCTTTTAGTTTTTGTATGGCCTCTACTTTCTTCTTTTGTGGGTTTAGTCCATGTTCAGTCACTTCATGGCCTAGAAGATTCACTTTTTTCTTGCATCATTGTGCCTTTTGTAAAGATACTTTGGCGCCTGCTTTTTGCAATTGGTCAAGAACATGTTTTATTTCATCAAAATGGCTTTTCAAGCTTTCATTTTTTTATCAGGACATCATCCACGTAAACTATGGTTCCCCTTTCTGCTGCATCAGGCATGGCCTTTCTCAAAAATATTCCAAATTCACTCCCACTATTGACATACCCAAATGGAACTCTAACCCATGCATATTGGATCTTATCAAATGTAAATGAAAAGAAATTCTGGATCTCCTCTGCCAATGGCACGCACCAATATCCAGAGGTGAGATCTAACGTGGTAAACACTTTTGAGCCAGGCACCTGAGCCAGGCCTTGATCAATGAATGGCAGTGGCCATCTGGATACTGGCACTCTTTTATTTAATTCCCTCAAATCTGCACATAGCCGCCATTGACCATTTGGCTTTAACACACCTAAAATAGGTGTGTTGGATGTGCTATGAATAGGCCTGATGATTCCCCGAGACTCCAAATTTTTAATTATCTCTGCCAATGACTCTAAACATGCCAGTGGTAATCTATACTGGTGCACAAATACTGGGCCTCTACTACACCCTTCCGGTAGCGTGGCTGCATGTAAATTAGTTAGGCCACAATCATAAGCATCTTTAGCAAAGACATCTTTAAACTCCATAAATATTTTTCTCAATTAATCTCTATCCTCATCGCTGTCGCATGCATCTGCTGATAAAATCTGCTCCTCTACCATTTTTGAAAATTCTGGGAAATCTTCTAGTGAAGGATTATCTGTGCTTTCTTCTAACTGTGTGGCTGTGTCTCTCTGTAATGCTGCCACTTTTAAATATTTTGGTATACCAGCTTCCACTTCAATGGGCTGATTTTCTATTTCATTTTCATTTAAGTCAAATGTTATATAATCCTCTTGATGACAGCACACTGTCTCATTTGAATCATAAAGGTACACAGAATGAATTTTAAAAATTCCTTTGGGCTGAGAATCCAGGTATTCTGGCAACTCACCCTTGTCATTCACATACTTTTCAGGGATATTTCCAATCACTATGTTATTTAGATCTGCAATATAATGTGATTTTTGTATGGCCATTCCTAATGAAGAATTTTCCTCTAAATGAATATCTTGACACCTTTTATTATTCACCATAATTTTTACAGACCCTTCACCAACATCTATCAATGGCATGTATTCATAATCCAGGCCTTGCTGTTTTATGGATTTATTCAAGCACACAAATGCATCAGAATCCTTTATCTGCTGTCCATTTTTGCACTTTAGCGTTATTGCAAACTGCTTGGTGAATGCAGGGATGATAGTATCCTTCCTCATCTGTAATTCAACTGAATATGGACCAGTTGTGCGCAATGATAAGCCCTTCTTTTGTCTTCAAATTCAGGTGCCGGCCCACCTAGGCGTGACCATATTTTTTGATTAAGGAAATCTAACACCATACACATTCTGTGCATGATATCATTGCCCATGTAAAAGTCATTTTGTGTCCCACTCACTATTCAAACATTATGGTGAATTGTTGTGTGTCCAATACTAATCTTCAGCATGCATCTGCCTGCAATTCAGTTTTCAAAGTCTCGACTGTCCAAACCAGAGACATATTGGTTTTTAATTCTAAATTTCGGGGATCTCCTCCCTCTCCATTATTTTTTGCAGCAACTTCTCATTAATAAAGCTTGTTTCCTGTTCAAGCGCTAAAGTGGCTTTTATTATTTTAGAATAGTCAATTATACCAATGTGAACACATGGTTGCTCATCTTCCATGTGTATTTCAGCAAGAGTGGTGATGTGTTTTTCTGTATCTGTTTTAGGAGCAGTATTCTGTTTTCATGTCTTTTCTTTTAAATTAAAACGTAATGTGTGGTCATCCATGGCAGTTTGCCATTTTTTCCTTGGGTCTAAATATATTTGTACAGATTGTTTCTCATTTTCACTCTGCATTTTATCTTGACACATCAAGATAACAGTGGCGCTAGGTATACAGCTATTCTGGAGATATACCTCTACTGCATCATTTGTTTTGGCAACGGTGTGACATTCATTTATATTGCTGTTTTGTGATTTTAATTTCTTAGGTCTCAATGGTTTTTTGGTTAAGGACCACAGTTCTCCATTTACCCCATCTATGAGAGGAGACAATCTTTTCAGGCAATCTGTTCCCATCAGAAATGGAATTTCACAAATAGATATGATCAATACCTCCTGTTTCATTCTGTGTTTTCCTATCTTTATGTCAACCTCGGTAACACCTATAATAGGCACCTCCTCCCCGTTGAAATTATGCACTGGACCTTCATTTTGCTTTACTGTGATCTGATTCTGTGGGGATCTCCCTTCATTGATGCTCTTTACCAATTCTTTGGACATAATTGTGGCCTGTGCGCCAGTGTCAATCATTGCAAATGTATTGCATTTCTCTTCTATAGTGATGGGAGCATAATAACTGTCTTCAACTTCCTCTAACACACATAAGAAGTGTGAATTCTTACTGATTTCAGGACTCACCTTTCTCAGGCCTTTTTCACTTTTGGCTAAGCACATTGGGAAATGGAAAGATATTTTTCCCTCCTTTCTGTCCATTTCTGTGTGAGAGACTTTTTTGTTTTTATTGGAGTGTGGCCACTGTTCGCCCATCCATCCAGGTGTCATCAGAGGCCACATTACAATCCTCCAACGAACATGTGTAACAACATCACTTGGCAATTTGTCATTGTCTAATTCTGTACATTTGTGATCATTTAGTATGGTACCAGCCCTTTTAACTTCTTCAAAAATATGTGGCTCAAAGAATTCTTCAGGTGATTAACCTGTACCATCCTTTTGAGTATTTCTTTTTTCTGCCTGTTTTTGGTTATTGTTCTGATTGCCCAGGGAAGGAGTTATAGCATCCCCACTTACTCCTTGTTTACTGGTATTCCCCATGCATGAGTCATTTTTCTTAAATTGTCTCTTTGTTCTTTTGGAATTTCATGTTTTCCTTTTTCATTTGTACAAATCTCCAATGTTTGATTTAACTCTAGGTTAAATGGAACTTCTTTCATAAGGGAATTTGCACTTTCTGTCACATGTTCATTTACCGGTATCTTTATTTTTGAATCTTTAGACATCTCAGAGTCATTATGGAAAATCACATCAGAACAATCTGTTTTCTTGGCACTGCAGGTATCATAAGTACTTAGTCACTTATCAGAAACCACCCGGTCATTGCTATGTCCTTCTGCCCCCTCCTTTGATGACTGTTTTTGTGCTGTACATCGCTTTCCTATTTGCTCAGCTAACATTTTCACTTGGGCCACAAGACACTGGAATCTTTCTATCTCTCTAGAATCCTCTCTCTGTGGCCTAGATCGATATTGGTTGTTTTCCCCCTGATTGGATCTATTCTGATACCTCTCAGGGGAATGATTTCTATTGGGATTGTTCCTGAACTCTTGATTCATATGTGGAGGGGAGCGGGGTGCACCCATCCTTTGGTTGTAGTCCCCTGGTGGGGAATCATTGTACTGACGTGGAGCGTAATTCATATTCTGCCTCATGTCGTGTCTCTCATGTTGTGGGTACTGACCCCTATGTTGATTCCCATTATCAGTAAATAGATCCACATATCGGGGTCTATCCTGATTACCATATATCATGGTGTTGGGATCAAATCTGCTCTGTGTCCCCAATGTCTGGTAGGGACCATTATTTCTTTGATCCTGATTTTGTCTCTGGTTATTGTTCATACCTGACATATCAGGTTGATAGCCTGCCCGGGGCCTATCTCCTAAGTACCTAGGGCTGATGTAGCTTTCCCTATTACTAGGATCATGTGATTGAAACATTGGTGCAGGAAGTGATGACCTTTGTTGATTACCCCTTTGTTCAAGTGTCAAATTATTTTTACCTGGAATTTGAACAGACTCAAGGGACATTTTGGCTGACCTGATTTCCATCACTGTTGCTGAGGGTTCTTTAGCTTTTGGTCTAGTGTCTTTCATTTTATCACTTTCTCTACCCTGCCAATAGAGTACTTCATATAGGTTTGTGCTTTGGTGTACAATCCACTCAAGGGACTTGTCACGATCAAATTCACGGACCAACTGTGATATGATGTCTTTCTGTAGCCCATAGAAGTAGGCAGTTTTAAATTCATTAGAATTGGGGTCAAAAGATACATCAAAGCGAGAAAATGCTCTTTTTAAGTCTTGTAAAAACTGGCAAGGGGATGTATTATGCCCAGCAGTGATTGTGTAAGCAACTTTTTTTCGCCTCCTGCAATGACTGCAAAGGAGAAAAATGACGCCTAATCTCTTTCTCAAACTCTGCCCATGTCTATTCTGTTGTTCATTCAATCCCCTTATGATGCTGGCTGTGGGAGCATCTAGAGTTAAATGAAAATACTGTCTGTATTGTTCCTTAGGTATTTGAGGGCTTTAAATATGTCATGCACCGCTTCTAAGTGATCCTCAATGCAGCACTCCCCTCCCTTTTTAAATGGTTTGACCAGGGCTTTGATGGATTTCATTATCTTTATGGGGCTACTTGTTGCAATGCATGGAATTGCACTACTTGGTGACTCAACCCTGGTTCCTGGTGTATGGGATTGGTGGCGGCCCCCAATGGGAGTATCAAATCCCCCAAGGGCGCTGCAACCAAGTTCAGTCACCGGCCCAGTCACTGGGGCACTAGCTCTTTGGGTAGAAATAGGATTGACCTAAACTCCATTGAATGCGGTGCCCTGCCCTCTATCCTGGGACCTGGAAATGCATATTTGCTGTTCCAAATCCTTACACTTCTTAAGGGGCATGTCTGCCTCATTTTGCAAATAGTTGTTTTCATCACTCATTTTATTAATTACCTCCTGCATGTCACATTTGCATTTGGCATTCATTGAATTCTTTGTTTCTCTTGTCTCTTTCTTGAAACATTTTAATCATTTCCTGTTTTGCATTTTGGAGATCACTTTCTTTTTCATAATGTTCTTTTTGTAAAGTCTGCATTTCCGAAACAATCTCATCTTTATCTTGTCTAATGTGGTCTACCAACGCTTTTAAATGTACCAATTCTTGTTCACTGTCCTCAAACTGTTTCTTGTTTTTGGACAATTTAATATCAAGATCTCTACATTTTAACTGCATGTCTTTTTGATATCCTTCTAATTCTGCTCTTAACATTTCCTCCTTTTTACTTGCCCCATCTAGGTCGGCTTTTAACCTGTTAATCAGCTTAGTATCATTTTCTTGCATTCGCAGGGACCTATTCAAAATAAACCAGATCTTGGCGCATAGCCGTATCAGACAATCTTTCTCTGCATGTTTATCAGCTGCATTTAATAATCTCAGAAGGCAGACCTGAATTATGCTGCCTTCTGCAAAAATGTTGTCTAGTGGTTTTTTCTGCACTTCACCATAAATGCGGTCGAGGCATTCTGTGGCATTATTCGATGACCACGTCCCATGTGCATATAACTTTGCCTCTAAATATTGCACTAGTTCTGAGAATGTGGCTTCTATTTGAGACATTCTGAAATTCGTTTTTAGTGACACACTGCTATTATGAAATGGGCTCCCTCTAATGTACAGATGGTAGTGTGAGACACACTTACCACGCCCAGTAGGTGCTCTATGATCTCTTTCCCGGCCTGCAACGCACCATAAATATGTAGGATATTTTGTGTAGATTTGGGGTCTGGCGGTATTTTCTTACCGCCAAAATAATGGTCATTTGGTGATGACTACGCCTTGCATTTAGATTGGGTTTGACCTTATTTCCTTTCAGTGACCATTCCTTATTACATTATATGAGATTATTTAGTGGTATACATTATTGTCGGTTGTTTAGTAGTGAGCATGATTTTTCTGTTTTATTTGTAGCCCCAATATACACAAAAACCTTCTTATTCTTAGACTGTTCTTGTGATCTATAGAGGCCTCGGACCTACATTCAGAAACACCACAGTTTCACATATAGCATTCTCAATAACCTGTGGTATTATCACTGATTTATATACATTAGTGAATTATGCTTCCATAGGCCTCCTTGCTGGTTCATGGACCCCCAGCAATGTCTATTGTATGAGATTCCACTCAGACACCATGCACTGAGTGAACACACACACACAGCTATTTATCACTGCTAGCTCTATTATTTTATCTGCAGGGAAACATGACACATGTATTACTTAAAAGTCTTCCCTATTTCATACAGTGTTCTTTCAAATGCACCAAGAAAATACAAAAGCAAAAACACTCTACACGATTTGTGTATGCATTTCAAAATAACATCTTACCCCTTGGTATTACCGCACTGTCTGTAACAAGAAAAAGGAAAAAAAAATACAGCGATAGAACAAAATTCACTTTGCAACATTGCAGCGTGACAATTAAACACAGGGGATTCCCTTTTTCTAATCTGCCTGATATTTTTAGAAAGACATTCGTACAGCAGCATGCAGTAACCTCAATTCACTTTGGATATTTACCAATTATCTGTCCCCCATGCAACCTCCCTTCGCTCGCCTCCGAAGAATGGGCCCAGGGTTATCTTTGTAATCTTGAAAGCTTGAAGTTCACAGCGAGAACATGGAATTCTCAAGCCGGTGCTAAGTGAGACGGGGCATGCCTCCTCACAGCCCAGTCTCAGATGGTTCGTGTCAGCAGCTCAGCAAAAAGCAATCTGAACTTTTTTTTTCTGTCAGACTTTTCCAGCAAAAGCCCTGCCCGTCCCACATTGCTTACATGGAGCCACTGCAGATACTTCGCACCAGTCAAATTAAAAAGGTCGTGTCACCCTTCAAAGAGAAAAGAAAAAAAATCCAAGTGCACGCTTGAAAAACGAATTTCAGAACATGTATTTCTACCTCATTTTCCACATGGAGATCACATTATAGTGTTAATGAGTTAGCTCTACTGATTAGTATTTGTTAATTAAATCAGTCAATTAGATAAAAAATGTGGTCTCCTGTGTATGAAGCAGTTCAAGGAAAGAAAAGAAAAACAAATATTCTGGTACACTTTTAAACCTGCAGCCTGTCTCCATTTGCATACCCATATGTTATGCTAGCAACATAGGGCTGGCTATAAGTGCGCCACATTATTGCCGGCAATAGAATGCTATCACATTCAGTGAAAAGCTATACTTCAAAACACTATAAATTATACTACAATCACACATACCTGTCAGGTGGCATGTAACTCAATGCTACTAATGTTATCAGCCTCAGAGGTCTGGAATCCTTTGCCACATCAACTAGGGTACAGGCTTGCCACCTGAGACTTACCCATGTCTGAGTCGGCATCTGTCGCCCTGTGGGGAAGACATACTCAGAAAGAGCAGAGCACAGTGCCCTTGTGGGTTTTTCACACTTCTTCCTTGGGGTGGGCACAATTCACTCCACAGAGAAAGTGGCACATGCTGGGCAACATTCTCCCACTTTGACAATGTCACCCAAAGAGCGAAATTGGCCATTTGAAATACCTCTGTTGACTTATTATTACGCAATCCACACTGATGGGTTTAAGCACCTGCTTAATGCGAGATGGCAATTAAGGGCATTTGCCAACACACTCAAGAAGCACAGGACACCCTCTTACCAGCGACATGCTATGCTCACTCATTCTGATCACGAATGCATTTATCTGGGGTCATGTTAAATGTATTTATTTATTTATTTATTACATGTATAGCCTCATGCAAAACCCCCAAGCATCAAGGCGCAGATTAAACTGCATGGAGTGGACCACTTCCATTGGTGCATGTTTTTACTTTTCCGCCACAAAATGGAAGATTTTAGCGTAAAAGGCAGGTGAAATCACATTGCTTTTCCACTTTGGAAGAGTGTAAATACTTCGCGCAATTAGCGATTGCTGATGGAATTGACAATAGCTTCCTCTGGACTCCGCCCGCTTTTAACAGGTTTCATTTCCAAGCAGATCCTAGATGAATCCCTTTCCTTATGTCCAGCATGAGAATCCATGCTGGCAGTAAGGCCGCATTTGTCTGGTGGAGCGGGAAATCCAGGGGGTCTTGGTGTGTCCACTCGGCTCCTGAACTCCACCCAGAAAATGCAAGAAAATCTGGCCAGTTAGAAAAAGCGACAGTAATAGTGTTTTCCATCACTTTTTCTGACCCAATTGACCTGGAAAAAGCTGTGTTGCATCGGAAGCTGAATGCATTCACTCTATTATCCTACCGGAAGATTAAGCCAGGTGCGGAACACAGGTGTTACATATTCCTGTGCACAATCTGCATTTGGAGAATTAACTAATGGAGCTACCTTACAAATGATATCTCCTCTGGGGCTTTACCATCTTAACCCCTTAACTGCCATAGGTATTTCCCCCCAGTGCCAAGGCCTTTTTTGGTGATTTTGGTATGTCGCCATTCAATCCCTTGTAACTTCTTTGTTACATGAGATATCTCGGCCGAATTTGGCCCAGGAATCCTAGTTTGCTGTAGGGGGGTGAGAGAAAATAACCAAAAAGGAGAACATTTGTTTTTTTTTCAGAAAATGCCAATAGCATGTTGTACAAAGAAGCCTTTGGTGTTTTCCTTGTAAGAGTTGTAAGAGCTAGGAACAAATGGTTTGCTCTGCTGGATTCGCCATTTTACAGGCTTTCAAGAACAGATTGACTGGAAACCAAAATAACATATTTTGATATGCTAATCAGCCGTTTTGTGAGAGGTAGGCGATTTTGTTGTTTTTCGTCCAATAGGACATGCGTGGACGGAATGGAAGAAAAGGGTAGAAAAACTGAATGGGAAGCCAGAAATGCATACATTTCTGAAAAGTAGACAATATTCCAAGTTTAGGAAGGGGTGATTTGCGCAGGTCAGGCAGCAACTATGTAGGGAAAGATTCCATAGTTTGGGGGGAAATCAGGAAAATGACAGAAAAAAACACAATTTCCACACATTTCACTCTGGTCACCCACCGAAATACGCAGCCAACAACACATGGCCTACCTTCCCATGTTCCCACAGGTTTCCCGATGAAAACGGTACCTCAGATGTGTGGGTGCACCTACCTGGGTGCAAAGGAAAAAGCCTAAAACACTGGTAACCCCAAGTCTTTTCGCACAGCAGATTTTCAGGATTTTTGCTCATGTGGACAACCTACAGATTTGCGCCTAGGGTGTCGAAGCCACGAAGGGAATCCCATGCATTTCCGAAAAGAGAATACCCGTGGGAATCCCCAGAGGTCTGACTTGCACGAATCGCCCCATCATTTATGACCAACAATCCCTGACAAAGTCTGAAATTTAGTGGAAAAAACACAATGTTCACTTTGTCTGGGATTGTGGGTAATACATTCTGGGGTGATTCACGAAGGCTTGGGGTTACCAGTGGGTTAGCCTTTTCCCTTTGTGCCCAGGTGGGTGCACCCACACATGTGAGGTACCATTTTCGTCGGGGCACCTGTGAGAGCGCAGGATGGTAGGACATGTGTTGTTGGTGGCGTGTTTCAGTGGGTGGCCAGACTGTAATGTCTGAAAATTGAGGTTTTTTTTCCACCAAATTTCAGAGACATTTCCCTCTGCCCACCCACCGAAACACGCCGCCAACAACAAATGTCCTACCTTCCCGCGTTCCCAGAGGTGTCCCAACGAAAACGGTACCTCACATATGTGGATGCACCTAACTTGGCGTAAAGGGAAAAGGCTTACCTGCTGATAACCCCAAGCCTTTCGGCAGAGCAGATTTTGCTCATGTGGACAACATACAGATTTGGACCTAGGGTGTCGAAGCCACCAAGGAAAACACAATACCCCATGTTTTTCCGAAAAGAAGACACCCGTGGGCACCCCCCTTTTCACTAAAAACATCCATGGTGGTTTAGTGACCCCCACACCCACCCATAACAAGTTATCATTTTTTTATTTTTGTTTTTGTTTTGCCTCTTTCCTAGGGGCAGATTGTGCTAGCAATCTGCCCCCAGGGAGGACTACATGAGATGCCCCCCATCCATTTGGGGTGGGGGGGAGGGGGCCACCCCCCATTCCACTAAAAACATCCATGGTGGTTCGTGGCCTCCCACACCCACCCAAAACAAGTTATAATTGGTTTTATTTTTGTTTTGCCCCTTTCCTAGGGGCAGATGGGCACATGTGTGTGGCCATCTGCCCCCTGGGGGGGCAAAACATACTGCCCCAGGCTTGGGGGTGGCTCTGGCAATATTTGCAGTGGCCTACCCCCCGCCCCAAATGTATGGGGGCATCTCATGTACCCCTTCCTAGGAGCAGAAATCTGCCCCCAGGGAAGGCTACATAAGGTACCCCCATCCACTTAGGGTGGGGGGAGAGGGGCACCCCCCTTTCAAACACAAAAAATCCTGGTGGTCTAGTGGGCCCGCCACCCCCACCCAAAACAAGTTATAATATATATCTTTTTGTTTTGCCCTTCCCTGGGGGCAGATGGGCACATGTGTGTGTGGCCATCTGCCCCTAGAGGAGGTCAAAACAAACTGCCCCAGGCTTGGGAGTGGTGGCTCTGCCAATATTTGCAGTGGCCTCTCCCCCCCACCCCAAATGGATGGAGGGTATCTCATGTACCCCTTCCTAGGGGCAGAGGTCTGCCCCCAGGGAGGGCTACATAAGGTGCCCCCCCATCCACTTAGGGTGGGAGGGGAGAGGGCCACACCCCTTGCAAAAATCCCTGGTGGCTAGTGGTCTCACCCGCATCTGCCCCCAGGGTATTGCCCCCATGCTTTGGGCAGGGGGGAGAGGGCAGCTTACATAGTAAGCAGCCCCTCCCCCCACTTCAAAAACAGATCCCTGCACGACACACCAAACACATATTCTGGGGGGGATAAATGACATTACATCCCCCCACTTAAATTTGTGGGGGGATTTGTCCCCCCTGCCCTCCATGTCCTACGCCCATGAGTGAGTCTTAAGCCTACTAGTTTTCTTGTGAAAATCAGGTTGATTGCCAACAGGTGGCTTAGACTAGCCCCGGAGAATGCCCTTGAAATGCCACTCAGCCCTTTTAAGAAAGTTCTGAAGACACTATTACTGCAATTGAGCAGGGAACAACTGATTGTTAACCGGGCAACCAAATCCAATGCTGCAGTGTATATTGAATACATCCTGGACCGGGAGCTAGCTCTGAGATACATGTACCATTTTTTGGGTAATTCTTGAAATTATAGAAGTTTGGCAAAACATCCAGAGAAATGTTAGATACTGCCGCTTGTGCGACGAGTTGCAATTGGAATCAGCCAAACATCTATTGACTAAGTGTTCTTCACTACTGATGTTACGACTGAAGGCTCTGAGTTCAGCTGGTTTTGATGGAAATTCTACAGCTGAGGCTTATTGGAATCTTTTTGTGAATGGTTGTCATGAAGCATACATTATATTTATCACTATTCTATGGAAAGGATTTACTAACATCATCGAGATGTTGGCATAATGTGTATAGACAAATGCTGAGCAAGCAAGCAGGTAAAACTGTTGCTTGGGCTAAGACAACCTTTTTCTTTTTATTATTGAACTCTTTTACTAATGGATTTTGTTTTTATCTTTATGTCTAATCTTGGATTGAATTTGGGTTTATTTTTATCTTTATGTCTAATCTTGGATTGAATTTGGGTTTACTAATGTGTGGTATTAAAAGTTGATTTTTTGTTAACCGTAAAATACTGTAATAAATAAATAAAAAAAGAAGAATAGGCGCTATGCAAATGCCATATTACATTCCATCACATTCCACTCCATTACTTGAGGGCTACTAGAAATACTGCTTTAGAACAACATTTATTGTCACCCGCTGCAGATTCAGCAGCTTCTTCTCAAATGGAACCTGTATATATGTTGCCTGGTGGGTCCGCTTGTCACCGCTGATCCCTCTTCCCTGTATATTGGTTCTAGTCTCACTACAGTATTGACCAATCATGTCTATTAATTGTGAGGTTTCTAGTTTCTCAAGAAAATGAGAAAGTAGAGGAACTTAACATTTAATACTGAAATAACCATGTCGATTTAGCCCAGCTAGAAAGAGACTTATTTAAATAACCAGAAGTAATCATTGGTTGCTGCAGTCCAGCAACACAGCAGCAGACACTTGGTTAAATTGCAGTGCACCTTTTTGGCTCCACGATTCTCTCATGTCAACTGAGGACCCTGGTTGGTTAGCAGTGCTGGAGGACCTTGATGGGTATTGGGGGGTTAATCCAAACTGCACCTCAGCAGAAGGTTTTCAGTCATGCTGGATATACAAAAATATGTACAGCACCAGACAGTAATGGTGCTTGAGAAATCACACAAATCATAAGTGAAAAGGAGTGTGTGTTTGTAGCATGGTCTTCGACTAACAGTTGTTATCTAAAGGCAACCCGACTGGGGGAAAAACAATGGGCTGGGCTCCAACAAAAATAGTGCCATATGTTTTTTTTTTCTTACATATTGTGGTTATTGGCACTTTTCTACAACAATATATTCAAAATGATTCCCTTCCCCCAACATTCCCTTTATGCCCATCCCTGCTCCCTCCTTTCCCCTCGAGTGAATGGTCTTGTGGACGTGTCACAAGAATTTCTGCACAGTACGAAGAGCATAACATAATATCCAATGTGTTCAACTTGTGTGGGCATAGGGACATCAATCATTCTGTAGGAAAGTCAGGACCGACCCCCAGCCTTGTCTAAACTTTGTTTGTTCCCCTTGAATGGAGTAAGTAACCCATTCTAACGCTACAAAATTCTATATTTTAATTATCCACTCATGTCCCACCTAGGCTTCATTCACTTTCCATTTCTTCGCTGCAAGTAAAAAGACCATCTAAGCTTTGGATTGTGATTTGGAGTTCGGTCCCTTTTCTGAATTCCAAAGCCCCAGCAAGCATTCATTCATCTATAGCTTCAACGTTATGTTGAGTATCTCCTCTGTTCTTGACGTTATTATTGCCCAGTAGGATTTTATCTCTGGACAATTATACCAAATGTGGGCCCAGTCTCCTCTCTCCTTACATCCCCTCCAGCAGTGAGTGACTTAGTAGGGAATATCTTCTCTAAGGAGTCTGGGATATCGTGTCATTGGAACATCACTTTGTACCACATTTCACAAAGCTGTATAGCTTTGGTTAGCTTCGGTATGTTTCTCTATAGGTAATGCCAGGATGTGTGTGCTATCTGAAGCACGGATTTCCCCTTCCATTTCTTCTAATAAGACCTTTGGACTTGAGGAGGATCTTCTGTAAGTATTTCATACAATAAGGAAATTAGACTTTTGTCTCCTGAATGGGCTGTTATGAATTTGTTGAATGGGGTGAGTGATCGAGTAACAACTTGTAGTATTCTGTATTAGAACTGCGGCTCCCCGCCTGCGTCCGCCTAAGAATGTTTATGTAAGGAATGTGGGATGGTTCTGGGACGGTTGACGTAAGGAGTGAGCGGTGGTTGGAGGCGGTCGCAGTGCGGGGCGTCGGGCTTACATATATGCAAATAAAGCTCAACTCACGTATTCACTTTGCCTCCGTGAATACTTCATTTTTGGCGATGAGGACCCGGCGTCCTACGAACCCACGCTGAACATTTGAAAGGAGAGCTGAGCTCTGAACGAACCTGGCCTTGTGTTTGTTCGTGCTGACAACATAGGGGCTTATCTAAGGCGAGCGTTTTCCTCATGCGGACAACGTGGATGTTGCATTCATTGATTGTTGCCGGTGAGTTTGCGATCCCGTTCCGGCATCCAGGCATACGTGCGTAGTATCGCGTGGTATTAGAGAAAAGGACCCTCCAACAGCTTGCGGTCACGTGATCACGCACGTTTCAGGACCTGGAAATCTGGGAAGGTTGAAGTTTGGGCATCTTAATCCTGGACCCAGTATTTTTTTTTTTTACAAAAAACAAAAAAAAATGTCTCTTCTTTTCTTCTGGCAACTGACATTTAACTTCAGAATTGACAGTTGCAAAATAGTGGAAAGGCCACATTGCTTTATAAAAAAAAAATGCAAGGCATAAGTATTCAACCTCCAGCAAGTTTTTTGCCGACTCCAAGACAACCAGCAGTTGTCTGGTCGGAGTGGAAGGAATTTTGGTTGAATTATATTGAAGCTGTAGATCAAGAAGAACTCACATCCCGGAAGAAGAAACTGCTCTTGTTGCATGCCCTTGGATTAGAAGGCCAGAGGAAGTTTAGAGAACTTCCAGAATTGAAGAGAGATGAAGCTGGAGATGCTGACAAGATTTATAGGGCAATAAAACAATTGAACAAGTACTACGCTCTGGAAACTAATGTAGCTATAAATAGATATAAATTTTACACGAGAGTGCAAAAAGAAAATGAGACTATTGAAGAATATGTTTCAGCATTGAGGGTTTTGTCGCAAACCTGTCAATTTGGTAATGGCATCACTCTTGATGAATTTATATGGGATCAGATAATTATTAATTCAAGAGATAGTATAGTTCAAGACAGGTTGTGGATGGTTGGCAATCCATCACTACCTGAGACCATAGCCATTGCTAAACGAGTGGAGCATAGTCAGTTATGCTCCATGGAGATGAAAAACAAGAAAGAAGGGGCTATACAGAGCATGCAACGATAAACCACCAAGGTAGTACAGGAACAAGAGGAACAAGGTCAAGTTAATGCACTGCGATCTAAAGACAGGGGTGAAGCACTCCAGGAAAGAGCAACAAGGCGAGAAACTTTGAGTATAGAGGAAGTTCAAGTAGGGGAAGGAATTGGTCAAAGAATGAACCTCGAACACAATATGATCAGAGATTTCAGAATGCCCAGCCAAGAGAAGGAAACAGGTGTTATAACTGTGGCAGAATTGGACATTATGCAAATGCAAAACAATGCCCGGCATTAGGACAGAAATGCGGGAATTGTGGCATAAAGGGCCATTTTGCAGTTGTATGTAGAAGGAAGAAGAATGTTTCTGTCATCCTGGATGAAGAAGAGGAGTCAGAGGAGGAAGGGGTGTTTTTTTTACATGAACCTCCGGAAGGAGAATTTAAATGCCCGAGTTGCGAAGTGGTTCTAGATAATTGGAGACTCAGAATGAAAGTGGATAGTTGTTCACCGTGGACAATTATTACTAAGAAAACATGGCACAGTTTAATGACACGTGGTCTCAGGAGTGAATTGAATTCACCAAACATTAAAAACCCTGGTGGGTTTGAAGGGTCTAGAATCAAAATGTTTGGATGGTTTTCTTGTATCATTCAATTTAAAGACAGGCGATCCCAGGTCAAAGTGTACGTGGCAGAAAAAAGTGTGAACATTATAGGATGGAGAGACCAAGCTGGTTTGAGAATCAAGTTAGATCCATGTACTGAAGAACAAATCCTGCTGGTTAATAGTAGTCAACAACGAAGAAAGGAAGTGTCAGTAGAGAAAAATGAAGTTAAGTCGGAGTTGGGTTTGTTAAAGGATTTTGCACACAGGATTCGGCTCAAAAAGGGAGCGGTTCCGGTTAGACACACGAAATCTAGGCCGATTCCATTTGCCATCGCTGGAAAGGTTGAGCAAGAATTGACATTATTGGAGTCTGAGGGTGTTATAGAGAAAATTGAGTCTTCTGAGTGGGTGAGCCCCATTGTCCTGGCACTAAAAAAAATGGCAAATGGAATTTGCGTGGACTTGAGGGATGTCAACAAGAACGTCGTAATTGATACTTTTCCTCTTCCCATTATATCTGAAATGTTGAATTGTATTGGAAATGCTGATGTGTTTTCTACATTAGATCTGTCAAAAGCCTATCATCAGATTTCGCTTACTGAGGATTGTAAAAACATTACAGCCTTTATTGCACCATATGGTCTATATAGATATAAACGTATGCCGTTTGGGTTAGCGTCTGCGGCGGCTGTATTTTAAAGGGTCATGATGCATGTTCTTAAAGGTTTGAGTGGGATTTTTGTGTATCAAGATGATATTATCATGTTTGGAAAAGGGATTGAGGAGCACGATAACAGGTTGAAAGTTGTGTTGAAAAGATTGGAGGACGTTGGTTTGAAAATTGAGCAGAGCAAATGTAAATTTGGAGTAGATGAAGTAGAATATTTAGGACACACTGTAAATGGCAAAGGGTATAAACCTAAAAGAGATGCCATGGAAGCAATTAAGTACTCACCTAATCCTAGGAACAAAGATGAATTGAGATCATTTCTGGGGTTATGCGAGTATTATAACAGGTTTGTTAAGAATTTTGCGAGTGTCACAGAACCTCTGAGAAGATTGTTGAAAAAAGATGCCAAGTTTGTATGGAATGATGATTGTGATAAGGCGGTAGGTTGCATAAAGACAGAAATCTGTAATTCATTGGAGTTAGGAGTTTGGTAGGATGACTAAGATCAGAGTGGATGCCGGTGGCAGTGGCTTGGGGGCAGTTTTATCACAGATAGATGAAGAAGTTAATGAGAAGGTCATCAGTCATGCCTCAAGAGCCATTTCAGATACAGAGAGTAGGTATTCAGTGATTGAAAAATAATTGCTGGCTTTTTCCTGGATGGTGAATTATTTCAGGAAATATTTGTGGGGAACAAAATTTGTGATTCAGACGGACCATAAGCCTTTGATTGAAGTTCTAACGGTCAAAGGTATGTGCAAAGCCTCGCCGAGGTTGGCAAGACTTAGTCTTAAGCTGCAAGATTATAATTTTGTAGTGAAATATGTGCCTGGAAAAAGGAATGTTGTAACTGATTTTCTATCGAGGTTACCTTTGGGAAATAAGCGGACAGCTGGGGAGGTGGATGATGAAATGGTTGCTGTTGTATTAGAGGTTGCGTCCAAGGATGCTTGGATTGAGGAGTTGGACAAAGATGATGAACTACAACAGATCAGTGAATACACGAGATATGGATGGCCTGAAAGGAAGGCAGTTAGTGAAGCTTGTTTGAGATTCTGGGAGGTAAGGGATCAATTGCCAATAGAGGATGGATTTTTAGTAAGGGGGGACAAATTGATTCCCCCACGTAAGTTATGTGGTGAACTTATTGAGAAAGCACACCAGGGTCATCCTGGCATTAGGGGCACAAAGAATAATGTAAGGTTGAAATACTGGTGGCGAGGTATGGATCTGATGATAGAGAGAGTGGTTAGAAATTGCTGGCCATGTCAGAACAGTGACAAGAGTTGCAGAATAGTCAAGTCAAAGCCTATCAATATTTGTAAAGGTGAGGCACCATGGGAAATGGTGGGGTTTGATATTGTTGGGCCATACGTAAAGTTGATTGGTGAGAAGACATTTTTAATAGTTTTGGTTGATTACTACTCAGGGTGGCTTGAAGTCAAAGCAGTGAGTAAAATTGATAGTCATGAGATTCTGAAATTCATTATGCAGATTTGCAGGAGGGAAGGATTTCCTAAAATAATATTAAGTGACAATGGAGTTCAGTTAAAGTGTAGAGAGATGAGAGAGTTTGCCAAGACATTGGGGATTGAGTAGAGGTTTTCAGCCTTATATCATCCCCAAACCAATGGATTAGTGGAGAGTACAACCGTGTAATAGTAGAAGCTGTGGAGCTGGCTTTGAGTAATAATTTGTCAGTGGACGAAGTTCTCAAGGAGAGGGTGTGGAGCAGTAGGATGTCGGTTAAGAGGGGAATGAATGTTTCTCCTTTTGAATTAATGAGGGGAAGAGCTCCCAATACTTTGCTTAATCCAGAATGGGTTAATTGTAGGAGAGTTTTACATGATGAAACAAAAAGCTTGGTTAAACATCAGGATAAGAGTAGAGAGTCTCTGGGAGAGCCTAAGGTGAGAATCTTGCCAGGTGATTATGTAGGGATTAAGATTGGACCCAATGTGAGGAAGGGTGACGCTAAATACAGCAGTCCAGTTAAGGTTATACAAGTGTTCAGGAGAGCCGTTAGAGTCAATGGTGGAGCGGTATGGAATTTGGATAGAGTTAGTAAATGGAGGTGGGAAGGTAAACATGAGAGAGTTAGGCAATTCGGTAAGGAGAGAAGGGTGACTGATTTGTTTGGAGATGATCATATTCAGTATGGTGTGGAGAATGTCAATAGGGATTTAGCCAGACAAGATGCGGAAGCAAACTTGAGACAAACTAATAATGTTTCTGGATGTAACTATGTGTGCAGTTCAAGAGAAAGGAGATTACCATGTTGGTCCAGAGATTATGTCATGCAAAGTTAACTTTATGTAATGGTTTAGTTCTCTTCATGTATTCAGAATTGTTTACTTATATATGGTTTAAGATTTTTATATTCTGTATATTCCATATGTTTTATTTCACAATGTTCTTAAATTTGTGTTGTTATATAATATTTAAGGGGGGGGTGGTGTAGTATTCTGCATTAGAACTGCGGCCCCCCGCCTGCGTCCGCCTAAGAATGTTTATGTAAGGAATGCGGGATGGTTCTGGGACGGTTGACATAAGGAGTGAGCGGTGGTTGGAGGAGGTCGCAGTGCAGGGCGCGGGGTTACATGTATGCAAATAAACCTCAACTCACGTATTCACACTGCCTCCGTGAATACTTCACAACTGTCTTATTTTGAGGGTTCATTATCCAATGTTGTTGCTGATAGTATCTAAGCCTTTCTCTTGTCCTCACGTACCCCAAATGACAGTTTACATATCTCAAATGATTTAACCTCCTGACCCCACATCTCAACTTAAGAAATGCCACCTCCCTCCATCATTGGAAAGCACCCCTCTCCATCCCCGGTGTAAACAATTGATTTCAAAATAGCGGCATGTACGGTGTATGCCACGTATATTCCACTAACACGTAATCTGACTGATGTGCAAGTTTATATGTCTATGCACTTTATTAAACCATTGCAACCCTGATAGTGGTGCCTCCACAACTGCTCTATCCATTTTGGCCCAGAGTTTATGTGAGTCCCCTGGGAACCATTATTTTTTTACCCTTAGTTGCAAAGCCCCATAATATGTGACAAAGTTCAGGAATGCTAATCCCCTTTTTCTGTGTTGTCATCAATGTTTGGGGTGCTACATGCGTTTTTTTGTTTTTCCAAATAAATGCAGAGACCATATTGTTTGATGTTTTAAAGAAGGTTTTTGGGAATGGCATCGGTAGCGCCTGAAAGAAGTATAACATCCAAGGTATAGTTACGATTTTTATGGTTGTTATCCTGCCAAGGCTAAAGCTAGTGAAGGGCCCCCACAAACCCAGATCCGCCTTATTTGAATTTAAGAGTGTTTTAAAATGTGTCTCATACCTTAATCCTAATGTCTTTGTTATGGTCACTCCTAGATAAATAATCCCCTGCTGGGGCCATGTGAACAGGGAACATCAACGTATGTGCTCTAATAAGTCTTCCTCTATTGATAAAATTAGTTTTCCAGATTTATTTATATTTATTTCCAGTCCTGCCACTCCCCCAAAGTCTTGTATTTCCTGCACTACAGCTCTGAGTAAACAATTGTGTTCTGTTCATGCAGTAACATGTCATCCGCAATCACTGCGTTTTTGCGCTCCCCCCAAATGCTATTCCCTTAATCCTATGTGAGACCCTTATGCTTGCCGTAAAAGGTTCCTAGTAAATAGCGAATAATAGAGGGGACAGCTGACACCCACGTGTAGTTCCTCTTCTAATAGCAACATGTAGGGATAATTGGCCATTGATTGAAAACCAAATTGTCGTTGTCTGATAGTTCGCCTGCACCATTTGTGTAAATTTAGATCCAAACCACATATGCTCCATCGTATGAAACAGAAATGACCATTGCACCAAGTCGAAAGCCTTCTCGGCATCTAGAAAGAGTAAGAGAACTGACATTTTTACCTTCGATATTGTCTCTAGTAAGTGACAAACTTGCCTTAGATTATCAAATGTTGCCATTTTTTTATGAATCCTAATTGGTGGGTTCAATTAGGTTTGAGAGTATTGATTATAATCTATCTGCTAATATTTTTGGATACATTTTTGCATGAATATTTATTAATGCTATTGGACAACATGAGTTGCATACTGTTGGATCTTAATTTAGTTTGGGGAACAGCACCACCTTAGCTTCATCCATTGTGTGTGTTATTCATCCCAATGTTTAAATGTGTTATATAATGCTGTGGACCTTGGAAACAAAATATCCTGATACGTTTTATGAAATATTGTCAGGAAACCATCCGGTCCCAGCATTTATTTAATGGGAGCTTTTTAATCACTATGCTTAATTCCTTTTCTGTTATATGCATTTCCAGTTTTTTCTCTCTGTGATTGTAATTTTCTGGAATGGAATAGCTTCCAAACAAGATTTTTGCGCAGCTTCAAGTGGGCAGCCTGATGCATACAAAGAGGAATAATTATCTGTAAATTGCTCTATTATTTCTTTGTTTTCTGTTATGTATTCTCTCATCTTGTTTTAAATTTTTACAATTGCCTGCATGGCAGTTCGCTCCCTAAACTGTCTGGCAAGGAGGCAGTCTGCCTTATTAGCTTTAACGTAATACCTCTGTTTCATATTTAATAGGGTTTTCTCTGCTTGTTTAATACATAACAGGTCTCATTGTCCTCTTGTGCTTTGAAAGGATGACTCTTTTGGGTAGTATAGCCATTGCCTGCATAATTGTTTTTAATTGGTCCTCCATATCTTCTTCTGTTTCATCTGTTTTTCTCTTTGCCCTTTAACCGCTATCTAGTCTCCTGTAATGACTGCTTTAAATGTGTCCAATACCATATGTGGAGATATATCTGGTACTGAGTTAACTTGAAAATAGCCCCTTATTTTCTCCTCTTCTGTTTTTGTTATAACTCTATCTTTGAGAATTTAATTTGGGACATACCACTTCCATAGCCCATTTCGAATTTAAGGCAAGTTGATAGTAGCGATGATAGAGGCATGATATAAGAGTGAAATTGACACTAGTTCCATTGTCTGTACCCTCACTACTGGATGTGCCAAAACCCATATGTAATCAATTAAGGAAAAAAATTGGTGTACTTGAGAATAAAAGGTGTATCCCCTTTTCCTACCCTTAACTGCTCTTCATGCATCTTTGATGGAAATAAGATGTAATCTTTGTTTGAAAGCCTTTGCTGGTGGATTCTGTCCCTGGTATATGTTATTGCTACGGTCTTCCGTGGGTGACCACGCTAAGTTAAAATCTCCCATTAGTATCATTGCAGACCTTTCCAGTTGGGCCAACATCAATCTCAAAAATCCATCCTGTCCTGAGTTTGGAGAGTAGACTGTTGCCATCGTACACATGTAGTTACCTTTTCTTTAACTTGAAGAATAGAAAGCAGCCCCCAATTTCTCCCTGTGATCCTAGACATGTTACATGTGAAATATTCTTGAAAGCAATGTGAACCACCCTGGTTTTGTCATCAGCATTAGTCTGATATATATGGGGATAGAATCATTACTTGAACCTTCTTTTATTTATTTTTCATATGTGGGTTTCCTGAATTGCTACTATTTCTGGTGTCTCTTTATCAAGGAAATGTTTCACCTTACCTCTTTTTACCAGGGAGTTCAAGCCCCTAATATTATGATAAAAGTTTGAATGGGCTTCCTGTGATTTCATAAGAGGTACCCCATATGTTTAGGTCCTTAGAATTTCTCTTTCGTTTCACTCTATTCCTGATATGGAGATGTTTGTTCTTCCCTACCATCCCACTATGTATCCACCGGATGGCTCTTCTGGATCTCATATTCCCCTCCCCCTTTACTCCCCTTCTCCCTTTCCCCAACTCCCTGCCCCAAACCAACAAAACTTAACCATTCCCCGGGAAAGCTAAAAGTTCCTATTGACTCCGAAAGGCTAATTGCCCCCAGAATTTATCTGAAACAATAATCCGAGATAGTAACCATCTGAGTTACTCTGTGACCCATGCCCCTTGTGATTCCAACTGGCCCCATAGACACTGGATTCACCTCATGGGCCTCGCTCCTGAAATGCCTCTCCTCTCTAGATCTGCAATTGTTATTCCCCTTCCTGCTGGTACCTCACTCAGACTTTCTGTATCCTCTGCTGTGGTTTGTACATATTGTCCATGGGGGAGCCAATTTGTACTGCTGTTATGACTCTTCCCCAAATCGCCTTTCATCCCAAGTCTCTTGGGTCTCTTCAAGGGTATTTCCCCACCCCCATGGAAACTTCGATCATTCCCATGGTCTGTTTCTAGTTGGTAGTGAGAGGGTAATACGGAGAGTGTCCTCTGTTTCTTCTTCCCTAATCTCTAGGATATTCAGGCCTTCACTGCAGATGGATATCCGTCTTTGCTTGCCTTCCCACAAGAAGAGGAACCCAAAGTAAACACCCATTTGTATTTAATTTGTTTTTGATTAAGAGCTGTTAATACCAGGCGCATTGCCTTACGTTTCTGCAGAGGAGATTGAGTGAGAACTTGATATAATTGTACTTCCGCTCCGTTAATCCTAGTGGGGCCAGTGACCAGTGCTGCTCTCTATATATTTTCCTTCTGACCATAGGACGTCATTGCCACTAGTACATCTCTTGCTCTTGATACTGATGCTGATATTATGGGCCCAACATGATGGATTCTATCCATGTGGATGAATTCCACGTGTGAGTATTCTAATAAGTCTCCAAAGAACTACTGGATCGAATCGTTTAGGTCCTTATGTCCTACATCTTCTGGTACGTTTTTTAGACGTATGTTGGATCTTCTCAACCTGTTTTCCAGATTTTCACACTGCATTTCCAGATTTTGGTAGAGTCTTGAGAGATGTTCCAGTATTTAATCATTTATTTTTGTATCTTCACCGAGATCCTGTAGGGCACGTCCGTTTTTATCTATACGCTCTTCCAGGTTAGCAATCTGCCCCTTCATCTCCTGCATAGATTGTTTCAGCTCCGTCTTCAACATACAAAATTATTCCTGGAACAACACTGCAATTTTGCTGTAAAACTCTTTAAGGCAGATCATCAAATCTTCCTTATTGGCTGACATTTGTGCCTCCTTCTTTCTATTCCTCCCCAATTGATTCCTTCGATGGCAGGGTTTTTGTTGAGCTTGTCCTTTGACGCCAGCAGCGGTGGAGTCCCTCTTTAACTGGACATCATCATGGATTAGGACTTGATTTGATTTGATATTTTTTTATATCGTGCTCATACACGAGTGTTTCGGAGCTCGACAAGGCAAGGCAGGGCAACAGGGGAGAACAACACAACGATCTTAATAGCCCCAGTGACATTGAGAGCATGATAAAGGAAAAGGGGAAAATTGAATGGAAGGGGGGAGAAAGTGGAAAGTGCAGAGCAGAGGAGAAACAGATACATAATAAATAAATAAAATAAATAAATAATAAAGGTAATAAACATTAGTAGTGCAGTGGCAAGTGCTGGGTTTAAGGCAACAGACAGGGTATGTCTGATAACCTAAGAAAGAAGAAAGGGGGTGGGGTACTGTATGGGTACAGATACAGACCCCAGTGCAAGGGGTGGCCCAGAGGCAGTGCAGGAGGGTGGCAGGGTGAGCAGGTACCTGGGCCCAGAGGACAGAGGGTGGCCAGGTTCACGGTGCCGAGAGAGATACAGATCAGCAGGGGAGAGGGGGGACGAAAGCAGAAGCAAAGAGGAAGGTCTTGAGTTGCTTCCGGAACCAGAGATGGTTCTCCTCAAGTTTCAGAGTGGCAAAGAGGCTGTTCCAAAGGGAGGCTCCAGCCAAAGACAGAGATCTACCCCCAACTTGAACTTTGAAAAACGACTGACCCTGAGGGAGTTAGAGGAAGAAGAGTGAAGAGCTCGAGAGGAGAGGTATTTATGGAGGGATAGTTGAAGGTATTTTGGACCCAGGCCCCTAGAAAGCCTTGTGGACAATGCAGAGGGTTTTGAATGTAATCCTTGCATCCACTGGGAACCAATGAAGGGACTTCAGAGCTGGAGAGATAACTTCCCAGGGTCTGTGGCCAAGGACAAGTCTTGCAGTCCTGATCTGGACTAGTTGTAAAGGGTGGTGAGTAGAGTCAGGTAGATTTAGAAAGAGGCTGTTACAACAGTCCAACCTCAAGAGAACCAGAATTTGGGAGACAATGAGCTTCTGGGGAAAGGGGAGGAAAGGCAGAGTACCTCTCAGGATGTGCAGTAGGAGGTTTGACTTTTTAGAGATGTCAGAGAGGTGAGCGGAGAAGGAAAGTGTGGAATCAAAGATGACCCCGTGGGTCTTAGCCTCACAGGTAGGGGTAGGAGGAGGGCCAAGGGAGGTCGGCCAGAGAGTGAGGGGAAAGAATGGTGAAGGTGTACCAATGAGGAGGATCTCAGTCTTGTTGGCATTTAGACCAAGGTCATTGGCGGCACACCGATCTTGAATGGCAGTTAGGCAATCAGAGATGATGGAAGGAGAGGAGGTGGCCGAGGGCAGCCTGAAAAAGAGTTGAGTGTCATCAGCATAGCACTTGAAATTTGAGCAGGAAATGGCAATGCAGTGGCCGAGAGTTGCCAGGTATTGGTTGAAAAGCCAGGGTGAGAGGTTAGACACCTGGGGAACACCACAGGTAGAGAGGAAGATAGATGATAGGAAGGACCCAAGTTGGACCCAACTTGGACGGGCGGGAGTATCCTTCCTCTTCCCTTCCGGCATCAAGACATGTAGTGTATACCCTCTTACATGGGCTCTATGTTCAGCTATTGCTGTTGGCGGGGTTCCGTTCCTTTTCTGCGGTCCCTGGTGCTGTCTAAGAGAAAGATCACCCTTTCTTATCTCCAAAGTTAGCAATTCCCGAGCTGCAGTAGGACACTGTCCTTCTTTCTTCTCGTCACACTTTATGGCCTTGCCTTGACTCAGCCCTTCTAAAGTGATAGTGGGAGCCTGACTGTCCACTTTTCACTCAGTGGGACCTGCTATGACATCCACTTTCACCCTTCATGGAGCCCATGCATGGCTACTTCTTTATGTCTTCATATGGAGCGTGCCATTTTGCCTTTGCCCCTACAGGCTTAGTAATGTGCTTCTTGGTGCCTTTACACTCTTCCCTTGTGATCTACGGGGCAGAGAGATCTTGTGGTGCGCACCAGTGCGTAACCACCATTCTGACTGCTCTATTCCTACCACTAATCCCCGGGGCCCGCTTATGCTTAATGCCATCCCCGTTACCTGGAGTTGGCTTGGTGCACACCAGAGCTGGTTCAGGATTATACGGTCCTTCCTGCCTCTCCTTTCACCCTCGAGCTCCATGTCGGTGAATCAAAGTCACTGCTTCTTTTTTATCTCTCTGAGGGACTCCATCTTGTAGAGCACTTCCCTGCACCTTGTCTGCCGAGCGTGCCTCGCCGGCTTCCCCTTATGTGCCATAAGGTTCCCTTAAGTGTGCAGCTTCCTCTCTGTCTTCGACTCGCTTGGTACGATCCAGTTGTCGCATGATCCTCCTGAGGGGATTTTACCGGGCCATAGATGTTCCGAGTGCTAATTCATGCTTCATGCTCTTATTACAGGACGTTCAGTCTCGGTGTACATCTTCATTGATGGAGGCCCTTTGGGGACGATCCAGTGTTCATGTCCTCCTCCCAGTGTGTGCTATCTTGGAATCTCGCCATACGTTTCTAAACAGTGAACCATGGTGTTAAGGGCAACCATTTGGAGTAGTGACGGGGGTCTGCATTTTGTGTTAAGCGTGTGTCAAACTGCACGTTGTAAAGCACTTTTTGACAGCATGATTTGTCAAAACTAAAACCTACACAATGAACATCAAACCAGCCAACCTTGCCCCACAAAACTGAACCAGGCTGTACTGTTGAGGCTCCCATATTGCCGAACCGGCCATTCTGACCCTGGTTTCAGGTTCAAAGGCCTACAGCATTTAATAAATAGCAGCACAGAGGGCACAGGGGGTCTCCACTGAGATCTGCCCCCACCAAGTGTAACGCATGCGACAGTGCTTCACTTACACACAGCTTCAGAAATGAGGAAAGGGGGGTTCACGACAATAGAGCATGGTCATGTAAGAAAATTAAATTTACTGTTTTAAGGACTGAAAATGCTTGACCCTCCAGGTCTCCAGCCACTCCACCTGAATACAGAAACGCTTGCTGCAGTAGCTGCACGGTCACCACAGATTTAAGCCAATATATATATATTTTAAAAACAGCCTTTTCCTTTAATTTTGTTCTGAGTTATTACTTCAAAAGTGAATGAATCTTGGAAATGGGAAACGAAGCCTGACATGTTTGTACTTGCAATGTTAGCCACCATTTATCACGTTGATATTATAAACAGTGCAGTACCTACCATTCTGCATTGCCTTATTTGGCGAAATAGAATCCCCGCGAGTAGAGCCCTCTCGTTATTCTGCCTTTCCTTGACAATCTGCGAGTTTTGTTCCTTTCCTGCCCATTGCGAGCTCCAGAGGTGCCACTGATGTGCCTGGCCATTTGCAGGGCCCGTGCATGACCTCTTTGTTTGCATTATGTCCCCGTGGCGCTGTGTTGCAGTACAGAATGTTTGTACAAACGGAGCAGAAAAACTCTCCTTCCAGTGTTTAATGGAAGTGATGTTTTAACATGTGTCTGCTTAATCGCCTTCGAATAAAAGGCGAGCAGCCGCTTCCTAGCCAGACGCGGATCTCATGCTGTTGAGTTTAGTCTATTGGTTTGATTTGCAATTTGCTCTGGTGACAGATAAACTGTCGCAAATGAACCGCATTCCGCATTTGCAACAATGAGTAAAAAGCAGAGAGAGGGAGGGTTTTAAGTGCTGATTTAGTACGCCAGTGACAGGTCGTAACGTACACAGTGCTTTATAGGCAACGCACGTTGCATGGAGTAATTGCTTGTAACTCTGCTATTATCCAATTGTGATTGGCACCCAGACGTATGAATGACTGATTCACAGCTACCAGGATTAAAAGGTGCACTATTTAGTTCACGCGCAGATCAGAGAAACGCGATGGGGCAGCTGAAGCCAATGATACTTTTTGGCCCTTAGAAAGATGTTAGCTTAAATAGTGTAAGAGTTTTGTAGATGTTCTTGTATTAATGCGGCTCAAAGTATGTGAAAAGTATGGGATCATTATTGGAGAATAAGGAATCAGAAAGCTGCACCTGTAGGCATCTCACGTTAGTACCCTGCTGGCATGGACGTAAATCATAAATAAGAGCAGTGGGCGATGGATTCTGGGCGTATCCCTCTCACTCAGAGCTACTCTCCTTTTCAGATCCACCAGATTGGTCACAGTGCGCGGTACAAATACCTTTCACAATAACATTAACATGAATGTTTGGTAGGGATGGAAGAAAGCACAATGTGTATTTGACATGGAGAAGACTTATAACAGTGTAACAAACTGCCTAAGAATTCATTGTCAATGTTAAATAGGCTTAATTCATAAGAAGCCAGAAATTTAACAATTTGAGGATCTAGTACAGCGATATTAAACAACTGATGGTTTAATAGGACTACTTATACATCATGTATTTATTTATTTATTTATTTATTTATTTATTTATTTATTTGAATTTGTAAAGTGCCCACTGCCCAGGGGCATCGTGGCGCTGTTATGAAGGCTTACTTGGTTACATAATTGCATTTTAAAGCATACAAACAAGTTGCTTTAACTGATTACAAAAGTGCATGACATAGATAGCATGGTTACGTGGGCAAGCTATATGGTGCAGACAGATCTTACGTGGGGGTATCCATATAGTTTGCGTGGTCAGATAGGTAATCAAACGCATGGTGCCAGCCATGTCTCATATGGCGGCTATTGCAGGCAGTTGTGTGGTCATCGATGGTGATCATATATAAGTTGTCAGCCACATGTTACATGGCAGCAGCGACTTGTATATGAGCGCCGTAATCAAGATGGTAGGTGTGTGGTACCAGGAATAATAGTACAGGGGCAGCATGCAAAGCATGGCCAGATAGAAATAACATAAGATAGCATGGGGCCGGCCACTTGATGCAGGGGGGCAAGTGCATACTATACATAGGTTAAGATCGATGGGCAATATCGAGCTGCAGGTCCCAGGCATTATGGGCAGCTACACACACTTACAGGGATAGGCAGAGGTGAGGGTGAACCCCAAGAGTGCACGGGTTACTAGGTAGAGGGGGAATTATATCTACAGGTGTAGTGGTGGGTGGAGGTAGAGTGCACGCATACTGAGGGCAGTGGGGGGAGGGAGGAGGAGGTGCACGCATACTGAGGGCAGCGGGGGTCGGAGGAGGGAAGTGCACGCGTACTTAGGGCAGCAGGAGGGTCAACGCATACTGAGGGCAGCGGGGGGGAGGGGGTGCACACATACAGAGGGCAGCGGGGGTAGGGGAGGGGGTGCACGCATACCAAGGGCAGCGGCGGGAGGGGGTGCCTGCATACTGAGGGCAGTGGGGGGAGGGGGTGCATGCATACTGAGGGCAGCGGGGGAGGGGGTGCACGCACACCGAGGGCAGTGGGGGGGAGAGGGTACACGCATACCGAGGGCAGCAGGGGAGGGGGGGTTGCACGCATACTGAGGGCAGTGGGGGGAGGGGGTGTACGCATACCGAGGGCAGCGGGGGAAGGAGGAGGGGGTGCACACATACCGAGGGCAGTGAGGGGAGGGGGTGCATGCATACTGAGGGCAGCGGGGGAGGGGGTGCACGCACACTGAGGGCAGTGGGGGGGAGAGGGTGCATGCATACCGAGGGCAGCAGGGGAGGGGGGTTGCACACATACTGAGGGCAGTGGGGGCAGGGGGTGTACGCATACCGAGGGCAGCGGGGGAAGGAGGAGGAGGTGCACACATACCGAGGGCAGCGGGGGAGGAGGGCTGCACACATACTGATGGCAGCAGGGGGAGGGGTGCACGCATACCGAGGGCAGCAGGGGGAGGCGGTGCATGCATACTGAGGGCAGTGGGGGAGGGGGGGTTCACGCATACCGAGGGCAGTGGGGGGAAAGGGATGCACGCATACTGAGGGCAATGGGGGTAGGGGGTGCACACATACTGAGGGCTGCGGGGTGAGGGGGTGCATACATACTGAGGGCAGGGGGGCATAACCTCATGCAGGTCCGCAGTGTACCGTGGTGGACAAGGGTAGACAGGGCCTTAGGAGTGGGCCTTGTGAGGAGGGCTGGCCAAGCCTGCCGGCATCCTCATTGGCCCAGGTGAAGTGGGTCAGGACCAATCCCAGGCCCCAGCAAAAAGAGAGAAGGGTACATTTGTGCTTTGACAAAGGAGGAGGCTATCTTAGAAGGGCCTAGCTTCCTGTAGCACAGATGAAGCAGTAACATGAAAAAACAAAGTGCTGCAGATATTTAGAGTCACTAGAAACAATTTGGCATCAATTTAGCATCCGATGGGTAAGTCTGCTAAGGCGCCATCAAGTGCATGTCTGTCCAGCCATGAGGGGCTTCTCTGCGGATGTCAATGCAATATTGCAGTGCAGGGACTCCGGGTGTTAGAGAGGAGACATTCGTGTCTCAGCTCTGGTCATCGCAGTAGAAGAAGTGCGGAGGGAGAGAAAGCGTGGAAATTGATAGGGCCAGGAGTGGACCTTGATCATATTTATATTAGTTCTGTACATATTTTTTCATTGATGACCGTCTGCTGGTGTTGTTCTTATAAAGCAACTATTTAGATGCTTGCAATTGTGTGAAAACACGAGACAGCAGTATCACAGAGTGGGTGGCAAGTGGGTAACACTGGAGAAGACAAGGTTGGGCCCACTTAGTTAATGTAAGTTTAGGGTATAATTCAAAAGAGCACATGGCTATTGTAAGTTATATTTGAATTAATCTATTAAATGGCACACAATGGAATGTAAAAAAAACAATTTAAATTATTTATTCAGTAGGCCCATGGATCCTACAAACATACACGTAATGAATATAATCTGTTTCAGCAGATTAGAACAGGAAAAATCCATGCACATCTCGCTCTTCCGTAGCTCGCAGGCCAGTTTTGTTACCCAATTTCATAAGCATGATGTCACAACCTGGGCCCTTCTCCAGAAAATTGGACCATGGGATTGGGTATTGAGCGATCTACCACCTATAGTGGAAATTATAGATGTTACTCTACTGGCCCTCGCATGTCAGGTGGCTGGCCTAGTCCATCCAAAAGTCACTAACTATAACTTTGTTGCAGTGGGGTGGACTTACTATTGGTTCTGGCCCATTGCTACCCGCCCCTAGGGTACTAAACTGTGATTGCCTAGAGCTGACGTCCCCAGGCCTGGGATCCACAATAGTTCTCAGCTCGCTGTGTACCTCTTCAAGTTAACAAGAATGACTATGTGTCTGCATTGTAACTTGTGTGTACCACCTTAGTTCATGAGAATGCTCTCCTGATCGGTGCATATTGTTGCATACTTTTCACTGTCTGTGTCTGGTGGCCTGGGACCAGTGCTCCTTTCCCACCACTGATCGCTGTCCATTGTTTGCTTCGGCAGCATCACGTGTTCAGAGACCTTGAATTTGAGCTGTGCACCTCTGAATTATGAGGATTTATTAGCATTTTCTGCAGCTCGTCCCTTTGTCATCTGGAGATTAGAAAGTCATCCGTATCTCTTGACCTTTGCTGTGGGTCCTATTTCGCACATCTTGCTCTCTGTGCATCCTGAATTAGCTCAGCTCGTCTTGTGCTCTGAGGCTCGGTGCTTGCTGTAATTTTCCTAAAATGTATAATGCGGTTTCTACAGTGTCCATACTATACTACATTTCCATGGGTTAGTCACACTTGGCTCTGTCAGGTCCCATAGATGCTCCTGCAGTTCCATAAGGTTATTCACATGTAAGCATCTGCAAGCTGTGCTCAGGATGTCTTGTCTCTCGCGATTTCTGTGTTGCTGCGTTTGACTCGTGGCAAAATAATAAAAGCAATGACAGTATGAATATTTATCTGTCCTCTAGCTATAGAACTGTACGCTTGTCTTCTTCATGTATTCGGGTGCGTGTTTGTGCGGATGGCACGTGTGCTTCATGTATAACGTTGCTATGTCATGGTGTCTCTAGTGATGTCAGAAACATTGATTCTTGGTGTTTAGTACAAGCTGTCCATAAAGGTTTCTTTAATCATGGCCTGTGGCTCTTCATCCACACATGGGTAGATCTGTATGTCCTTTGGTCGGTATGGCTGGCTGAAGGGATACCTCGCGACATATTTATCAATCATGGGTCCATTGGGGATTCATCGGAAATAGAATGGGTTATTGCAGTGTTTTCTGGCCTTCTTCCTTGTCATGAATTTAGTAGGAGGGGGAGAGGTGGTAGGCTTCCCCACCCCCCTTCAAGTTGGAGGTGGTACCCATTTGGCTGAAGGATCATTACTTTAGAGTCAAATTCATAGGGTCTCCAATCCGCTGGTCAACTTCCTGTGCTGTCTTATCACCATGGCACCCTCTGTCTGACACCTATTAACCCCTTAACTGCTGGACAATTATGCATTCCTATGCAAATAGCAAAACCATACTCGCCCTTACCACTTTTAATTATGCTTCCTGGCTCCCAGAGAGATTTCCCATAGCGTACCGCCTCTCACTGGCTTTAGATTGTGGCCTGAATTTACCTGGTCCTCGGGAGTCTTCTGATTTTCTCACTGGTTGGGGCACCTAGTATCCTGCCCCCTTCTCAGGTACTATGTTCATATCCCTCTCTAGTACTCTTTTCACTTCCAACGGAGTTAAGGGCCATCCCTGCATCTTTTTTTTTTAATCTAACCAACTTTCTTCTTTCCATTCAAGTTTTCCACCTATCTATTCCTATATGACACCAATCCTCCTCCAGCCTATTCAAAACTATCTACCCAGATAATAATTCATCTCTTTCTTGTAATAAACTTCTCTTACCAAACTATTCCTTAATATACTTCCTCCAAACTCCTCCCAAAAACATTCTGCATTTTGATGGTGGCATGGTCTTTTAGCAACCATGTCCACTTTGCAATACCTCTTCTACTTGTGATAACACCTCTCTCTTACTGAAACCTCTTCCAGACACTCCCTCCAGCCGCCAGCTCTTGAGCCATTGGTTGAGGTCATTTTACTTGACAGAGTTGGGGCCTGAGTCTATATGAGAGGTTGTCTCCCTCTTGGGTTTCACTAGGGCTATGGATAGGTGTGAAGTCTCCTTTGTATCCCTATGAGTCCTGTTTCCAGTGTCTGCATGGGTCAAGGTATTTCTGCGTCCCTCTCAAGTAAGTTAAAAGCTGAATAATGACTTGTTAAGTGGAAGAAGCTGTATGTTACATTAAGACCTCTTTCATCATGGAGTATTTGTAAACTTGAATGCTCCCCAATGGCCAGAGAATACAATGTTCTTGTTTCCTCATGCATGCACAGCTCAGCTCCTCTGTGTTGAAGGACCACTGGAGTAACAGCAGGGATTCTGCAGACCATCTGTCTGTGAGTTGTGTTTCCTCTGGCATCAATGTCAGATTAACAAATGTATTTCCTCACTTGTCAGGGAACTTTCTGCAATGGACCCAGCAAATGTATCCGAGATCTTCTACAATGTCCTCTCTTAGGTTACTTTACACAAAACGTTTGGGAAATAAATACTAATCAAGAGGTGTCTTACACATATGTAGGCTCCTGTATCTAACCCTCTGCGCTTCACCTCCTTCACTCTCCCTGCTTGTATATCTTCAGACAGTGCCCTGTGAGCTCCCCTCGTTCCCTCCTTGACACTCTCTATCATTAGGCTAACCATCCTATTACTCTGGTTCATGCAACCCTGACACCCTTTCCTCATGACCCCTCTTTACCTTACTCATTGCTCTTCATGATTCTTTCCTCACTGCTCCTCTTTTGCCCTCTGGCTACCTTTTAGTCCTTTATCACAGACCCTCCTCGCAATGTCTTTATTTATTTATTTATCTTTGTTGATTTATGTGAGCATCACCATGAAAGGCGATTCTCGGTTGGGTGCTTTGTATAAAAGTGGAGATGAATAAGAGGAATTTCATATGTTTTACATTAAGAATATACAATTTCTGTAAGACGGAAGAGAAACAGCAAAAATGACATAAGTGCAAGGTAGGAACTTCCATTACTGTTTGAACAATTCTACAAACTGTGGGTAAATAAAAGGTAAAGTTAGTCCATTAGGTCAACAAGTTGCGTTCTTTGGTGTCTGGAAGTGCAATAATGTATCTAACAGTGCTAGGTAATGGGTTTAGGTTCCTTCTTCAAGTGTGGGTTTTCCCTGAGCATTTCTCTTTTCATTATTCTTTTGAATTTTTTGAGGTGTTGTTCTTGTCTTTGACCCTGGGTGAGGTTTTCCTGAAAGCTTCTTTCTCTGCTATAGAGGTTTGTTGACACAGCCTTTCTTTCTAGAGTTAGAGGGGTTTAATGTTTATGGCAGAAGATGATATCAGAGTGCTAGTTGGTGAACCTGGCTACAGTGATTTGACAAATATAGAGGGCAATTTTCCCACAGCATTTTTTGCACACTTGCCGTTCCCAGCATAACATTCGCCTTTGTAGCATATCTTAAAGGTCAGTATCGGTCAGTAATTCATAGGGTCACATCTGTCCCACTTCTTAAATATCAGAATTAACACTAATCGCTTCCAGGAAGGGGGTGTAGGTCCTTGTCACTTATTAATGGTCATTGAAAAGTCTAAACATATAGGTAATTGTCTTCTTTTGAATTTGAAAGGTATATTTGTATCAGATGGAATGGGAGGTACGTGCTGTATAAGAACAGTATCTAAGTTCCACCGATTACGCAGGCCTCTATGATGTGTCTTTGTAGATGAGTAATTGTCAACCTTGTTCCATTGCAGCGTACCCCTGATCGAGTAGCCCTGATCGCTTAAGTTTGCGTAGTAGCATATTTATAGCACCTACTTTCAATTTTAGCTCGGAAGGTGGCATTCACCCTATAGAATTTTTATCTTTCTAGACTGCAATGTTGAGCGGGTAATTAACTGTTCATTGACATTGGAATCGACATGCCCTATGTAAAAAGAAGTGAGGGTGGAAAGAAGTAACTTGAAATTATTCTAAATGTTTGCAATAGTGTAAGGTGAAGGTCACCGCATAGAACTATGTTCATTCTGTTTGTTAAAGTTATAGCTGGTGTTGAAGTGGAAGGGCACACAGAGGTGCACTTTTCCATTTGGACAGCAGAGGGCAACCTAACACTGATGAATTGCATAAGTTGAGTACAGACACATACTTATATAGATAAGCTTTTTTGTTTTATTTCATTTCTCTGAGGAAACATATTTCAGTTTTTTTTTATCTTTGGGGATATATGGGCACATTTATTTAGATATCAAATAAGACTGTCCACTCAGTTCTGTAGCTTTGGAAGTTGCTTGATGAGCTGCTTGTGAAGGCTGATATAGAGTGCACTGCAATAATCCAGTTTGCTTAGTATAAAGACCTGGGCTATCTCGGCTTCGTGGTTTGTGGATAACAGTTAGTGAATCCTCTTAAAGGTGTGGAGTTTCTGGTGTGTCTTTTGGTGAATGTGTTGATTTTAACCTTAGGTATTGCTGAATATGATGCCCACTTTTCTTGCTGTCACTGAAGTGGTGCTGGGAGTTCCCAGGTTTTCTGACCTTTTGAATGGTATTTTATTGTCCAATTTCAGGAACATGGTTTTCTCCACATTCATGTTTGGATGGCTGTTAGAATTCTTTATTTGGACAGAGTGGATCTCAAACACCAGTTGGAAATCATCTGCACATGGATGCAAGGTAATCGAGTAGTTATGTATCCAAAGAGACACATGGCTAATGCAGTTATTAAAGAGCCACAGGGAAATTGAAGGACCTTGTGGAACTGTAATAGAGTAGGTTTGGAATTGAATTCTCTGTTCTATTATTGCGGAATGTGGATGTCCATTTAAGATGATTGCTTCTAATTTCTTGTTTCTTACGTAGCATGTCAAGCAGCTTTTCTTGTCGACTGTCATGTGCTGATCGCAAATCTAGCAGGATAACTACTGTCTTTTTTGTGTCTAGAATTTTTAAATGTGCTTTTTTTTATGTGTAGGAGCGTGGTCTCTGCTCTACGGTTTGTCCTGGAGTCCAAAGTAGTTTCATGGGTTTCTTATGCTTTTGTAAGTATGTGGTAGCTAACCGTTGTAAGATGTTAAGAAATAAAGTAATGTTTGCTATTGGCCTGAAGTTTGACAGCACCCCGGGGTGAACAGTAGCCTTCTTTAGAAGTGGTCTGACTGTGGCTTTCCTTAGCTCTTTTGGTATTACCCCTGATTTTAGGGGAGCACTACAGAAACTACTTAAGCTGTAAAATAGTGTGTGTATTTGTTCCTTGATAACTATTTCTGAGCATGGGGAACACAGAGTTGATGGTGGTTCAGCTACCAAATTTTTCCGAAGACTTCAGGCATAGTTGAGTGTTGAAGGTCTCTTAATATACAGTGATTGTTTGCATTAATAGGGGCTGTTGTCGTGTGTGGATTTAAAATGAGGTAGGGTATGTTAGATATTCTCAATTGTTGTGGTGCAGAAGTTAGCCATGGTGTATACTAGTCTTTGCTTTGGTGGGACTTTATATATATTTTACCAGTTCATTTGATGTGGAGAACAATTCCCTAGTCTTTATTTGGGCTTTCCAGCATTATATGTTCATAGAATTGCTGTTTGGCTATTTTAATCGAAAGCTTGTATCTTCTATCTTCAGTTGGTGGAGACTGCTTTTCATGCCCGGGAGTGAGGGTTGTTTGGCTGGCAGTGTAAACAAATCAAGTTCAGTAAAAGCATGTGAATGCTTTTAGTGGCGGGCCATTACCATCTATTAGCACAAGTAACTAAGTTTAGTGAGGGAGCCATAATTAATCTGGTAGGGTCCAGGTGGTTCATGTTTTTCAGATTTTTAAACAATGTGTTCCGATTTTACAACATCATTTTTTAGAAAATGGTGGTATGAAACCATACAATGTATAACTGGTTTCCTATGGTAATATATGAGAAAGTCCAGTAGATGCCATCTCGCCAACATTAGATAGAAGCATTTTACAACATGTTCATGCAGCTGGTCCAAAGATATATGGCATCTTTTCTACTGGGAACCACTTCATGAAGCTGCAACCACAATGTATTCAGGAAAGTAATAGTCACATTAAATCACTTTCCTCAAGTTGCAGCCACAATCTATGCCAGTATAGGGTACTGTGAGAAACCTAAGGATATTCTCAAAGCAAACCTAAGTGATCCCTTATTCAGGTGGCCAGGGGATGGCTGGCACTCTCAGATCCCAACACTGGGGATGGACGAGCGAGGGAGGATCACCTGAATAGGGGAAGCTGGGGTTATACTCAGGGAAATGCCCCAGGTGAGACACAGTACTACATTGCGGAAGAAGAGGAGGTGGATGTCTTTGGATATTCCACATCCACCTCCATTCCACCCAAAAAAGTTCCCTTAATACAATCGACCCACCCCTACGCCTCTGGTAAACCAATTAGGAGCCAAAACCCTGTTACCATAAAAAAACACAATTCCCAGAATCCTTGGTTTTCTGTTGCCTACCCGAATACACCTGGTCATTCCTTTTCCATGCCCCTCTGATTATTATTTCATGCACTCCCAACCTGTTCAGATAAAACACTACCGTCCCCATACTCCCCCTTGTTTACTTCATGATAATAATTACTTCATGATAACATCGCCCATTTGCATTTGCTTCACAAACCCTTCCCATCTCACCTTTCTGAATTTACCAACTCCCCTAGGACGAAGATTATAATTTCTCAGGACAAACCCCCCCCTTTTGACACACTTTTGTACCCCGTGGAAGATAATGAGCCTCATTACGAGATTGGTGGTCTGGTAATAAGGATACCGGTAAGGCATTACCGGCATCGTTTACGGGACCGTCCCACACACAACCCGCAATGCCTGTCCTACCAGCATCGACAAGGACCCGCTGTGGCCGTGCATCACCGTAGCAGCATGCGTGTGTGCACGCGGGCGCCGTGCCCATAATACCGGCATTCCGCAAGGAAGAGGACATAACAAATCACACGGATATGCATATACCGGCATCCAGATGCCGATAAGAAGGGCCACCATGATGCCGTCAATACCGGCATCGCGGATCACCCATTAATAGGAAACTGCTGTGCTCCCAACTGCCACAGGTGCACACAATCAGCACAGGTGGAGGCAATGGAGCCAGGCCCTGCACAAAAGGAGCACACCCACACACCACACCCCTTCCAAGACCAAAATGATACCACTTGCACTCGCCATACTGGAGCTGGAGGACATGCCTGCACTGATACTCCTTGAACAGGCAGTACAGCAGGCAACACAGAGGAGACACAGGAGGAGAAGGAGGGTGAGACTGTGCCAACAAATCCCACCAGTGCAGGCAGTTGTACCCCGCAGGCAGCCACCAATTCCACATATAAGGGACAATCCATTCAACTTAACCCCATCACATTTCCACACTCTGTACCGCCTAGACAGAAACACCATCACCACCATAGTGGAACTAATACATGACTTGGTCAGCCTGATCAACATCCACACTGCCACCCCCCCCTCTGCTGAAGGTGGCATCTGTGCCCCACTTCCTGGTCACAAGCACATACCAGCACACTGTGGGCCAGCTGCATGGCATCTCACAACCATGTTTCTCTGGTGTGCTAAACCAAGTGCTGGATGCACTCCTAAAGCATGCAAGGGCCTACATATCCCTACCACAGACACCACATGAGGCGAATGACACCAAAATAGCATTCCATGCACTGGCATACATGCCCAAGGTAATTGGTGCCCTCGACTGCACCCACATGGAGTTGGTAGTCCAACATGCCGTGGAGGTGGTGTACCGCAATCGGAAGCTATACCACTCCATAAATGTGTAGATGGTGTGTGATGCCAGCAAGATGATAACACATTGCTCTGCCAGATACCCAGGATCCACGCATGATGCTATGGTGCTGCTGAACTCCTCACTACCCTGCTACATGGAAGGAGACATCGTACAACGTATCTGGCTGCTGGGTGAGTCTGCCCTCTGGGCCATGGGAGAGTGTTGGGGGGGTGTACATGAATACGCAAGGAGACTGCCCTCTGGCCCATGGGAGAGTGTTGGGGGTGTACATGCATATGCAAGGAGACTGCCCTCTGGGCCATGGGAGTGCCCTCAATGGGGTGTCTGGACACTGTCCATGCTGCCAAAGACCATGCCCATAATCAACCAAATATGATGCATGACACAGACAATGGAGTCTGACGCACTCTGGCCGCACACCAATGTGTATATGTCACACACACAATCAGCACACACCCTTCAACATGTCCACCGGACATCACCTGACCATGCCCTCAGCACCACAACGCACCATCACATGTCCACGAAGCCGAAGACACATGACTGCATTGAAGCACCTCGCAGTACAAGCATCCATGAGCACACAGTATCAATTTCACCTCAGAAATCTCCGCTGTCACTGCCCCTCCCCAAGAGCAACACTGCATAACACCATGGCAACATATGAAGATGAAAAATAATGGCAGTACACATGCAACAAGGATGCATCAAATTGAACACATCATGTAGTGAGCAACACTTACATCAGTGCGATAGGCATGGGAATTGCCCACAGCACATGAGTACCAGCATGCAAGTCGACACCACCCGTCATCTAAGGTACTCTACCCAACACTGGTGGACACTACCAACATTCCCATTGTGCCATTTAATGTGACGAGTGTGTAGACCTCGAGGGTCATGTGCATGGCGTCTACAATGACCCATATGCATCATAGTCTGAACAAGCAATATCATGTAGTACAGCAGCCTAATGCATTAAACATTGCCCAACATGCATTTGGAGTCATCACCTGCCGCACAGCCCTCACATGTGTGTACATCATGGACCTTGACAATCCATCTGGGTGGCTGGTAGTTCCAATGTCAAGGCCCCTAAATCATGTACGTCACCCAAGACCTGCACCATAGATAGGCAAGTAGTGTACAGGGCACATAGTTGTGCAGATGTGAAGTCAATAGAAGCCATCGATGGAATACTGCATGTGAACATGAACGATGTAAAGGCCGAGCACAAATGGAAATAGAGCAGTACCCTAAAACACACCTTCTTCTGCTCCCATGCAGGTGATGCTGGCTATACCCTGAAGGTGTGGCTCCTCACACCTGTCAGGAATTCGCAGAACAGGCACGAAGGGGACTTCAATCGTGCCCATACACGCATGTGTATGGTCATTGAGCAGACCTTTGGCCTGTTAAAGGCATGGTTCCGCTGCCTCAGCAGGTCGGCTGGCGCCCTCATTTACGGGCCTGAGAAGGTGGGCAAGATCTTCATGGTATGTGCATACCTGCACAACATGTGCATCTGGCGGAACGTACCTCTGCCACCTGACATGGACCAGCCACCACCAGGTGAAGTAGAAGAAGAGGAAGGAGTAGATGTTGGACATCAGCCAGGACGCGATACACTTGAGGGACATGCTGTGCGCCAATCGGTCATAGACCAATCATTCTGATAAACTGGGATGCAGAAGGTGCCATGTATGTGGGGCTCTGGGCACTGGGTGTGGGGGTATATGGACACAGTGCACTGTATAGCAATACATTTACACACACTGAAGAAGCAATGTCCACTCATGTGAGGTTTTTTACACAATGGTGTATTGAACTGATGGTAAATACAATGTGAATGAACCTTTACGCCTCCGACAGACCCTCCACCCTCCCCACTTCCCCTAATACCCCCACACACACCCCAAGACATCAATGGCACAACAGGTGTCCGGATGCAGTGAAACTCAACATCTGCAAGGTGCCCCTGCTACTGTGGACCCCCCATTGGAGGAGGAGGTTGCATCTCCGAGTGCTGCGCTCTGTGCAGGGACCTGCACACAGGGCTTTTCTGAGTGGAACTTGCTGGCATGGCAGATGCAGATGATGTTGATGGTTGTGTCCCTGAAGCCACTGTTTGCCACTGCTCCATACTGCTGGATATCCTGGTGAGGATCTGGCCCACAGCAGGGAATCCATTGTGGACTCCATCGTGGACACGCTTAGTGTTCCGGTTGATGGCCTTGCTAACGGCCTCCGTGGTGTCACGCATTGCACAGCGTGTTGCCTCGCTATCTGTGAGGTATTGTTTTACATATACATGCATCTCCTCCTGCCGGCCCTCCATCCTGGACAGACATCCTTCGAGGTCCTGTTTCGCGGTGGTGGAGGTGGATGGTAGGTTTGGTGTTGTGTCTGTAGCCAATATGGGGCTGTGCGTTATTGGTGAACACTCTCCATGGCTGCCCTGTCCTAAAGATTCCTGGTGAGGCTTGCCCTGCGGGGTGACCTGGGGGCTTGGGGTTCGACCAACATCCTCTGAGTAGAAGACTCCAGCATTAGTGTTGTTGTCATGGACCCCTTCCTTGTAGCCACTATGCAGTGCCGATGCAGCTGTCTCACCTATAGAGCTTGCGGCAGCAGACTGTGACCCCTCATGCTCATATTCTGCATATGTGGCCTCACCATGTGTGGGTTGTGTATCCAGGGGTGCAAGGGCATGTGTCTTCTTGTCCTTTGTTGGTGGCAGTGGGGCTGGTTGGGTACTGGTGGCTGACTTGCGTAGCACTTGGACCATCCTTGATCTCCTTGACGTGGATGGCCTAGTGCCATCATCTTGGCCCCTGTGCCTCTTGGCTGATGTCGTGGCTTGTGCAGTTCCATTGCATTCTTCGGTGTCTGCATCTGTACCTGTGGGGGACAGAGAGAGGCAGGGCAGCAGTGATGGTGGTGCTTACATCATGCAGGCATCGGTCTTTGAGCAGTTGGTCCTATGTGATTAGCTGCATGCCTGTTTTTGTGGCGGGCTGGTACGTGCAAGGTTTTGGGGGGGAGTATTGCCATCCCTCAGGTGTTCACATGTTCACCATGGTGTCTGCTGTGGGTCCTATGGGTGTGTTGTGTCTTGCGTGCTGTCTGACACGTGCAGTTCATCTGTGTGTCGGGTGTGTATTTGTGTATGGGAGCGGCATGCAGCATGCATTTTGATGTGACAGTGGTTGGGCCAGCATCTGGACAGGGATATGTGTATGTGTGTATGATGGGCCATGTATTGGCTCGCATCACTGTCACATTTGTTGGTCAACTGTAATCATTGGTTGTCAGGTGTTTGTCGAGACACTCACCTTCATCTGCCAATGATGGCACTCCACACTCCGCTCCACCGACTCCTTCGATGGACTCGACATCTATCAATGTGCTGCATGTTTCTTCCCACCTTGCCAATTTAATGGGTGAGTGGGCACCGCCGCATGTTGCCAACCCCTGGCTCCGACTGGCTGACAGGATATTCCTCACTCTTAGCCGCAGGTCATCCCAGCGCTTTTTGCAATCTCGCACAGTGGTGCGGTGGTGCCAACCGCGCTAACTTTTCTTGCCACTTCCTCACAGATCTCCTTCTTCCTGAGCTGTGCAGGACGCCTGAGGTCAGCACAGAAGACCACATCTGCATGCTCTGCAAGGGTATCTGCTAGCATGTTGAACTCCTCGTCCTTGAATCTTGGTTTCCGCAGGCGGGCTGTGCCTTTCTGAGTTGCCTTTGACATTTTCTCTGAGGTGCGTTTGGGGTTTAGCCTGAGAAGTTCCAGTCTGTGGAGGATGGCAGTGGATTGTGTTTTTGAAGATGGCCGCCGGTGCATTTCCCGTTCTGACACGATGACGTTACTTCCGGGTCCGGTAATAATGGACCTGTTTATACTACTCTGTTAATACCGGTACCACTATTTGGGGGTTGCCAATGGCGGAGGCGTTATGTGCGCATTTCATGATGCCACTATCTGGGGGTTTGAGGGTCATTACTGGCATGCTGGTACGGTCGTTACCGGCATGCAGGTATGTGCGTGCTCACACACTTGTGATCAGCTGCTGTTTGCAGGATCGAGGCTACACAGACATGTTGTTACTGGCATGCCAGTAGAGACGGATTTTTAGCGCCATTCTCGTAATGAGGCCCAATGGAGTTATGATAAAACTGTTTACCTGACATGTCCCAAACCCAGGGTCAGGCATGGTCCGGCAATTGAAGATCCAGGATGGAAAGATGTCACCCAAAGTGCATTGAAAAGGAACTATTTGATAGATTGTTAAATACTATTTTGTGAAGAGTCTACGGCCAGAAGAGGGGGACCCAGGGGTGAAACCATCACCCAAGGTATACGTGAAGAAGAACTTTGTGTTTGTTTGTTTGTTGGATACATCAGGCCTCGAAGGCAAGAGACTTTTTATTGAAAAGAGACTTGGCCCTCGAAGAACCCGGCAGCTAATGTGGAACTTTCGTCTCGTGCTTGGAAAGTTTGAGCGTGTGCTGTGCTCCAAAGTCCTACCTTGTCCCTTGCGTTAAACATGGGGAAGTGAGCCCCCCTGGCAATCACATCCTGACTTATTATTTGTGAACACTTCTTTCTTTATTGAATCCCTATCCCACTATCTTTCTGTAATCAGTTGTAAGGATTTGGCAATAGGTTTTTCTTTAGTATAGGCCCTTTTATTTGACATAATGACACTAGAACCACCTTATTTTTCATTTAATGGTCAACGCTTGCTCCCATCTTAGATTTAGGTTTAGGTTAGGCATTTTTCCACCTAGGATTCATTGTTCAATAAACACCCTTGAATTGTGATCACTTGTGTCTATCTTTACTGTTGCCACAGTACTGTAAATCCTAATCATGAATATGCGACAACACTCTATGCTAGTTAAGGCCCCTGTAAATTAAATTCACAGAGCTGTGCCCATTTTTGCAGCATTGCCACAATAAATCACTTTCAAGAGGATGATCCCATAATAGGCACCTGCTTTGCTACCGCAAAGCATGTTCATGATGCTGTGCCCAATTATATGCCACCATTGTTACAGTATGTCACTCTGATGATGTCCCTATGCAATGTAGGATGGCATTGCCACTGTAAATGATGCACACATTGCTTTCAATTGCAAACTCATACCTGTACGCTCACACAAATAAACATACAGACATACACACATACCACACATACTCTTACACTAGCATAAACATACATACATGCACAGGCTCATTTAAAACTCTTATGCATAAACACAAAGACACAGAAGGTCCTCATCTCGGTTGGTTAAATGCTGCAAAGGGTGCAGAAGGAGGACACCGACATACAGGTGGCATAGTGATTGCTATAGACTTTTATTAGTCAGGAAAATAAAGAGAAAACCTAATTTTACCCATCTCTAAGAGGGCTTTCCCTGCCTCATCTTAAATATTAACAGGGTTGTCAGAAAGTCTTTATAATTTAAGGAGTCCACTGTCCTGTGTCAAAAAGTCCCTATCTCTGTCCCTTACACCTATAACTAAACTAAAAGTTGTGCCAATGTTCTTGGTTCAGGAGAATGACTCCGTTCTTCTGGACTGAGTAACACAGTTACTGGTTGTGATTTGCCTTGCACGTTCTGTACCAGGGGAATGACTCCATTCCCCTGGATTAAATGTTCCCAGCACAATATTTGTTCTGCCAGGGGGAATGATTCCCTTCCCATGGCTGGAGATTCAGTGGTCAGCTTTCTCAATTGTCAAGAGGATGACTCCTTTCTCTTGACTGTGGCCTTTCTTTAACCTGGGGGAATGACTCAATAGTCACTTAACAATCAGGGGTAGACTCCCTTCCCCCGGTGATCCTTGTTTCACAGATTCCTTTCTTTCCCAACCGTTCATATACACGTATGATCCTTGGTCTCCCCAGTATAGCCAACTTGGTCTTCTGGCTTGCCATGTACTACCACAAGGGAGAGAGTTGCTCTTTCTTGCATTTTTAGATTGTGGGTCTCAGACCCATAATTCTCTATTCAGCTCGTTGGACAGACATGGTTCACTATCCTGCCAGCTACTATGACAAAAAAAGATGATTTACAAAGTCCTCCAGAACATTTTTGTTCAGAGCCCAAGGTCTCTATGTTGTTAATGTCTTGTACACAATTCGTGTTGCCTTTCTGTTCTACCTGGAAATATAGGTCCCTTTGTATTATCACTTTGGTGTTTGAATTGTGTTACTCACGGGTGAGTTAAAGCCATTGGTCATGGAAGTTAGCATCAATGTATAAAAATGACTATAGTTGTTTCTGCACTGCATTTTGCAGGCATTTAATGGCTATATACTCAAAGGAAGAAACATTTTAGGTGATGTACCAGTGTTTCTGGGAATGCTGAGATAACCCCCCCTTCCATTTCATTATCCCTGTTTTTATTGACCATGTTATAGCCTTTGGGGAGTAGAGCATCTACCATGGTGGTGAAGTTGCTAGTAATCCCATTTTTTTTTTATATGTCGGGGACATAGAACTTCAATTCAGAGATCACGCCAAATATATCATCAGCATCATTGTTGGCTGACATTTATGGTATATTCTTCTATCCGATTTAATTTTCCTATGGTGTGTAAAGCAATTTCTCTCCTATATTTGTCGCCAAGATGTGAACATGATGTGGGTAGGAATGTTTATCTGCATGGTTTATTTGATATACATTTTTCCATGTGATTGTGAAATCGAAGGGTAAAACTGCCAATCTAGACTTCTGCCTAGAAGGGATGGAGTTAGCTAATCCTGGAAAGAATAGTTAAAATGGAAACCCAAGGATCTGGGCTATCCTTATCAAGTATTGAAGTTGGATATAAGATGAGATCTCTGACCCCAGCGAAACAAAGGATTTCTTTAACTAGGCTGCATGACCTTGTTGTTAGGGCGGCAAGTTAGGCAGAGACATCTCTGATGAGAGAAGTAGTTGTCAGGGGCGAATTTTACCACGCACAAGTCCATTTGTGTGACCCCTACTCTACTGTTCCGGCGGTTCGCGTCCTTGGCGGTGACTCGAGATTCTAAAATGAGTCATGCAGAAATCTCTTGTGTATGTATGGGTGTTTCACATAAACGCTAACACCTGTGTTTGTGCTTCCCCCAGCATACTAATCCTAGTGTAATATAATGCGTATAGTGGTGTACTTTGATGGACAAGGAATGGTAGTTAATTAATAATTCAATGCCTTTGACTTTATAGTTACATAGCCTTACACAATTGTAATGACAGGGTCTAATCGTATTTTACATTGAAAGGACATTCCCAGCGGAGTCTTATCCTAGATTAGAAACTGGTGAACAAGGGAGAAAAGGCAGTTCAAGCGTTACACTAGGAATCTTGATCTATTTTGCCATATAGCTGAAACAACAGATTACCTCATCGTAATGACACAAATTACTACAAGCCTTGGAGTTGTGAATGCGGTTGTTTGCTCATAATGAGTTTGGTGATATAAGGCGCTTAGTGCCGAACGAAGCTCTAGAGTCACACTCCAGTTTGCTTTTTCTCTTGAGAGATGCCCTTGCAGACGCCCTTGTAGGACGCAGTAACGGGACCTCTGCTGCAGAGGCTATTATCAGAATGGATGGCCCTAAAGAGAAATGACCGCAGAGCAGGCTCATGGGGCTTGGCCATGAATGCTGTTCCATCTGTCTCTTGGGGCAGGAGATGACTCATATGGACAGATCGGCCAGATGGCATGTCTGGGGATGTCTTGTCCCATGGGAGGAAGGGCACAGTTGAATCGGGTGGGGTGACTTGAAGTGGAGCAGCAACTTCTTGATGATTAGATAATGCCATTGTCCAGAGAGGTTATTCTCTTCCTCATCCTCCTTTTGCTGGTCTGTCTGCTTGTGTCCATCCTGCACTGCATGCTTGTTTGGGCTCTCAAGCTGACCAGGTTGTGGACTAAGGGCCTATCAGGGCACCAATGAAGCCATAACTGAAGTCTGTGTTTTTTTGGGTGCAGGTATGGCACAGTGAGAGGCCAGATTCTTTAGTTTTAGGGCTTCAGGTATTAGGAGGTCTGATGTACTTGTCTGCTTCGCTTCTCACCTTTAAACAAATTTGGCATTTCTGACCTCTCGAGCTGGTCACATGGTGGGTTAAGGGCCTAGCAGGGCTTGGATGGAGCAGGTGCTGTGGTCTGCAGTGTTCTGGGTGTTGGGATAACACTGTGAGTTGGCTAATAGAGGCTGTTGTCCCCGCCCACTTCTACAAACAAATATAGCAAATTAAAATGTTTTTTACTTCCGCTTGAGCAGATAACTTGGTGGGCAGTGTCTGTGGTCTTCATGGTACTTGTATGGCACCGTAAATGGGAGGTTCTTTTCGGAGCTTCAAGGCCTCTCCAATGCCTGCACTCGAACAAATATGGCAATTAACGTTTTACTCAATCCGTTGCCAGCTTTGGCCTCTTGAGACAGTCACAAGGTGGGCTAAAGGCCAATCTCAGAACTTATGGAATCATTACTGGTGTGTATAGTCCTCTGGGGCAAGGTGGCAGAGGAAGCAGGTACATTTCAGGGCTTCTGAGGCTACACAGGCCTGATGTCCTTAGCCACTCCGCTGCTAACCTTTGAACACCCACAGAACAGATACATAACCAAAGCATATCTTTTGCTTTGCCCTGTGTTGTCACACCCTGTTTCCCACAATGAAAAATCGCATTCCAATCAGAGCTTGCTCATCTTCCTGCAGGAGCTCATTGATAAGATCAAAAAGATTTAAATAAAATTGCTGACAGTAAACTAGCAAGTTGATGTGCATGGAGGCTCGCCTTTGTGTGCAAATCTGGCCATACACATTTTTGGCTTTCTTTAGCAAGTGTAGTTAGCACACCATCATATTAAAATCGTTATCGCCCTTGGGAGGTGAACGATTGTGGCACTAGAGGCGATCCTCTTCCATGGATGAGATGCATGGAGACGTTACAGAATTCCATATGTCCTTACCCATAGTTTAAACCAATATGTAAAACACGCAGATGTATATGCCATCCTATAATTTCCACTGAGTGCTTTGGTAGCCTCCATCAATCACCCTGTACTGTCTTAGCTACACATACATCAGACACTGTTATTTCTGCTGTGTTTTATGCAACAATACTAAGGAGGGCGTTTTTTTTCCAAATGGGATGTTTCCAAAACATGTTTGTACCTTAGTGTGTAATGCTCTCTAGCTGTATGCACAGTGACAGATTTATAATCACGGCACAACACGTGTTCAAGGTTTGTTTTGTGTTTGAGCAGTACGTGTGTCAGAGGCATACCCTTGTCAATCAGGCCTTCCACTGTCAGCAAACAGCTTTGTCTTTGGTTTGAACTGCTGCCCTGACCCTGGTCCTGCAAAGGGGCTGTCAGCTTTAAAGAGCCAATTCCAGGTCCCTTCACCCAGGGCCAAATCATCAACAGTCGCCAACAGTTCCAATTAAGGAACATGGTTTCCTGGGGGATTGCCAGTCAGGTTTCAGAGCTAAGTACGGGACAGAAACCGCTATGCTGGATTTTAAATCCACCTTAGCCAGCATAGTGGACAGGGGATAGATACCCTCCCTGCTGATGCTCTTGGACTTCACTGCAGCCTTTGATTTGGTCAATCACTCTTCTATTGGTGACCAGACTAAAGGAACAAGTAAGCTGCATAGATCTGGCGGCCCAATGGATCTGCTTGTTTCTGGGCCCACACATTGCTAGAGTGCTTGTTGGTGAAGCTTGCTCCCTTCCCACTACTCAAACTTGCGGCATCCGTCAGGAATTGTGTATTGCTCCAACACTGTTTAATGTTTATATCAGGCCTCTTCTCAGTCTCCTGGCCCACCTGGGTGTGCAGTACACCAACTACGCCAATGACACCCAAGTTGTTCTCAAGCTTCCTGGTGATCACGCACAGGACTTGGATGCCATCAACAAGGTGTATGACAGAGTTCAGAGGTGGATGGCCCACAACTCACTTGCCCTCAATAGGAACAAAACAGAACGTCTCATCGTAGCTTCTGGCCTGCAGCCGAAGACTCTTGATCCAGCACTTAGCAACTTCATTATTGCTGGCAATTCTATCACTGTTTCAAAGAGTGCCAAGACACTTGATGTTTTTTTAAATGCCAAACTTACCATGAAAACTCATTTTTATCAGATCCGTTCATTATGCGGCTACATAACAAAACCTCTTAGCCATATCTGCCAGTTCATCTCCGTTTGCAATTGCTCCTTACTAGCCATTGTGCTAATTAATTCAATGCTTCATTAATTCAATAATCATTTGGCTGGCACCTCGCAAGCTAATCTTCATTCATTCCAGGTCTCCCAAAATGGTGCAGTTTGCACCATTCATGGTTTGTCTAGACGGAATCCTGTTTCAGATGCCAGAAGGGATCTTCATTGGCTCCCCATAGGAAATTAGATCTTCCTCAGGATCCTAACCTTGTCCGATAAATGCTGGACTGACACCAGTCCCAAATACCTGAAGGATCGGACAAATGTGAACATACCTGGGCGCCTTTTGCGCTCCCAGGATATTTTTAAAGTGGTCCAACCCAGATACAAGCTGGTCAGGTTTGGCAGGACAACTTGTGATGTCCAGGGTCCTCTAGCATGGAATGCTCTACCATGTCCAATTAGATCAGTAAGCACAATCAATCTTTTTAAGAAAAGAGTGACGCACCCCCTTTTCAATATTCAATCTGATTGAACCACTGCGCGCTGCACTTCTGCCCCCTTCTGGTCCGGACCCTCGTCTGTCATGTCCTTGTTCTTTTTGTTCAATGTGTGCCCTGAGGCCTATGGGCACGTGGCAGTTTAAAGAATTATAAATAAATAAATAAACAATGAGGTCACCACAATCCCTTTTTGTTTCCCAATGTCTGCTTAGGTCCTGAGATCTGTTGTGACATGTTGAAATAACAATTCACCTGTTCTGGCAGTTCCTTTTGGACTATTAAAAAGAAAGATCTTCGTAGACCCCTTTGTTTTTCTAATTTATTTTTATTTTGTGCACATAATGAAATACTTACAGAATTCCAGCATTACAATCAATGTAGACGCTAATGTATGGCATAGCAAAGTCGTCCTGGTCACAATTCATATAATCACTGAGCGGTGCCCAAATGTCACTACAATTTGTAGAACAATCTGTTAGAAAGTAGACCATTTATGAACTGATGGGGCAAACAAAGCAGGTTTATTTATCTTTAGTACCCGGCACGCGGTGCGCACCGGGAATACAACGTGTGGATTGGCTCTTTTCCGAGCCATACCACACGGTATTCCCATGTATGCCGTGCGTGCCGGGTACTCTGTTCCCGGGGAGGGGCGTGGCAGTCCCTTAGCCAATGAGGAGGCTCAAAACAGGAAAATCCATGCTCCGAGCCTCCCCATAGCTTGAGGCTGCCTTCGTCCCCCGCCAGGGACTCAGGTAAGTTTTTTTTTCCTCCACCCCCCTCCCCTGCAAACTATTGTCTCCCCACCTCCCCAACCCCACTTACCTTCTTTTTTCTTCTTTTCTTGGAGCAAACGCGCTGGAAACACTTCTGTTCCCAGCGCGTCCGCTCCCGATGGCTGCAATGGAAAGGGAAAATGGACTATGTTTTCCCTTTCTCGGCGACCATTTTTTTCAACTTTTTTTTTTCTTGTTTCTGTTTCTTTTTTCTCTACGCTCGGGCCTGTAACTACAGCCCCGGTGGCATTACTTGGGGCGGTATTGACCCGCTGCTTCGGGTCTTATTGCCACAGTAATACCAGTATACAGAAAGCACCTCACAGCATCTTGCAGGCCCATCTCCAACTGTCCTTTTCTTCTTTTCTTGGTATTTCACCAAATATTCTGTTATAATGTTCACCCTTTCCAGAGTACAGAAAGCATAACATTACGTGACAAAACATAGCATAAAAAGAAACTACATGAGTAGAGAAATAAAACATTGCAAATATAAAATAATCCCTACAACACAGAACCAAATCTTCAATCCAGTAGTAATTGGGCAACTTGTAAAACCACATTTTGGATGGACATGGGGGACTCGTCTAGCAATTGCAATTTTTCTGAACAATAACTTGTCATGTGTACCTGTGGAGAAAGGACTGCACACTAAAATAGTGAGTTGACTTAAACCTCCGGTTTATGTGACCCGCAAATACTATTAAAGTTTGAGAAAAACCTCTGCCCTGTACTCTTATCAGTGCACGAAATGTTGGCATGATATGCTGTCAATATGTCACTTTTTGGATGCATGCATGAAAGTAGAATAATCCATTTGAGCCATGTCACACATTCCACAGCACCACCCAGTAACCATCGTTGGAAGTTCACTGCCAGTTCAGAGCCACACCAGCAAAGCATTATGGGAATGCAAATGAACCTGAATGAAAGCCTTGCTCCAGAAAATTGTCTTCGTTTTACGGGACAGTGCTACTTTATACACAGCTTTAGCAGCCCAAAAAAGACATTTCTCAAGCCTGCATACAACTACATACCTAGTTTCACCCTTAATAGGGAGCATCATTTTCAAAATGCATCATCATCTCTTACATGCCAGGAAAACAGCTGCAGAGTTGTTTGATATAACCAAAGAGTGTGTCATAATTTCGTAAGCAGAGTTTCGCTGACATGAACACTTTTGCCATTTAATATATTGGCAGAGTGAAGTACTCAGAAAATAGCTCCTGGTTAAGTTCTTCTGACTATTTACTTCAAATGATGCCAAGGTTATTAGGTAGCCAACTGAGCACTGTCTGATAGGAAAGACGAAATGAGTGTGTTTTAAAAAAACACTCAATTATACAAGAAGTTTAAGTGAAGAATTGTATCTTTCTCACTGGGACAGTCCATGGTTCAGCCGCCCCATCAAAACAGAGTGTGCAGTTACAGTTGGTGGTGTTTGTCATGGACTTGGAGAACCCGTGTTTCTGGACGGACTGTTTTACTTGCCGCACCAGACCTCCCAAGGTACGGAGTGCAGGAGTGCAGTTACAGCTAGAGGTGTTTTTCATTGGATGAGAGAACCTGTGTGTCTGGATGGCCTGTTCTTCTTGCTGCACCAAACCCCCAAGGTGCGGAGAACTGCAGAGTGTGGCAGTGCAGTTACATCAGTTGAAGCAGTTGGACAGCACCCCTAGATTATTGTTATACCTTTGAACAAACATCGGCAGAAAGTGAGTACCCTAGAATCTAAAGACAAGTTGTAAGATTGTGGTAACTTTCTGGTCACCAGACTAGTTTAATACTGTGGGTTGTGAAAGAGTGAAAGAGGGCAGGTTGGGAGCTATAACCTGCCGATTATTTACTGCCGATTATTTATTGCTTTCCTGTAAAACGTATGAACGGGGTAACAGGTATGGGGAAAAAAGAGCAAAAACAGCTTTCTTTCCCCAGCAATTGTATATTCAGACACTAGAAGGCTAACAAACTGGATGTGATGGGAAGCTTTATCTCAGCACTGACTGACTCTAATAATAAGGTCCCTGGGTGGCAAGAAGTTCTCCAACAGCCATCTCAGGACTTATCATTAATGGGTGTTTATTTGAGTTTAGAAAATTAAATATTAGCATCTGTGATGACTCTGAGTATGTCGTCCCTTCTCCCCTAAGGGAGACCTTCCCATACGGCCAGGGCAGGGCGTCCACAGTGCAATAGTCCCCCTTGGGGTGGTGCACCTGTGTAGGATCACATAGGAGAGGAAGCCATCTTATGGGCTTACGGATAACCGTTCCCAGAGAACGTGGTATTCCTCCGCTGTATTAGACCCTCCCGCCTTATCCAACCCAAACTCTCCTTTCCTGTGCCTAGTCAGTGCCAATATATTTTATTCTGAGGTCAACCAAACTGTTGGGTTAGACTTGACTAGTAGCCCTGAAAATACCAGCTGTTTCCCATATAATTCCAATTCAAGTACTGTGGAGAAGACGATGACCAGGAGTATGATGAACACTCCAGAGAACCAAAATGAATGTCTAGTCTATCACTGCATTTTAATGGTCAAGGGAAATACAAATCAGTAGATGGAAACCAACATGGAGAGAGCCATCCACCGATAAAGAAGCCCAGGAGACGCCGACCCAGCGAACAGGAGACTACAGCAGGAGACGCTGTGTGCAGAGGCGAACAGGAGCGCAGAAGTAGTCCAAGCAACAGGTGCTTCCACACTGCCCGTGCAAACTCTGGATGCCCTACAATCTGTAAAGCCACCGGAAAGCAAAGCCCCATCCCTAGAAGGGTGACGAGACTGGTGGAGCAACCACCACCGAAAAGAGAAACACAAACGCAAGTTGACCAGTGAGGATGCCGAAGACCGTAGAGAATGCCAGAATGCTGCCAGTGCCTCACAGGAAAGCTGCTCGCAGGACACAGACCACAGCAATAGGTATGCAGGCAGACCAAGAGGTGCAGGAGGTCCGGGAGGAATTGGGGAATGGCTGCATAACACGAGATAAGAGGTTCTGGGACTCACATTTATTTGAGAGAGAGGAAACAAGACAGTATGTGTCCCTGAAATAAGCAGAGTCAATACCGAAGGGAACATATGCTTGGCAGGATAGTAAACCAAGTTATTGCAACAGATCATTGCAACTCTGGGACCCACACCCATATGAAAGCAAGTGAACAAGAGCATCTGGGACCCTAAGAGAAGCAGAGGCAGTACAAAAGGGAGCATATGCTTGGCAGGAGAGTTAACCAAGCTATTGGAGCAGAGCACTACAAGTCTGGGACCCATATGAGAGCCAAAGCATGTGAGGGTCTGGGACCCTGAGAGAAACAGAGACAGTTTACAAGAAGGCAAACACTTGGCAGGAAAGTAAACCAAGCTATTGCAACCACATATTACGAGTCTGAGACCCGCACCCACATGAGAATCTGAGAATAAGAGGGTCTGGGACCCTGAGAGCAAACAAGACAGTGCATAAGAAAGCCTATGCTTGGCAGGAGAATACACCAAGTTCGCATAAAACAGTCTGGAACCATCATCCACAGTAAATTATAGGAGTACAGTGAAGTACATCCAAGAAGATACAGAGTATGGGAGCCAAGGACTTAAAAAAAGGAAATGTAGAACTGGAAGGAATCTATGGGAAAGGAGAAAAACCCCTAACGCTTGGAGTTAAACATTGTGGAACATTTCTTTTGTTGTTTCGATCACCAGAGACACTGGGAACATTTCTCTTAGCAAGAACTGTCATTACCACTTTACTTTGGAAGTCAACACCCTTGAACATTTACTTTAGCTTATTAGTGTTAGGGTAAGAAGTAGGTACTTTGGGGCATGACAGTGACAGACTTTTTTCTATTTGACATCATGGCACTTTCACTAGTTTTCTTTGAAGCAGGGAACCCCCTCTTAGCTTTAGGGACAGAGAGGCTGTTTTTCCAACTGTGTTCTTGGTCAATAAAGGTTTATAACCAAATGTATGTCACCTTTGTGTCAAAGCCCTCTTTCTGTACCTTTACACCTCCAAAAGACTTCTAATTAATCCTAGCCTATTAATGCCCAATATTGCCAGAAACCTTGCTTGAAGATTAAACTCCAGGGAGAGCAACCAGGGATCAATCAACATTAAACTACCTCACATTTTCCAGAGTTTTCAGACAGCTTCACTGTGGAGTCGAGCTCAATAGCAGCCTTAAACCTAGTGTTACAATCAGGAGTGTGCCTGTATGACATCATTAATGGAGACTTTAAAAAGCACTTGGTCATATTAACAGAGATAATAGACCTGCCCCAAGATTTGAAGCACCCCCTATTCAACGGGAGGCTTTAAGAATCCCATTGTCAGAACAATGGAATTATCAACACAAAAATGAGCCAGAAAGGGGGCTAACAGGAGAGTCAATGACAACACAAAACAATTTAACAATAAAATTCCACAGAAGGATGAAGTGGAAACACAACACAAACAACCTTCCACTATAAAAAAAACAAAAGAGGTGAGCAGGCCTCCCTCAGATGAAAAAAAATCAAAAAAACATAAACAAACAAAACAAACCAGCTCTAGGAAATTTCTAAAATGATTATATGGGCCGCACAATCTAGTTTGCTCTTATATTGTGGGAGTCATCACCAAGGAAACTAGCACAACTGAAAGACTGAAGATGTAAGAAAAAAAGCAGAATAACTCACCTCAGGGGCCTGCTAAAGAGATTCAAGGCATTAAGCCGTAAAACTGATACTTCTCCATTCACGATTGTTAAAATGAATGATGTTAGAGCCTGTTTTCAATATGACAAGAACAATACAGAACAGGTCATGACATTGCAAAGATCAAGAATGAGGAAAGAGGATCAAGCCACGTCAACTGAGCAAGACAATGATGAAATGAGTGAAGTTAGACTGGTTAATACACCTCCAAGTCTAAAATGTAAAGAAATAATTGGAATCCATCAAAATCAAAAGATCATCTTTAAAAATGTTTCTTTAGGAAACACTTTAAAAGAGAAGGACACACTAAGTGGTCACTGTTACACCTCGCCCTCAGCCGCACCACGTTCCCCGGGTTCTGCCTCGTTGCTCCCGTGTACGCAATTGGGGAGTTCCAGGTAACGCCAGAATAAGGGACAGGAAAGTGATCGCCCTTCATAAAAGGTTACGGCGCCGGCATGCGCCTTTCTTATCGCGCTGGCAGCTGCCGTGGAAAATTGCTACACGAACTACATTATCCAGAAAACCTGTTAAGAGTTGTAGTTCCCGGCGTTGAGACGGGAGCCTCATTCTCAAACAGTACGCCTCTTTGTTGTTACTTATTCCACAGCGGCATACAGAACGCTGCTTCTGTTTAAAGTTACAACCGGCATACTTTCCGAAGTGCTCTCTCTGCATCTTGAATTTTGAAGTCCTTGTTTTCCCGTGTACCGACCCTGCCTGCACACGGACTCCTTCTTCTGAATCCTCGATTGAATTGTTTCTTGACTGCCCGTTTACCAGACCCCTTGCCTGCTTCCTGAACTCTTGGATGCTGATTCTGCTGTGTTTCTTGACCGCCCGTGTACCAGACCCCTTGCCTGCTTCCTGAACTCTTGGATACTGATTCTGCTGTGTTTCTTGACCGCCCGTTTACCAGACCCCTTGCCTGCTTCCCGGACTCTTGGATAGTGCCTACTCTGGTAAGAACGACTTTATAATTGGAATCCCTCTTTCATCAGACTGTCATTATCTGTGGATTTTGGCTTCATTCCTAAAGTGCATCTTTTTTAACGCTTTGCTGTGGTGCACCATCCCGAAACCAGTGCGACCCTCGTTCCGCTCGGGGATAGCTGCCTTACTAACCTTCCTTTTTTTTATTTTATACTTTCGTTGTTTCCCAAGACTCTGTACATCAATCCTATTTCCATCAGTGGTAAAGTATAGTTTTCTTGGTTTTCAATACTGGAGAGTTACACCTTTAGCTATATACTAAAGCCTCTTTACTTTATAGGTTGCTCCGGTTCTTTTGGCTTAAGGGGAGTTAAGCCAGGTACTACTGAAGGGGAATAGTCTTGGGAAAACCAGATTCAGTATTGGCAGATTGTTTAACTTGTTATCCTTTCCTTTACAGCCTGGGTTCGAGGCGGTGTGTTCTCCCCGCTCTTTTGATCGATCGGTCCCCTTGTCTGTACAGTTCAGCAGGTGGTCATATCGGTTTAAAGAGTTCATTCCCTCACAGAGAGGAGGCTTGGGTGGAGGCTCCAACCCTTGCTCCTTCAAGCAACTCCCCAGCAATAGAGGTCCGGCCTGTTTACGTACTCTCCATTCCAGTGAGTAACAAAAACAGAAGCCATGGAAGAAGTTGATCCTTTAACCACCTTGGTTCGTTTGGTATCTGAACTTCGTTCTGATATGACAGCCGCACATAGTGCTATCCATCAAAGGATTGACACTTTGCAGAGTTTTCCAAGCCCCCACACCCTGGGGGTGGATACGTCTGCTGCTACGGCATCAGGTTCAACCGGTCCTACACCCTCTGCCTCTGGCTTTACGACTACCCCGGTGCTTATGGCTACTCAGTTCCCACTGGCCCCCCCAGAACGTTTCTCTGGGGATCCTAAATATTATCGCACGTTTATCAACTAGTGCAAATTACATTTTCTCTGTCGGCCCACTGCCTTTCCTACTTCTACGACTAAGGCAGCCTTTGTTCTCTCTCATCTTGTGGGTACAGCAGCCGCTTGGGCTAATCCGTTACTGGAATCCAATAGCTACGTCCTTTATGACTGTGATGCTCTCATCACTGCCATGACCAGAGTATTTGACACCCGCTATAAATCCCAGGCTACTGACCTGGAGTTCCTCAATCTGCGTCAAGGCACATCCTCTTTGTTTTCATACCTTACTAAATTCAATCAGTTGGCAGCTGAAACTGATTGGCCGGAAGAGAAAAAGTCAGCCGTGTTTTACAAAGGGTTGTCAGAAGAATTAAAGGACGTTTTGGCCACAGTACCAGTGGTTCCTACCACTTTTGGTGAACTGTTAGACTTGGTATTACAAATAGACGCTAGAAGAACCGAAAGAAAGGGTGAACGCAAGTCGCCAGTCCCTGTTACTCTGCAGGTGGACCAGTCTTCTCCTTCTACTTCGCTTCCGGAACCTATGCAAATCGGGGCAGTAAGAGGTCCTTTGACTCCTGCACAACGAGATTATCGCAGATCACATAATTTATGTATGTATTGCGGATCTGCTGAACACCTCTTGAAGGATTGCCCTAAGAGACCTGTCAAAAAGCCGGGAAACGCCAGAACCCGGCGATAGACAGGGTCCCTACGCCGGGGGTGCTTTCCTTGGACTCTCATGGTGCTGTTTCTGTTCCTGTTAGCCTTCCTGTGGTGTTTACCACTGAAGGTAGTACTTTTTCTTCTTTGGCGATCATTGATTCCGGGGCCACCGGGAATTACATGGATTACGATTACCCCACAAGTAAGAATGTTTCAATTGTCTCTAAAGCCCAACCCGAGGCTGTTCACGCTGTGGACGGTACATCCTTGGTCTCTGGCCTAGTTACACAAAATACCTCCTTAATTCATATGCAAACCGAGGAAGGACATGCTGAGTCAATCTTCTTCGATCTAATTAAAGCCCCTCAATTCCAGGTCATCTTGGGCATCCCTTGGTTGCAACATCATAATCCGGCCATCGATTGGACGAGAAAAACCGTGCAGTTTCCTTCCACTGAGTGTAACGAAAAGTGTTTCCTAGACACTAGTGTGTCCTCTGTGTCTTCTTGTCACGCCTTGGTAGCATCTATGTCTATAATTGGAGCCATCACTAAATCTCCCGAAACCGAAATCCCTCCTGAATACAAGCCTTTTTGTGATGTGTTTGACAAGGGAGGGGCAGACCAATTGCCGCCTCATAGACCTTACGACTGCCCCATCGACTTACTGCCAGGTGCTAAGGTCCCGGCGGGTAGGGTCTATTCCCTTACGGTTCCAGAAGATAAGGTATTGAAGGAGTACATTGACAAGGCATTGGCCATTGGGTTCATTAGGCCTTCCAGATCCCCTGCGGCTTCTCCGCTCTTTTTTGTCCCTAAGAAGGAGGGCGACCTCCGCCCCTGTATAGATTATAGGGCATTAAACGCGGTGACGGTAAAAAACCAATATCCCCTCCCGCTTATTTCAGTGCTCTTAGACCAGCTCGGTTCTTCTGTAGTCTTTACTAAGCTGGATCTTAGGGGTGCATATAACCTCGTTCGAATTCAGAAAGGGGACGAGTGGAAGACCGCATTCAAAACACGCTACGGATTGTATGAATATTTGGTTATGCCGTTTGGTCTCGGTAACGCCCCGGCCACTTTCCAGGCGTTCATGAATGATATATTCCATGACTGTTTGGATCAGTATGTTGTAGTATATTTGGACGATATCCTCATATATTCACCCTCCAGAGAGGAACACATGAGGCACGTGCAAATTGTCTTGCAACGGTTGAGGGAAAACCACCTATTTGTCAAAGCTGAAAAGTGTGTCTTCAACTCCACTGAGGTGGAGTTTCTTGGTTACGACCTAACTAGTAGGGGTATAAGAATGAGTCGCTCTAAGGTTAAGGCTGTTTTGGATTGGCCCGTTCCTACATCGATTAAAGCCTTGCAATCCTTTTTGGGGTTCTCGAACTTCTATAGGCGCTTCATCCGTTCTTTTTCTTCTATATCAGCGCCGCTGACGGCTTTGACCAGCTCTAAGAAATCCTATCGATGGAACCAGGAGGCACAAAGAGCCTTTGATGCCCTTAAAGCAGCCTTCACTTCCGCTCCAGTGTTACAGCACCCTAATCCCTTACTCCCATTTTTGGTGGAGGCCGATGCTTCTGGCTCGGCTATTGGGGCAGTTCTATCCCAGAGATGTCCATGCTCGGGGGAAATCCATCCGAATGCATTCTTTTCAAGGAAATTGACGCCTTATGAGCGCAACTATCCAATCACAGAACGAGAACTCCTAGCCATAAAAGACGCTTTTTCCGAATGGCGGCACCATCTTTTGGGGGCTCGACATCAGGTCACAGTCTTTTCGGATCATCGGAGCCTTTTGGCATTTAAATCAATGAAATGTCTTACTGCCCGACAGGCTCGTTGGCATCTTTTCTTTTCCCAGTTTTATTTCACAATCACATATCGACCGGCCCGATTGAATTCTTGTGCAGACGCTTTGTCACGCATTGCCTTCCATTCTGACAGCAAAGTCTCTGACAAACCTCTCTTGTTACCTGGTAACATTGTTTGTGCCTGCACCCTTCAACCTAGCCTGCGGACTTTAATTTCGGATTGTGTCTCCGCGCATAAGGAAGAATGTGAAACTCTCAATCTTGATGTGGTTCAAGGCCTACCCTACATCCAAGGACGCTTGTTTGTGCCTCCAGGACAGGCACGATTGCGTGCTCTGGCTTGGTCTCATGATTCCCTATGTGCGGCTCATCCGGGTCAGCAAAAGACGCTGGAGGCATTACGCCGTTGGTCCTGGTGGCCTACTATGTCAAGGGATGTGATTGACTATCTGGCATCCTGTTCAGTATGTTCTCAATGCAAAGTCTCCCGTTCGAAACCTATGGGTCTGTTACGCCCTCTCCCTGTGCCTCACAAACCATGGTACATGGTTTCTATGGACTTTATTGTGGATCTACCTCCTGTGAAAGGCCTTGACACTATCTGGGTAGTCATTGATTATTTCACCAAGATGGCATTGTTCATTCCCTGTACAGGTCTGCCTTCTGCTCCTGTTTTGGCTTCCCTTTTTCTCCAGAACGTTTTCCGGTTCTTTGGATTGCCTGCTATCTTGATTTCGGATCGTGGCTCTCAATTTACATCACGTTTCTGGAGGACTTTGACTGCTTCATTGGGTATTGACGATCGGTTCAGTTCTGCTTATCATCCTCAGACGGACGGGCAAACTGAAAGAGTAAATGCCACCCTTGAGCAATTTCTCCGGTGTCTCTGCCTTCGTTTTCAAGCATCCTGGTTGACGATGCTTCCTTCTGCTGAATTCGCTTACAATAATTCCATGCATACTGCCTCAGGGCTCTCGTCATTTTTTGCCTTATATGGTTAACATCCACGATCCTTGCCTTTTGATCCTACACTTCCCATTGATAACCCGGCGGCTCGGCACTGTGTCAGGGAACTGGTGACGACCCGTAGTACGGTTCGCTCACATCTACTTCAAGCTCAGGCGAGGGCAAAGAAATATGCTGATCGTCACAGAAAACCGGCGTCTAATTATAAGGTGGGCATGAAAGTTTGGTTGTCCACCCGTAATTTGCGAATTCCTGGCAAACGCTTGTTGTTACCTAAATTCGTGGGTCCTTTTCCCATTATTGAGATTATAAATCCGGTGGCTGTACGCCTTTCTTTACCTACCTCTTGGAGTCAACATCCTGTATTTCACGTCTGTCTCCTGAAGCCTTGTCCACCTTCTGTTTGGCTGCCCGATCGCCCTCCTCCGGTTCAGGTGGATGGGGATGATGAATATGAAGTGGCGGACATCCTGGATTTTCGTCTCCGTAGGGGGCGCCCCTTTTATTTGGTGGATTGGAAGGGGTACGGTCCCGAAGACAGGTCCTGGGAGCCCTTATGCAATATACATTCTTCGGCTCTCTTGCGCCGTTTCCATGCACGGAGGGGGTCTGCGCCGCCTTTGGGGGTGGATGCTGTTACACCTCACCCTCAGCCGCACCACGTTCCCCGGGTTCTGCCTCGTTGCTCCCGTGTACGCAAGAACAATTGGGGAGTTCCAGGTAACGCCAGAATAAGGGACAGGAAAGTGATCGCCCTTCATAAAGGGTTACGGCGCCGACATGCGCCCTTCTTATCGCGCTGGCAGCTGCCATGGAAAATTGCTACACGAACTACATTATCCAGAAAACCTGTTAAGAGTTGTAGTTCCCGGCGTTGAGACGGGAGCCTCATTCTCAAACAGTACGCCTCTTTGTTGTTACTTATTCCACAGCGGCATACAGAACGTTGCTTCTGTTTAAAGTTACAACCGGCATACTTTCCGAAGTGCTCTCTCTGTATCTTGAATTTTGAAGTCCTTGTTTTCCCGTGTACCGACCCTGCCTGCACACGGACTCCTTCTTCTGAATCCTCAATTGAAATGTTTCTTGACCGCCCGTTTACCAGACCCCTTGCCTGCTTCCTGAACTCTTGGATACTGATTCTGCTGTGTTTCTTGACCGCCTGTGTACCAGACCCCTTGCCTGCTTCCTGAACTCTTGGATACTGATTCTGCTGTGTTTCTTGACCGCCCGTTTACCAGACCCCTTGCCTGCTTCCTGGACTCTTGGATAGTGCCTACTCTGGTAAGAACGACTTTATAATTGGAATCCCTCTTTCATCAGACTGTCATTATCTGTGGATTTTGGCTTCATTCCTAAAGTGCATCTTTTTGAACGCTTTGCTGTGGTGCACCATCCCAAAACCAGTGCGACTCTCGTTCCGCTCGGGGATAGCTGCCATACTAACCTTCCTTTTTTTTATTTTATACTTTCGTTGTTTCCCAAGACTCTTTACATCAATCCTATTTCCATCAGTGGTAAAGTATAGTTTTCTTGGTTTTCAATACTGGAGAGTTACACCTTTAGCTATATACTAAAGCCTCTTTACTTTATAGGTTGCTCCGGTTCTTTTGGCTTAAGGGGAGTTTAACCAGGTACTACTGAAGGGGAATAGTCTTGGGAAAACCAGATTCAGTATTGGCAGATTGTTTAACTTGTTATCCTTTCCTTTACAGCCTGGGTTCGAGGCGGTGTGTTCTCCCCACTCTTTTGATCGATCGGTCCCCTTGTCTGTACAGTTCAGCAGGTGGTCATATCGGTTTAAAGAGTTAATTCCCTCACAGAGAGGAGGCTTGGGTGGAGGCTCCAACCCTTGCTCCTTCAAGCAACTCCCCAGCAATAGAGGTCCGGCCTGTTTACGTACTCTCCATTCCAGTGAGTAACAGTCACACAACACCTGGGGACCAGAGAGATGGCTGTGGTCCGAATTGTATCAAATTAGAAGCACTTACTGAGGACGATCAAAATGTCCCCTAAAATAGTTCAGTTTTTTAAATCTCTACATTCTTTATCCATATTTTCCTCTATAGACATAAAATCAATAGAGTTTCAACATGATGATCATTGATGTGTACTTTTATTCTACCCTCATCTACAATTTCGTTTTCCAGTCACAGAGAGAATTTCTGCAATGGGGGTATGATTGTTCAATTTTACAATAAAAAATTCCCATGGAGAAGCAAAACCAGCCAACAACCGATAAATATATAAGTGAGAAACCTAACATATTTATGGATAATATAAAGTGGCAATTAGACAGCAAAAGTTAACAAAAAGTATATTAAGTGTAATAATAAAGGGGAAGATGGGATTGATTGGTTTTGGTTAGCTTCACTACTGCCCATTCGACCCAGCACCCGAACATGTCTGCAATAGGTGCACAGTGAATTTGCTAAGCTGCAACACCAGAGGATTTAATAGCTTTGTGAATGACAATTCTAAGGAGGCTTTAGGAAATTGTGACATAATATTTTTACAAGAAACTTGGTTACATGAGCCACCAATTATTGACAGTTATGACACACTGACACAAAATGCAAAAGAAGGGAATCAGAGTAGACCTTTCGGTGGCCTATTAATAGCCTGCAAAAGATCTCTTGGAGTTATTCTTAGCCTGAGGAAAACAAGTTCCATTACAACTCTTGTAGGACTACTAAAATATGATCAATGGGAAAATGAAGATATTGCATTATTATTATTGCAATCCAAACTTACAGGGTAATTCATAGAAATTCGCACAAAAGTGGCGCACGCGACTGGCACACAGCATGCCCGTGCGAATGTCTGCGCCAGCCGTGTGCGCTAAAATCGATTTCCGCGCACAGCGTATTCTGGATTCTCGCATCCAAAACCAGCCGCGGCGCAGCATGGCGCAGCGACCCTGCAGCAGCGCCAGTTATGCCCCCAAGAACGCCCTCGCGCAAGGAAAAGCCTTCAAAATCCCCAAATAATCGCAAAGGGCTGCGCTTACCCTGGACCAGTTCACAGGGCTGGCAAACAGCAAACGCCAAGCGGGGAACGTGTATTACAGGGGTTCGCGGGAAGTATCACACGCGATTCCAGCAGGGTATGTGTATTTCAGGGGTGCGAGGGAAGTTCCACACGCGATTGGCCCCGTGCGAGAAGGGTACGTGTATTTCAGGGGTGCGCGGGAAGTTCCACACGCGATTGGCCCCATGCAAGCAGGGTACGTGTATTCCAGGGGTGTGCGGGAAGTTCCACACACGATTTCAGCAGGGTACGTGTATTTCAGGGGTGCGCGGGAAGTTCCACACGCGATGTCAGCAGGGTACGTGTATTTCAGGGGTGCGCGGGAAGTTCCACACGCGATTGGCCCCGTGCGAGCAGGGTACGTGTATTCCAGGGGTGCGCGGGAAGTTCCACACGCGATTCCATCAGGGTACCTGTATTTCAGGGGTGTGCGGGAAGTTCCACACGCGATTGACCCCGTGAGAGCAGGGTACGTGTATTTCAGGGGTTTGCGGGAAGTTCCACACGCGGTTGGCCCCGTGCGAGCAGGGTACGTGTATTCCGGGGTGCACAGGAAGTTCCACATGCGATATCAGCAGGGTACGTGTATTTGAGTGGTGCGCGGGAAGTTCCACACGCGATTTCAGCAGGGTACGTGTATTTCAGGGGTGCGCGGGAAGTTCCACACGCGATTGGCCCAGTGCGAGCAGGGTACATGTATTCCAGGGGTGCGTGGGAAGTTCCACACGCGATTTCAGCAGGGTACGTTTATTTCAGGGGTTCTGGGGAGTACTACACGTGAATTGGCCGTGTGGGTCCTCCCAGGTGTTCGCTCTACAACCTCCACTGCCCCTGCAGGCAGCCCACACCACGGGGGACTACCCTGCACCCCTGCTCATGTCCCGCACGCAGCCCATCCACCATGGGCATGCCCCCCAGCCAACCCACATGTCACCTTGCACTACTGATCAACAATGCATGTCTCCCACCACCCCCACCCCCCAGCAGTGCAGGGGCAGCCTCCACCAGGCCCCCACTCATGTCCCCCTGCACCCCCACCCCCCAGCCACCAGGGGCAGCCTCCACCAGGCCCCCAATCATGTCTCCCACCACCCCCACCCCCCAGCAGTGCAGGGGCAGCCTCCACCAGGCCCCCACCCATGTCTACCACCACCCCCACCCCCCAGCCACCAGGGGCGGATTCCACCAGGCCCCCACTCATGTCCCCCTGCACCCCAACCCACAGCAGTGCAGGGGCAGCCTCCACCAGGCCCCCACTCATGTCCCCCTGCACCCCCACCCCCCAGCCACCAGGGGCAGCCTCCACCAGGCCCCCACTCATGTCTCCCACCACCCCCACCCTCCAGCAGTGCAGGGGCAGCCTCCACCAGGCCCCCACCCATGTCTACCACCACCCCCACCCCCCAGCCACCAGGGGCAGATTCCACCAGGCCCCCACTCATGTCCACTATTACCCCCACCCCCAGCAGTGCAGGGGCAGCCTCCACCAGGCCCCCACTCATGTCTCCCACCAACCCCAGCCCCCAGCCACCAGGGGCAGATACCACCAGGCCCCCACTCATGTCTCCCACCACCCCCACCCCCCAGCAGTGCAGGGGCAGCCCCCACTCATGTCTACCACCACCCCCACCCCCCAGCCACCAGGGGCAGCCTCCACCAGGCCCCCACTCATGTATCCCACCACCCCCACCCCCCAGCAGTGCAGGGGCAGCCGCCACCAGGCCCCCACCCATGTCTACCACCACCCCCACCACCAAGACACCAGGGGCAGATTCCACCAGGCCCCCACTCATGTCCCCCTGCACCCCCACCCCCAGTAGTGCAGGGGCAGCCTCCACCAGGCCCTCATTCATGTCCCCCTGCACCCCCACCCCCAGCAGTGCAGGGGCAGCCTCCACCAGGCCTCCACTCATGTCTCCCACCACCCCCACCCCCCAGCAGTGCAGGGGCAGCCTCCACCAGGCCCCCACTCATCTCCCCTGCACCCCCACCCCCAGCAGTGCAGGGGCAGCCTCCACCAGGCCCCACTCATGTCTCCCACCACCCCCACCCCCCAGCAGTGGAGGGGCAGCCTCCACCAGGCCCCCATTCATGTCCCCCTGCACCCCCACCCCCCAGCAGTGCAGGGGCAGCCTCCACCAGGCCCCCACTCATGTCTACCACCACCCCCACCCCCCAGCCACCAGGGGCAGCCTCCACTAGGCCCCCACTCATGTCTCCCACCACCCCCACCCCCAGCAGTGCAGGGACAGCCTCAACCAGGCCCCCACCCATGTCTACCACCACCCCTACCCCCCAGCCACCAGGGGCAGATACCACCAGGCCCCCACTCATGTCTCCCACCACCCCCACCCCCCAGCAGTGCAGGGGCAGCCTCCACCAGGCCCCCACTCATGTCTACCACCACCCCCACCCCCCAGCCACCAGGGGCAGCCTCCACCAGGCCCCCACTCATGTATCCCACCACCCCCACCCCCCAGCAGTGCAGGGGCAGCCTCCACAAGGCCCCCACCCATGTCTACCACCACCCCCACCCCTTGCCACCAGGGGCAGATTCCCCCAGACCCCCACTCATGTCCCCCTGCACCCCCACCCCCCAGCAGAGCAGGGGCAGCCTCCACCAGGCCCCCACTCATGACCCCTGCACCCCCCAGCAGTGCAGGGGCAGCCTCCACCAGGCCCCCACTCATGTCTCCCACCACCCCCACCCCCCAGCAGTGCAGTGGCAGCCTCCACCAGGCCCCCACTCATGTCTCCCACCACCCCCACCCCCCAGCCACCAGGGGCAGATACCACCAGGCCCCCACTCATGTCTACCACCACTCCCACCCCCCAGCAGTGCAGGGGCAGCCTCCACCAGGCCTCCACTCATGTCTCCCACCACCCCCACCCCCCAGCAGTGCAGGGGCAGCCTCCACCAGGCCCCCACTCATGTCCCCTGCACCCCCACCCCCAGCAGTGCAGGGGCAGCCTCCACCAGGCCCCACTCATGTCTCCCACCACCCCCACCCCCCAGCAGTGGAGGGGCAGCCTCCACCAGGCCCCCATTCATGTCCCCCTGCACCCCCACCCCCCAGCAGTGCAGGGGCAGCCTCCACCAGGCCCCCACTCATGTCTACCACCACCCCCACCCCCCAGCCACCAGGGGCAGCCTCCACTAGGCCCCCACTCATGTCTCCCACCACCCCCACCCCCAGCAGTGCAGGGACAGCCTCAACCAGGCCCCCACCCATGTCTACCACCACCCCTACCCCCCAGCCACCAGGGGCAGATACCACCAGGCCCCCACTCATGTCTCCCACCACCCCCACCCCCCAGCAGTGCAGGGGCAGCCTCCACCAGGCCCCCACTCATGTCTACCACCACCCCCACCCCCCAGCCACCAGGGGCAGCCTCCACCAGGCCCCCACTCATGTATCCCACCACCCCCACCCCCCAGCAGTGCAGGGGCAGCCTCCACAAGGCCCCCACCCATGTCTACCACCACCCCCACCCCTTGCCACCAGGGGCAGATTCCCCCAGACCCCCACTCATGTCCCCCTGCACCCCCACCACCCAGCAGAGCAGGGGCAGCCTCCACCAGGCCCCCACTCATGACCCCTGCACCCCCCAGCAGTGCAGGGGCAGCCTCCACCAGGCCCCCACTCATGTCTCCCACCACCCCCACCCCCCAGCAGTGCAGTGGCAGCCTCCACCAGGCCCCCACTCATGTCTCCCACCACCCCCACCCCCCAGCCACCAGGGGCAGATACCACCAGGCCCCCACTCATGTCTACCACCACTCCCACCCCCCAGCAGTGCAGGGGCAGCCTCCACCAGGCCCCCACTCATGTCTACCACCACCCTCACCCCCCAGCACTGTGGGGCACCTGCCAGCAGGCCCCCACTCATGTCCAACTCATGTTCCCCTGCACCCCCACCCCCCAGCCACCAGGGGCAGATTCCACCAGGCCCCCACTCATGTCCCCCTGCACCACCACCCCCCAGCAGTGCAGGGGCAGCCTCCACCAGGCCCCCACCCATGTCTAGCACCACCCCCACCCCCCAGCAGTGCAGGGGCAGCCTCCACCAGGCCCCCACTCATGTCTCCCACCACCCCCACCCCCCAGCCACCAGGGGCAGATACCACCAGGCCCTCACTCATGTTCCCCTGCACCCCCACCCCCCAGCAGTGTAGGGGCAGCCTCCACCAGGCCCCCACTCATGTCTCCCAACACCCCCACCCCCCAGCAGTGCAGGGGCAGCCTCCACCAGGCCCCCACTCATGTCTACCACCACCCCACCCTCCAGCCACCAGGGGCAGATACCACCAGGCCCCCACTCATGTCTACCACCACCCCCATCCCCCAGCAGTGCATGGGGCAGCCTCCACTAGGCCCCCACTCATGTCTACCACCACACCCACCCCCCAGCACTGTGGGGCACCTGCCAGCAGGCCCCCACTCATGTCCAACTCATGTTCCCCTGCACCCCCACCCCCCAGCACCATGGGACACCTGCCAGCAGGCCCCCACTCATATCCAACTCATGTCCCCCTATACCCCCACCCCCCAGCACTGTGGGGCACCTGCCAGCAGGCCCCCACTCATGTCCAACTCATGTTCCCCAGCCAACATGTCATCACAATCTATATCCCCGGTCCCTATGGTCAGCCTCCAAATGCAAAACACCCACCCGAGTATCCACCCACTCAGAAATGGAAATAACATGATAGAACTGCAATTGCAAGTTTGGAAACGAACACATGTCCCTCACATACACCCAATGGGTGTCAGTGAATCTCCAAACCCGTATCATGATATGCATGAAACCAATGAGATGATACTTCACATTGAAGTTTGATCTAAAAATATGTATTAAAAAAAATAAGAATTGAATCAAAAATAAACTAACAGAAATGGGAATGTAAAAAAAAGTAAAAATAAGCATGTTCATGAAAAAATGCAAAACCAAAAATCAGAATCCAAAGGAATGGTGTCCAAAGTCACAGTCCAGAAAAGAAAATCCAATGTGAAATTATGATTGAAAGCCATTGCTCCATGGGTAAATAGTAAAAAGAAAAGAAAATCCAACAGTGAACTATGTACAGATGAACAAGCCAGGGTCCATGATGCCAACAAAAGAAATGAAACCTATCTAACAACACTACCTAATAAAAAATAACTATATACAAAAATGTGGCCCATTGTCCAAAAGGTCCAAAGAAAAAGCAAAAACAAAGGAAACCTAACACTAACTACATAACTATTTACATGGGCAGCGGGCTAGTCCAACGGCTCACTGGATGTTGTCATGGGCCAGGGCATCATCGAACTCCTGTTCAATGGCTTGTAAGCGGGCATGTTCCCTGGCCCCGAGGTCTCGCAGGGATAAAGCAGTGTCCAGCTCCAACTCCCTGCGAAGACCCTCGAGGCACTCAGCCCGCCTCAGCGCCCTCCGCATGGAGTTCTCCGCCCTGACCATTGTGGACCGTTCCTCCTCTGCCCGCTGCCGCTCCGCACCTATCCGCTGGCCCAACCGCTCCCACACGGAAGCCACTCCCATTCCAGGATTCTCCTGCCCTCCGGCCGATGCCTGCACCCCTGATGTTGATGGCCCCGAGCCATGATGCCTCCCACGTCGAGCCTGCCGCTGCCTCTGACGCAACTGCCTGTGCCAGCACGACGGCATCCAGGCTGATGGTATCCACCGACGCCGTTGTGCACGTGCCCTGCCCGATGATGCCGTCACATCCTCCATCTGCTGGGGTCCAGTTGCTGGTGTGTCCACCCCTGCTGGACCTCCGACTCCCGACTGTGGCAGGGATGGGATCCCCACCGAGCCGGCTGCATTGGTCGGGGCAGGTCCACAGGGGGCCCTGGTGGCATCTGGGCCAGAAGATGGCATGGAGAACGACTGGTGCATAGTCTCCACAGAGGAGGAGAGGGTCGCCAGATTGGCCGACACATGTAGGAAACCCCCGACCATGGCCGTTCCCAACTGGGCCACGTCGGCACAGTGCTCTCCGTAATGACGTGCATGCTCCTCCCGGGAAGCACGCACCTCATCACGAATTGCACCTGTGCGCAACGCGACACCAATCAGGACCTTCTCCATACGGGCAGGGGTCCCCTCGTACGCAGGTGGAGGGGAGTCAGATGACATGGACATCCCCACTACCTGCGGACGGGCCTGGGATGGGGCATCCCTGCTGGTGCATGGTGGTGCAGTCACAGTGTCAGGGACAGTGACATGCACAGGCCCCTCCACGGCGACCTGTGCTGCCTCCTGCCCCTGCCCCTGGACTGCAACACTTGCACCAGCAGGGATGCCCCCACCAGGCCCCATGTGCGCCTCAGTAGCGGCCTCCTCCTCCTCTGTGGAAACCAGCAACCTGGATGGCTCCACCCCGTCTTCCGCCGTTGCAAGCCCCTGTGGGGGCTCACCCACCCCTTCCGCTGCAGCCGTGGGGGCATCCCTGCCGCTTTGCTCCACAGAGCCATCTCCGCCCTCTTCTTCACGTGGCGCTGTGTAGAGGGAGACATAGAACACAAGCATCAGGGTACTGTACAATGGTCCCCTAGACAGGAAGCAATAGCAGATGAGTGGCACTGTCAAAGATTACTTCCATCATGTCCCTCCACAACACATGGCTCAGTGCAGGTAAAACACATGCGGTAACAGGCATGGCACATGCTATGGACATTAGCATACATGTCCAAGTGATTCTTGAAACATACACTGTTGTTTTGGAACTCACATGCATCATGTGCCATGCCTATCACATGCACACACTTCACCCTAGTTTCATCCATCTGGCCTCGTACAGCACAGACACAGTGGAGACAAGGATGACTAGGCTGCATCAGTGAACCGGAACATTGCGACAGGCATATGTCATGCATCCCTGGCATTCACAAGTCACAGACACACTGGTCAGACACACAGACATGGACAGCAAACATGTACATGGCATCAGTACCCATTCCTCACCCATGTCCAGGAACAGAGACTGGCATGCTTTCATGTGGCCATTCCGCATAGGGCAACCCATGTTGCATTTGAACACATGCACCAACCGTGTGGTTCACACATTACTGGTCTCACATGCATGACGTCCCTGCACACACACATGCATACATGGGCTATGTCACACATACAGGCAAGTATCAGACAACCAGCACACTGCGACATGCCCTGTCTCACACAGCAATGCTTGGCCACTTACCGCTCAACTCCAGACGGGTCTGCCTCTCAAGGATCTGGCCGTGGAGCACTGGGCCTACGCGTTCCAGGACCCTCATCTGGATGGTACTCATGCGGCCCCGGCCCCCCTCCACGAGGCGCCGGGCCTTCAAGAGGGTCCTGGACCTGCAGTCATCCCAGCGCTTCTTGACATGTTGGTAGTCGCGGACTGCCACCCCCTCCGCGTTGATGGCAGTCACGATGTCAGTCCAGATCCGAGTCCGTCCTTCCTTGTTGGCGCACTTACTTCCGAAGAGGGCATCATACTGCCCCAGGACTTGCTCCACCAGGACACCAACTTCGGTGGCACTGAAGCTGGTGCCCCTCTGCCTCTCTGGCCGGGGGTTGCCAGTGGTGCCAGATGTTGCAGTGCCCGACATGGCAACCCCAGAGGCAGGAGTGGGTGGGCAACTGGGTCCTGGGGCTGGGCTGTGGAGCGATGGTATCCCAGTCGGGAGTCTTCTGTTCCAGCAGGGGTGGACACAGCAAATGGACCCCTGCAGATGGCTGATGTGCAGGCACCAAATGGCAGGGCACGTGGGCAGCAGGCAGGCAGCAGGCAGCAGCAGATGGCTCATGGGAGGCTGCTCAGGGCTCTGGGGGGCAGTAATTCGGCCTTTTGGGCAGGAGCGTGGTCTTCCGTGTGCTTACACGTGGCCAGCTTGATACGGAGTGATTTGGCACGTGAAAATCCTGCACGTCTGCGTGTTAATCGAGGAAAGGCCCTTAGCGTGTATGCACGTCAGCATGCATATGCGATTTCATTGGACCAAAGGCTCTTAGCGCGTGAGCGCGTCTGTGATGTGAGGCGCGCGGGTGTTTCCCTCATTACACGTGATGACAGAGCACACGTGGATTTCCACCAAATCGCGTGTGGAACTTCCTGCGCACCCCAGAAATACACGTACCCAGGCCATTCGCGTGTACGCTCACTTCCCTCCGATTACACACGATGACACTCGGACGTGCAGTTTTATTTCATTGGCCCAAAGGCCACCATGCGCAGCTGTGACGTCACGCGCATGGCCGTAGAGAATGGCGCGTGCAAAAAAGAAGAGATACACGTCTGAGTGTCAAAGCGCGTAATTGGTGGAAATTGCCTCAGTGCGTATGCGAGTCTGTGACGTGTGTATAAAAGGTACGTGTAGAACGCCATTTCCTTGTACGTGCTTTTCGTGGAGAGCGAGTGGGTGAAATCTGTACTTCTTGTCGGTTCACACGCGATTTACTTCACAGCGTTTCCAGTTCGTACTCCCTGTTACCTCTGACAGCTTTTTCTCTTTTCCTCTTTTTCCTGGGCCTGTTTCCTCAAACAGCGTTCCCTACTATTGTTGTCCTGTCTCTTCAGACAGCATACAATTCTTCTTTTGGCGGGGGTGTTGCCAACGCGCACACGTGCATATTTTTCACACTTTTGTTCCTGGCGGACGGTGAGTCGCGCACGTATTTAACATCTGTGCTTGCCCCATGTGTCGCGTACCCCTTCAGAGGTCATTCTAGGCTGCGTGTGACACGCATACGTTCATTCTTGTGTTCCTGGGTGCCACAGCATAGTGCAGGTTTATTTTTCCACACACGTGGTCTAGGAGGGTTTGCGTGCAGCTTACTTCGCTTTTTTGGGGTGCCTGTGCGTTGCGTGACCCGTCATATTTCCCCAGGGGTGACATACAGCCTTGCTAGAGCACTAGGGTACGATTACCATCTGGTACCCAACCCCTTTGACCCCCAATTGCCCAGGACAATAGTTCACATCGACTCCCATACGCACAATAACATCAGTGCCATGGCTGGGAGGCGAGCAAGCGTAAGGGTGGCAAAGGTGGCCGAGCCCCAAGTGGTGGCCGTGGTGGATCTGGTAGGGGACGTGGCCGTGACTTGTAGGGTGCCCCTAGCCCCCTATTTGTGGAGGAGCAGTCAGGGACACCCATGCCCACCCCCCCTGGTTGAGGTTACCGTGGCTGACACCATCCATGCTCAGCCCTTGTTGGACCAGCCCACTGTGGAACCAGACCTGGCACAGGGTGACTCCATGGCTGACTTCCAGGTCAGCAGGTCTAGGCCATGTGCGCCGGTGAACGTTGGTGTCATCAGGCCACATGGATCAGGGGCAGCTAGGTCATCTGCTGCCCTGCGTAGGCAGGCTGCGGAGGCTGCAGGGGCAGCTGCGGCTCCATCCACCCCACCTCTCACACACCCATCCAGGACAGTGTCGGTCCAAGTCCATCATGCTGACATTCCCCCTGACACCATCACACTTGAGATAATGCCTGCACCAACTCCCATGCTGAGTGTGCAATCCCACGCTCCTGCCCCTAGTGTCCAGAGCAGCGCAGGACACTCCGGATCCCCACCACCTTCCAAGCAGAAGAGGAAGAGTGCTCGTCCAGTAGAGGCTGATGCCCCAGACACGGCTACACAGTCCGGCCCGTCAAGGAAGCCCAGCTTCAATGAGGCCGAACTGAATGCACTTGTAGAGTATGTGTCCGCACATGACCGCGAAATGGTGATTGTTGCCGGATCCAAGACCACACCTGCACAACGTCAGGCACACTGGCAGACCATTGCGGACATCATAAGTGCCCTTGGAATTGTGAGGCACACAGCTAATGAATGCTACAAGCGCTGGAAGGACCTGAAGCGCAGGGCAAAGAATAAGCTGGCCTCAAGTCATGCCGCAACTCTAGTGACTGGAAGTGGGTCTCCAGCAGACGACATAGAACTCACTCCACATGAGCAGGTTGCTGGGACCTACGTCACGGAGGAACACATCCAAGGCGTGGGAGAAGTGGCAGATTACGAGGCATTGTCCGGTGAGTGCACATGCATGTGTGTGTCATCCATGTGCATGGTGTGTGTGTGAGGGCTTCTGTTTGGTTGCCAGGGGAGGGTGTGTGTGCCTGAGTGGTTTGGCTCACTCATGTGCCTCTTCCTAAACATTCCTGGCAACAGCATTTGGGTATAGCAGCATCCCTTCGGCCAACATTAGACATCCAGCCCAACAGCACGCCAGTTGCCCTTGGAGTGTCATCTTGCCACTACACTGTTGCTTATTTACCTCTGTTCATTCAGGCAGATTGTTTGCATACCACCACTTTTACTCAGGATTTCTCAGTCCTATTGTCACAAGTCTGACAAGGCCATGGTACAGTGTACTGGCTCTGTTTCGTGGACATGATTAGTTTAGACATGTCCCTGTGCTATAGGACCATTTTTGACTGCCAGCTGCAGGTTAAACATTTGACCCATTACAATGGAAATAATCAATCATATGAACAAACTCGACTGAATGAACAATTGGTGACCTCGTCTCCCTCTTCACTTCATGGCTAGGGTACATGCCATCTGTGTGATGGCATGTGTATTTGACGTGGCAATCACGGGCCAATGTGTGATGCCACTGCAAGGCAGCATGCAGCAAATGTGTTCATCTTTCATCTTAGTGTCATCAATGTGTGCCATCTGCCTCCCCATCACACGCAGTGACGGTGCATGCATGGGAGTGTTTTAGTCATGTGGGATATGTGTCAATCAAGTACTATTTCTGTAGCCTCTCAGCCCTTGTGTGCTAATGCCTGTTTCCATTTGTTTTCTTTTATGTCTTTGCAGGGGAAGACGTACCTGATACTGCTGGGGTTGTGGAGATGGTGCAGACCCAGGAGGGGTCTGAGGGCCGACCGACCACCAGTGAGGGACGTGGTGTGGTGGTGGGTGAGACCCCACAACTGCTGCAGGTCGTGCTCTCAAGGGGTGTCTCTGGCTGCACCTCCCCCGAGCTGTACTCAGGTGTCGATTCGGATGATGAGACCTACGTGCCGTCGCAGGTGAGTGTTCCTGGGAGGGATTCTGTTCTGTCCGACCCACCTGCACCAGGGTTAGAACCCTCAATGGGGATGTCAGTGTTGGCAGGTACGCCTTTGGTGGTTACGGATGCAGGGTCACACTCTGCAACATCTGATCCTGTTCCTGGGCCGGCAGATCAGAGGGGGAATGCAGTCCTGCAGCCTCAGGCAGTGCCGGCACAGCAAGGTGCAGTTCGCCTTGCCCCAGACAGGTGTGGTGCCCGCCGACGTGGTGGCCGCACGCCACCTGGCAATACCGCATGGGAGCAATCCATTTTCGGTATGGCAACCCAACAGGCAGTATCATCAGAGATGATGGCTTAGGCTATGGATAGGGTGGCCACTTCCATTGTCCCCCCCGAAAGGCTGATGGAGCGACTGCAGCAGGCAACTGACTCCATCTGCCAGTCACACAGGGAGGACATGTTGGTGTCCGACAGGGACAGGCGGGCGGCACTGGTGACTCTGCAGGAAGCCATCTCCATAGAGTCCCAGGGCCACAGGGAAGCCCTGAGGCAGGAACTCCTTCACCTCAGGATGACTCTTGTTGAGCTTGAGGCTTCAACGAACCGAAGGACAGAACAGCAGCTGCAGCGTCTCACCCGTACGCTCTCAGCTGAGATGCAGGCAACTAGGGCGGTGGTCCGGGCATCCCGTGAGTTGTTGCATGGGGACCTCCGCACACATATCCTCCAGAACGAGACCTACCACTCCCGCATGCTTGCAGCCATGGAGGAACAGACTACGACTTTGCGTGGGCTGCCTCCCATAGTGCCACCACCTCCGGATGCAGCTGCAGAGGGTGAGGATAGCGACAGCAGTGATACTCCCACAATAGGGTAGCCGTGTAGGCCATGAGCCCATGGAGGTGTTTTTTTCGCAAGATCCACACAGGTGGGTTTTGGTGTGCACCCTGTCCTCTGAACTCCTGGGTGGCCTCCCCAACCCCCCCGGGCCCATTAATGGCCATTTTTGATTATTTTTTATTTTTTATTTTTTATTTTTATTGTTTTGTGGGACAGTGTGTTCAGGGACGTCATTTCGCCACAATGCCAGGGGTAGTGGAAGTGACATCACACGACCCTTGACCCCCGATGACATCACAGGATATCACCCAACCTGTGTTGGTACTCATTCACTCCAGAAGTAAAAAGCCACATGGTGCTGGCCACAGCCCAGGAGCTTGCATTACCCCCCAAAAAATCAAAAAAAAACATTGTTTTATTTTTTTCGTTTTTTTTTTAAGACAGAGGTCGCAAGGGAGACCAACAGAGGTCGCAAGGGAGACCTCAGAGGTCGCAAGGGAGACCTCAGAGGTCGCAGTTGCGACCTCTGGCGACCCCTAAATGACGTCCCTGAGTGTGTTGCCTTGTGTGGCTCCCGTGGGCATACGCTGCATTGTGGCTGGGCACATGCAGGCTGTCATGGATTTGGTTCAGATGCTTGGGTTTTTGTCACACACACCCCTCCTGCTTCCCGTTTCCATGGGCTGGCAAAGGGTGTGCCCAAGTGACATTGACGTACATGGTGACTTTGGACTCCCATGAGCTGTGTGGGCAGTCTGTAGTCAATACTGTGTATACATTCATAATGCATATTATTGTTGTATTGTACACTGCGTGGTGTATTGATATGTGCCTCTGCAACCATCTCATCCTCCATATTTGCAGGTCCATTCCTCATGTCTTCACAATGCGGTCCACCCTTGGAACTGGAGTCCATGTTGTAAGCAGTGCACCTACACTCTTGCGTGGCGCTAACACTGTATACTTGGAAGTGTTCGGAGGGCTGTCATCATCAGGTGGTGAGGCTAGCTAATTTTTAAGTCTGTAATGTCATGTTTAAGGTAGATTGGAGGTTGTGTAGGTGATTGGTATTCTTGGTAAGTATTTGGTAATGTGGGTTGTAGGTCCTGCATTACTGTGAGCATTTCATGTGTGGACATGTTTCCATTAGGGACACTGTAGCTGCTGAGACTTGGGGCATGTTGTGGGGATTAATTTCTTACCTCTTACAATGCATGACATGCCATGGTGTGATGTGTGGCTGTGCCGGTAAGGGGGTGGGTGACATGGCACTGTTTTCATGTAGTATTTTGCAAGTGGGCATTCATTTATGCAGCATGGAAGTGTCTTTTCATGACACTGCATTGGTGGTGTTTGTGTAGGTAGGGATGCACACATTGTGACACTTCCACATGAACAATCTCAGGCTGCTATGCTTCTGACAGTTGACAGTCCCTTTGTTCGTCTTAATTGTCAGGTCGAGTCATCATTGCTTATTAGATGGTATGTGCCAGGCCTGTGTGCACTCCACTGGGGTGTGATTTCTATGTGAAGTAATTAGCCACCAGCTGCGTACGGGCTGCCTCACCCCGTGCCCTCTCCCCTCCCATGCGCAGCGGCCGTGCATGTGGTTGGGGATGTGGGGGCACCACCATGTCCACAGCCAGGCCCCGGCGTGTTGCAACATTGTGCAGGACACATGCTGCCACTATGATCCTGCACACTACGGGGACGCATATAACAGCTGCCCACCAGAACGGTCAAGAGAGCGAAAGCGTGACTTGAGCACTCTGAATGTGCTCTCCACTATGCCCCGGGTTGCAATATGGGCTGTGTTGTATCTTACCTCTGGAGGCGTGATGGGGTTCCGAATTGGCGTCATCATGTGGGTGCTCAGAGGGTAGGCACTGTCCCCTGGTGAGGAGGTGATGGGTATCATTAGTGGGGTAGTGACATAACTCTGCATCTGACATGCATGCATGTGCAGTGGCATTCATACTCACCAAGCAGCCATGTATCGCCATGCCGCCCAGCTTCTAGGTCCCGGCTTAGGGAAGACATTCGGTAAATGAAGCTGTTGTGGGTGGACCCTGGATAGTTGGCATATACTGAGGTGATGATTCCCTTAGCATTACATATTACCTGCACGTTGATGGAATGCCAGTGCTTGCGGTTCCTATAGATGTGCTCAGATGCCCTGGGGGGAAGTAGTGCCACATGGGTGCAGTCAATGGCACCTAGCACTTTTGGGAATTGCGCCACACCGTAGAAATCGAGGGTGGCAGCCTGCCGTTCTGCAGGTGTCCTGGGCAGGTATATGTGCCTACGGACTGATGGGCGTGCAGTGATGATGTTCAAGACCTGGTGTAGGCAGCGTGACTGCGTGGCCTGTGACACCCCACCCACTATGGCACTTGTCCGCTGAAATGATCCTGTGGCCAAGAAGTGCAGTACATTGAGGACCTTCTCCAGGGGGCTGAGTGCTTGGGAGCACAGGGTGGGCGATGTGAGGTCATCCTCCCACTCACTGACCAGGTCCAGTATTATGTGTGGGGGAAACCTGTACCTCCCATACACCTGGTCATCAGGCATCCCAAAAAGGCTGGTTCTGGGAGTGAAAATTCGGGCCCTCACTATCCTCCTCCTCTTCCTTTGGTAACCCACGGCCACTGCTGCTAGGAATGGTATATTCATCCTGGCGTATGAGCTTGTTTGTTGTTTGCGCGCACTTTTATGCTGCGCGGGTCGACGTACACGTGCTTCATGCTGGCGTATGTGTCTCAGGATTGGACCATTTTTCGGCACGTCGTAGGCGAACGTGTGAATCTTCCCGCCCACCCCAGGAATACACGTAGCACGCTCTCACAGGCACAGTCGTGGGTAAATATTCCCGCCCACCCCTGGAATACATGTAACCCACTCTCACAGGCGCAATCGCTTGTGGAACTTCCTGCGCACCCCGTAGTACACGTACCCAGGCAAATCGCGTTTGGAAGTTCACGTACACCCCGAAGTGAACGCACCCAGGCTAATCGCGTGTGGAACTTCCCGCGCACCCCGTAGTACACATACCCAGGCTAATCGTGTGTGGAAGTTCACGCGCACCCCGAAGTACACGTACCCAGGCTAATCGTGTGTGGAACTTCCCGCGCACCCCGAAGTACACGTACCCAGGCAAATCGCACGGCTGGGGGGTGGGGGTGGTGGGGGACATGAGTGGGGGCCTGGTGGAGGCTGCCCCTGAACTGCTGGGGGGTGGGGGTGGTGGTAGACATGGGTGGGGGCCTGGTGGAGGGTGCCCCTGGTGGCTGGGGGGTAATAGGGGACATGAGTGGGGGTCTGGTGGAGGATGCCCCTGCACTGCTGGGGGGTGGGGGTAATAGGGGACATGAGTGGGGGCCTGGTGGAGGCTGTCCCTGGTGGCTGGGGGGAGGGGGTGGTGGGAGACATGAGTGGGGGCCTGGTGGAGGCTGCCCCTGCACTGCTGGGGGGTGGGGGTGGTGGTAGACATGAGTGGGGGCCTGGTGGAGGCTGCACCTGCACTGCTGGGGGGTGGGGGTAATAGGGGACATGGGTGGGGGCCTGGTGGAGGCTGCCCCTGGTGGCTGGGGGGTGGGGGTAATAGGGGACATGAGTGGGGGCCTGGTGGAGGCTGCCCCTGGTGGCTGGGGGGTGGGGGTGGTGGTAGACATGAGTGGGGGCCTGGTGGAGGCTACCCCTGCACTGATGGGGGGTGGGGGTAATAGGGGACATGAGTGGGGGCCTGGTGGAGGCTGCCCCTGGGGGGTGGGGGTGGTGGGAGACATGAGTGGGGGCCTGGTGGAGGGTGCCCCTGGTGGCTGGGGGGTGGGGGTGGTGGGAGACATGAGTGGGGGCCTGGTGGAGGCTGCCCCTGGTGGCTGGGGGGTGGGGGTGCAGGGGGACATGAGTGGGGGCCTGGTGGAGGCCGCCCCTGCACTGCATGGGGGGTGGGGGTGGTGGGGGACATGAGTGGGGGCCTGGTGGAGGCTGCCCCTGGTGGCTGGGGGGTGGGGGTATTAGGGGACATGAGTGGGGGCCTGGTGGAGGCTGCCCCTGGTGGCTGGGGGGTGGGGGTAATAGGGGACATGAGTGGGGGCCTGGTGGAGGCTGCCCCTGGTGGCTGGGGGGTGGGGGTGGTGGGAGACATGAGTGGGGGCCTGGTGGATGCTGCCCCTGGTGGCTGGGGGGTGGGGTGGTGGGAGACATGAGTGGGTGCCTGGTGGAGGCTGCCCCTGGTGGCTGGGGGGTGGGGGTGCAGGGGGACATGAGTGGGGGCCTGGTGGAGGCTGCCCCTGCACTGCTGGGGGGTGGGGGTGGTGGGGGACATGAGTGGGGGCCTGGTGGAGGCTGCCCCTGCACTGCTGGGGGGTGGGGGTGCAGGTGGACATGAGGTGGGGGCCTGGTGGAGGGTGCCCCTGGTGGCTGGGGGGTGGGGGTGGTGGGAGACATGAGTGGGGGCCTGCTGGAGGCTGCCCCTGCACTGCTGGGGGGTGGGGGTGGTGGGAGACATGAGTGGGGGCCTGGTGGAGGCTGCCCCTGCACTGCTGGGGGGTGCGGGTAGTGGTAGACATGAGTGGGGGCCTGGTGGAGGCTGCCCCTGCACTGCTGGGGGGTGGGGGTAATGGGGGACATGAGTGGGGGCCTGGTGGAGGCTGCCCCTGGTGGCTGGGGGGTGGGGTGATGGGAGACATGAGTGGGGACCTGGTGGAGGCTGCCCCTGGTGGCTGGGGGGTGGGGGTGGTGGGAGACATGAGTGGGGGCCTGGTGGAGGCTGCCCCTGGTGGCTGGGGGGAGGGGGTGCAGGGGGACATGAGTGGGGGCCTGATGGAGGCTGCCCCTGGTGTCTGGGGGGTGGTGGGAGACATGAGTGGGGGCCTGGTGGAGGCTGCCCCTGGTGACTGGGGGTGGGGGTGCAGGGGGACATGAGTGGGGGCCTGGTGGAGGGTGCCCTTGGTGGCTGGGGCGTGGGGGTGGTGGTAGACATGAGTGGGGGCCTGGTGGAGGCTGCCCCTGGTGGCTGGTGGTAGACATGGGTGGGGGCCTGGTGGAGGCTGCCCCTGCACTGCTGGGGGGGGGTGGGGGTGGTGGTAGACATGGGTGGGGGCATGGTGGAGGGTGCCCCTGCACTGCTGGGGGGTGGGGGTGGTGGGAGACATGGGTGGGGGCCTGGTGGAGGGTGCCCCTGGTGGCTGGGGGGTGGGGGTGGTAGGAGACATGAGTGGGGACCTGGGGGAGGCTGCCCCTGCACTGCTGGGGGTGGGGGTGGTGGGAGACATGAATGGGGGCCTGGTGGAGGCTGCCCCTGGTGGCTGGTGGTAGACATGGGTGGGGGCCTGGTGGAGGCTGCCCCTGCACTGCTGGGGGGGTGGGGGTGCAGATGGACATGAGTGGGGGCATGGTGGAGGGTGCCCCTGCACTGCTGGGGGGTGGGGGTGGTGGGAGACATGGGTGGGGGCCTGGTGGAGGGTGCCCCTGGTGGCTGGGGGGTGGGGGTGGTAGGAGACATGAGTGGGGACCTGGGGGAGGCTGCCTCTGCACTGCTGGGGGTGGGGGTGGTGGGAAACATGAATGGGGGCCTGGTGGAGGCTGCCCCTGCACTGCTGGGGCGTGGGGGTGGTGGTAGACATGAGTGGGGGCCTGGTGGAGGCTGCCCCTGCACTGCTGGGGGTAGGGGTAATAGGGGACATGAGTGGGTGCCTGGTGGAGGCTTCCCTGGAGGCTGGGGGGTGGGGGTAATAGGGGACATGAGTGGGGGCCTGGTGGAGGATGCCCCTGCACTGCTGGGTGGTGGGGGTAATAGAGGACATGAGTGGGGGCCTGGTGGAGACTGCCCCTGGTGGCTGGGGGGGGGTAATAGGGGACATGAGTGGGGGCCTGGTGGGGGCTGCCCCTGGTGGCTGGGGGGTGGGGGTGGTGGGAGACATGAGTGGGGGCCTGGTGGAGGCTGCCCCTGCACTGCTGGGGGGTGGGGGTGGTGGGAGACATGAGTGGGGGCCTGGTGGAGGCTGCCCCTGCACTGCTGGGGGGTGGGGTGGTGGTAAACATGAGTGGGGGCCTGGTGGAGGCTGCCCCTGCACTGCTGGGGGGTGGGGGTAATGGGGGACATGAGTGGGGGCCTGGTGGAGGCTGCCCCTGGTGGCTGGGGGGTAGGGGTGGTGGGAGACATGAGTGGGGGCCTGGTGGAGGCTGCCCCTGGTGGCTGTGGGGTGCGTGTGGTGTAAGACATGAGTGGGGGCCTGGTGGAGGATGCCCCTGGTGGCTGGGGGGTGGGGGTGCAGGGGGACATGAGTGGGGGCCTGGTGGAGGCTGCCCCTGGTGGCTGGGGGGTGGGGGTGTTGGGAGACATGAGTGGGGGCCTGGTGGAGGCTGCCCCTGGTGGCTGGGGGGTGGGGGTGCAAGGAGACATGAGTGGGGGCCTGGTGGAGGCTGCCCCTGGTGGCTGGGGGGTGGGGGTGGTGGTAGACATGAGTGGGGGCCCGGTGGAGGCTGCCCCTGCACTGCTGGGGGGGTGGGGGTGGTGGGAGACATGAGTGGGGGCCTGGTGGAGGCTGCCCCTGGTGGCCGGGGGGTGGGGGTGGTGGGAGACATGAGTGGGGGCCTGGTGGAGGCTGCCCCTGCACTGCTGGGGGGTGGGGGTGGTGGGAGACATGAGTGGGGGCCTGGTGAAGGCTGCCCCTGGAGGCTGGGGGGTGGGGGTGCAGGGGGACATGAGTGGGGGCCTGGTGGAGGCTGCCCCTGGTTGCTGGGGGTGGAGGTGGTGGTAGACATGAGTGGGGGCCTGGTGGAGGCTGCCCCTGCACTGCTGGGGGGTGGGGGTGGTGGGAGACATGAGTGGGGGCCTGGTGGAGGGTGCCCCTGGTGGCTGGGGGGTGGGGGTGGTGGGAGACATGAGTGGGGGCCTGGTGGAGGCTGCCCCTGCACTGCTGGGGGGTGGGGGTGGTCGGAGACATGAGTGGGGGCCTGGTGGAGGCTGCCCCTGGTGGCTGGGGTGTGGGGGTGGTGGTAGACATGAGTGGGGGCCTGGTGGAGGCTGCACCTGCACTGCTGGGGGGTGGGGGTGGTCGGAGACATGAGTGGGGGCCTGGTGGAGGCTGCCCCTGGTGGCTGGGGGGTGGGGGTGGTGGTAGGCATGAGTGGGGGCCTGGTGGAGGCTGCCCCTGCACTGCTGGGGGGTGGGGGTGGTGGGAGACATGAGTGGGGGCCTGGTGGAGGCTGCCCCTGGTGGCTGGGGGGTGGGGGTGGTGGGAGACATGAGTGGGGGGCTGGTGGAGGCTGCCCCTGCACTGCTGGGGGGTGGGGTGTTGGGAGACATGAGTGGGGGCCTGGTGGAGGCTGCCCCTGGTGGCTGGGGGGTGGGGGTGCAGGGGGACATGAGTGGGGGCCTGGTGGAGGCTGCCCTGGTTGCTGGGGGTGGGGGTGGTGATAGAAATGAGTGGGGGCCTGGTGGAGGCTGCCTCTGCACTGCTGGGGGGTGGGGGTGGTGGGAGACATGAGTGGGGGCCTGGTGGAGGCTGCCCCTGCACTGCTGGGGGGTGCAGGTAGTGGTAGACATGAGTGGGGGCCTGGTGGAGGCTGCCCCTGCACTGCTGGGGGGTGGGGGTAATGGGGGACATGAGTGGGGGCCTGGTGGAGGCTGCCCCTGGTGGCTGGGGGGTGGGGTGATGGGAGACATGAGTGGGGACCTGGTGGAGGCTGCCCCTGGTGGCTGGGGGGTGGGGGTGGTGGGAGACATGAGTGGGGGCCTGGTGGAGGCTGCCCCTGGTGGCTGGGGGGTGGGGGTGCAGGGGGACATGAGTGGGGGCCTGGTGGAGGCTGCCCCTGGTGTCTGGGGGGTGGGGGTGGTGGGAGACATGAGTGGGGGCCTGGTGGAGGCTGCCCCTGGTGACTGGGGGTGGGGGTGAAGGGGGACATGAGTGGGGGCCTGGTGGAGGCTGCCCCTGGTGGCTGGGGGGTGGGGGTGGTGGAAGACATGGGTGGTGGCCTGGTGGAGGCTGCCCCTGCACTGCTGGGGAGGTGGGGGTGCAGGTGGACATGAGTGGGGGCCTGGTGGAGGGTGCCCTTGGTGGCTGGGGCGTGGGGTGGTGGTAGACATGAGTAGGGGCCTGGTGGAGGCTGCCCCTGGTGGCTGGGGTTGGTGGTAGACATGGGTGGGGGCCTGGTGGAGGCTGCCCCTGCACTGCTGGGGGGGGTGGGGGTGGTGGTAGACATGGGTGGGGGCCTGGTGGAGGCTGCCCCTGCACTGCTGGGGGGGTGGGGGTGCAGGTGGACATGAGTGGGGGCATGGTGGAGGGTGCCCCTGCACTGCTGGGGGGTGGGGGTGGTGGGAGACATGGGTGGGGGCCTGGTGGAGGGTGCCCCTGCACTGCTGGGGGTGGGGGTGGTGGGAGACATGAATGGGGGCCTGGCGGAGGCTGCCCCTGCACTGCTGGGGGGTGGGGGTGGTGGTAGACATGAGTGGGGGCCTGGTGGAGGCTGCCCCTGCACTGCTGGGGGTAGGGGTAATAGGGGACATGAGTGGGGGCCTGGTGGAGGCTTCCCCTGGAGGCTGGGGGGTGGGGGTAATAGGGGACATGAGTGGGGGCCTGGTGGAGGATGCCCCTGCACTGCTGGGTGGTGGGGGTAATAGAGGACATGAGTGGGGGCCTGGTGGAGACTGCCCCTGGTGGCTGGGGGGTGGGGGTAATAGGGGACATGAGTGGGGGCCTGGTGGGGGCTGCCCCTGGTGGCTGGGGGGTGGGGGTGGTGGGAGACATGAGTGGGGGCCTGGTGGAGGCTGCCCCTGCACTGCTGGGGGGTGGGGGTGGTGGGAGACATGAGTGGGGGCCTGGTGGAGGCTGCCCCTGCACTGCTGGGGGGTGGGGTGGTGGTAGACATGAGTGGGGGCCTGGTGGAGGCTGCCCCTGGTGGCTGGGGGGTGGGGGTGCAGGGGGACATGAGTGGGGGCCTGGTGGAGGCTGCCCCTGGTGGCTGGGGGGTGGGGGTGATGGGAGACATGAGTGGGGACCTGGTGGAGGCTGCCCCTGGTGGCTGGGGGGTGGGGGTGGTGGGAGACATGAGTGGGGGCCTGGTGGAGGCTGCCCCTGGTGGCTGGGGGGTGGGGGTGCAGGGGGACATGAGTGGGGGCCTGGTGGAGGCTGCCCCTGGTGTCTGGGGGGTGGGGGTGGTGGGAGACATGAGTGGGGGCCTGGTGGAGGCTGCCCCTGGTGACTGGGGGTGGGGGTGAAGGGGGACATGAGTGGGGGCCTGGTGGAGGCTGCCCCTGGTGGCTGGGGGGTGGGGGTGGTGGAAGACATGGGTGGTGGCCTGGTGGAGGCTGCCCCTGCACTGCTGGGGGGGTGGGGGTGCAGGTGGACATGAGTGGGGGCCTGGTGGAGGGTGCCCTTGGTGGCTGGGGCGTGGGGTGGTGGTAGACATGAGTAGGGGCCTGGTGGAGGCTGCCCCTGGTGGCTGGGGGTGGTGGTAGACATGGGTGGGGGCCTGGTGGAGGCTGCCCCTGCACTGCTGGGGGGGGTGGGGGTGGTGGTAGACATGGGTGGGGGCCTGGTGGAGGCTGCCCCTGCACTGCTGGGGGGGTGGGGGTGCAGGTGGACATGAGTGGGGGCATGGTGGAGGGTGCCCCTGCACTGCTGGGGGGTGGGGGTGGTGGGAGACATGGGTGGGGGCCTGGTGGAGGGTGCCCCTGCACTGCTGGGGGTGGGGGTGGTGGGAGACATGAATGGGGGCCTGGCGGAGGCTGCCCCTGCACTGCTGGGGGGTGGGGGTGGTGGTAGACATGAGTGGGGGCCTGGTGGAGGCTGCCCCTGCACTGCTGGGGGTAGGGGTAATAGGGGACATGAGTGGGGGCCTGGTGGAGGCTTCCCCTGGAGGCTGGGGGGTGGGGGTAATAGGGGACATGAGTGGGGGCCTGGTGGAGGATGCCCCTGCACTGCTGGGTGGTGGGGGTAATAGAGGACATGAGTGGGGGCCTGGTGGAGACTGCCCCTGGTGGCTGGGGGGTGGGGGTAATAGGGGACATGAGTGGGGGCCTGGTGGGGGCTGCCCCTGGTGGCTGGGGGGTGGGGGTGGTGGGAGACATGAGTGGGGGCCTGGTGGAGGCTGCCCCTGCACTGCTGGGGGGTGGGGGTGGTGGGAGACATGAGTGGGGGCCTGGTGGAGGCTGCCCCTGCACTGCTGGGGGGTGGGGTGGTGGTAGACATGAGTGGGGGCCTGGTGGAGGCTGCCCCTGCACTGCTGGGGGGTGGGGGTAATGGGGGACATGAGTGGGGGCCTGGTGGAGGCTGCCCCTGGTGGCTGGGGGGTAGGGGTGGTGGGAGACATGAGTGGGGGCCTGGTGGAGGCTGCCCCTGGTGGCTGTGGGGTGCGTGTGGTGTAAGACATGAGTGGGGGCCTGGTGGAGGATGCCTCTGGTGGCTGGGGGGTGGGGGTGCAGGGGGACATGAGTGGGGGCCTGGTGGAGGCTGCCCCTGGTGGCTGGGGGGTGGGGGTGTTGGGAGACATGAGTGGGGGCCTGGTGGAGGCTGCCCCTGGTGGCTGGGGGGTGGGGGTGCAGGGAGACATGAGTGGGGGCCTGGTGGAGGCTGCCCCTGGTGGCTGGGGGTGGGGGTGGTGGTAGACATGAGTGGGGGCCCGGTGGAGGCTGCCCCTGCACTGCTGGGGGGGTGGGGGTGGTGGGAGACATGAGTGGGGGCCTGGTGGAGGCTGCCCCTGCACTGCTGGGGGGTGGGGGTGGTGGGAGACATGAGTGGGGGCCTGGTGAAGGCTGCCCCTGGAGGCTGGGGGGTGGGGGTGCAGGGGGACATGAGTGGGGGCCTGGTGGAGGCTGCCCCTGGTTGCTGGGGGTGGAGGTGGTGGTAGACATGAGTGGGGGCCTGGTGGAGGCTGCCCCTGCACTGCTGGGGGGTGGGGGTGGTGGGAGACATGAGTGGGGGCCTGGTGGAGGGTGCCCCTGGTGGCTGGGGGGTGGGGGTGGTGGGAGACATGAGTGGGGGCCTGGTGGAGGCTGCCCCTGCACTGCTGGGGGGTGGGGGTGATGGGAGACATGAGTGGGGACCTGGTGGAGGCTGCCCCTGGTGGCTGGGGGGTGGGGGTGGTGGGAGACATGAGTAGGGGCCTGGTGGAGGCTGCCCCTGGTGGCTGGGGGGTGGGGTGCAGGGGGACATGAGTGGGGGCCTGGTGGAGGCTGCCCCTGGTGTCTGGGGGGTGGTGGGAGACATGAGTGGGGGCCTGGTGGAGGCTGCCCCTGGTGACTGGGGGTGGGGGTGCAGGGGGACATGAGTGGGGGCCTGGTGGAGGGTGCCCTTGGTGGCTGGGGCGTGGGGGTGGTGGTAGACATGAGTGAGGGCCTGGTGGAGGCTGCCCCTGGTGGCTGGTGGTAGACATGGGTGGGGGCCTGGTGGAGGCTGCCCCTGCACTGCTGGGGGGGGTGGGGGTGGTGGTAGACATGATTGGGGGCCTGGTGGAGGCTGCCCCTGCACTGCTGGGGGGGTGGGGGTGCAGATAGACATGAGTGGGGGCATGGTGGAGGGTGCCCCTGCACTGCTGGGGGGTGGGGGTGGTGGGAGACATGGGTGGGGGCCTGGTGGAGGGTGCCCCTGGTGGCTGGGGGGTGGGGGTGGTAGGAGACATGAGTGGGGACCTGGGGGAGGCTGCCCCTGCACTGCTGGGGGTGGGGGTGGTGGGAGACATGAATGGGGGCCTGGTGGAGGCTGCCCCTGCACTGCTGGGGGGTGGGGGTGGTGGTAGACATGAGTGGGGGCCTGGTGGAGGCTGCCCCTGCACTGCTGGGGGTAGGGGTAATAGGGGACATGAGTGGGGGCCTGGTGGAGGCTTCCCCTGGAGGCTGGGGGGTGGGGGTAATAGGGGACATGAGTGGGGGCCTGGTGGAGGATGCCCCTGCACTGCTGGGTGGTGGGGGTAATAGAGGACATGAGTGGGGGCCTGGTGGAGACTGCCCCTGGTGGCTGGGGGGTGGGGGTAATAGGGGACATGAGTGGGGGCCTGGTGGGGGCTGCCCCTGGTGGCTGGGGGGTGGGGGTGGTGGGAGACATGAGTGGGGGCCTGGTGGAGGCTGCCCCTGCACTGCTGGGGGGTGGGGGTGGTGGGAGACATGAGTGGGGGCCTGGTGGAGGCTGCCCCTGCACTGCTGGGGGGTGGGGTGGTGGTAGACATGAGTGGGGGCCTGGTGGAGGCTGCCCCTGCACTGCTGGGGGGTGGGGGTAATGGGGGACATGAGTGGGGGCCTGGTGGAGGCTGCCCCTGGTGGCTGGGGGGTAGGGGTGGTGGGAGACATGAGTGGGGGCCTGGTGGAGGCTGCCCCTGGTGGCTGTGGGGTGCGTGTGGTGTAAGACATGAGGGGGGCCTGGTGGAGGATGCCCCTGGTGGCTGGGGGGTGGGGGTGCAGGGGGACATGAGTGGGGGCCTGGTGGAGGCTGCCCCTGGTGGCTGGGGGGTGGGGGTGTTGGGAGACATGGGTGGGGGCCTGGTGGAGGCTGCCCCTGGTGGCTGGGGGGTGGGGGTGCAGGGAGACATGAGTGGGGGCCTGGTGGAGGCTGCCCCTGGTGGCTGGGGGGTGGGGGTGGTGGTAGACATGAGTGGGGGCCCGGTGGAGGCTGCCCCTGCACTGCTGGGGGGGTGGGGGTGGCGGGTAGACATGAGTGGGGGCCTGGTGGAGGCTGCCCCTGGTGGCCGGGGGGTGGGGGTGGTGGGAGACATGAGTGGGGGCCTGGTGGAGGCTGCCCCTGCACTGCTGGGGGGTGGGGGTGGTGGGAGACATGAGTGGGGGCCTGGTGAAGGCTGCCCCTGGAGGCTGGGGGGTGGGGGTGCAGGGGGACATGAGTGGGGGCCTGGTGGAGGCTGCCCCTGGTTGCTGGGGGTGGAGGTGGTGGTAGACATGAGTGGGGGCCTGGTGGAGGCTGCCCCTGCACTGCTGGGGGGTGGGGGTGGTGGGAGACATGAGTGGGGGCCTGGTGGAGGGTGCCCCTGGTGGCTGGGGGGTGGGGGTGGTGGGAGACATGAGTGGGGGCCTGGTGGAGGCTGCCCCTGCACTGCTGGGGGGTGGGGGTGATGGGAGACATGAGTGGGGACCTGGTGGAGGCTGCCCCTGGTGGCTGGGGGGTGGGGGTGGTGGGAGACATGAGTAGGGGCCTGGTGGAGGCTGCCCCTGGTGGCTGGGGGTGGGGTGCAGGGGGACATGAGTGGGGGCCTGGTGGAGGCTGCCCCTGGTGTCTGGGGGGTGGTGGGAGACATGAGTGGGGGCCTGGTGGAGGCTGCCCCTGGTGACTGGGGGTGGGGGTGCAGGGGGACATGAGTGGGGGCCTGGTGGAGGGTGCCCTTGGTGGCTGGGGCGTGGGGGTGGTGGTAGACATGAGTGGGGGCCTGGTGGAGGCTGCCCCTGGTGGCTGGTGGTAGACATGGGTGGGGGCCTGGTGGAGGCTGCCCCTGCACTGCTGGGGGGGGTGGGGGTGGTGGTAGACATGATTGGGGGCCTGGTGGAGGCTGCCCCTGCACTGCTGGGGGGGTGGGGGTGCAGATGGACATGAGTGGGGGCATGGTGGAGGGTGCCCCTGCACTGCTGGGGGGTGGGGGTGGTGGGAGACATGGGTGGGGGCCTGGTGGAGGGTGCCCCTGGTGGCTGGGGGGTGGGGGTGGTAGGAGACATGAGTGGGGACCTGGGGGAGGCTGCCCCTGCACTGCTGGGGGTGGGGGTGGTGGGAGACATGAATGGGGGCCTGGTGGAGGCTGCCCCTGCACTGCTGGGGGGTGGGGGTGGTGGTAGACATGAGTGGGGGCCTGGTGGAGGCTGCCCCTGCACTGCTGGGGGTAGGGGTAATAGGGGACATGAGTGGGGGCCTGGTGGAGGCTTCCCCTGGAGGCTGGGGGGTGGGGGTAATAGGGGACATGAGTGGGGGCCTGGTGGAGGATGCCCCTGCACTGCTGGGTGGTGGGGGTAATAGAGGACATGAGTGGGGGCCTGGTGGAGACTGCCCCTGGTGGCTGGGGGGTGGGGGTAATAGGGGACATGAGTGGGGGCCTGGTGGGGGCTGCCCCTGGTGGCTGGGGGGTGGGGGTGGTGGGAGACATGAGTGGGGGCCTGGTGGAGGCTGCCCCTGCACTGCTGGGGGGTGGGGGTGGTGGGAGACATGAGTGGGGGCCTGGTGGAGGCTGCCCCTGCACTGCTGGGGGGTGGGGTGGTGGTAGACATGAGTGGGGGCCTGGTGGAGGCTGCCCCTGCACTGCTGGGGGGTGGGGGTAATGGGGGACATGAGTGGGGGCCTGGTGGAGGCTGCCCATGGTGGCTGGGGGGTAGGGGTGGTGGGAGACATGAGTGGGGGCCTGGTGGAGGCTGCCCCTGGTGGCTGTGGGGTGCGTGTGGTGTAAGACATGAGGGGGGCCTGGTGGAGGATGCCCCTGGTGGCTGGGGGGTGGGGGTGCAGGGGGACATGAGTGGAGGCCTGGTGGAGGCTGCCCCTGGTGGCTGGGGGGTGGGGGTGTTGGGAGACATGAGTGGGGGCCTGGTGGAGGCTGCCCCTGGTGGCTGGGGGGTGGGGGTGCAGGGAGACATGAGTGGGGGCCTGGTGGAGGCTGCCCCTGGTGGCTGGGGGGTGGGGGTGGTGGTAGACATGAGTGGGGGCCCGGTGGAGGCTGCCCCTGCACTGCTGGGGGGGTGGGGGTGGCGGGAGACATGAGTGGGGGCCTGGTGGAGGCTGCCCCTGGTGGCCGGGGGGTGGGGGTGGTGGGAGACATGAGTGGGGGCCTGGTGGAGGCTGCCCCTGCACTGCTGGGGGGTGGGGGTGGTGGGAGACATGAGTGGGGGCCTGGTGAAGGCTGCCCCTGGAGGCTGGGGGGTGGGGGTGCAGGGGGACATGAGTGGGGGCCTGGTGGAGGCTGCCCCTGGTTGCTGGGGGTGGAGGTGGTGGTAGACATGAGTGGGGGCCTGGTGGAGGCTGCCCCTGCACTGCTGGGGGGTGGGGGTGGTGGGAGACATGTGTGGGGGCCTGGTGGAGGGTGCCCCTGGTGGCTGGGGGGTGGGGGTGGTGGGAGACATGAGTGGGGGCCTGGTGGAGGCTGCCCCTGCACTGCTGGGGGGTGGGGGTGGTCGGAGACATGAGTGGGGGCCTGGTGGAGGCTGCCCCTGGTGGCTGGGGTGTGGGGCTGGTGGTAGACATGAGTGGGGGCCTGGTGGAGGCTGCACCTGCACTGCTGGGGGGTGGGGGTGGTCGGAGACATGAGTGGGGGCCTGGTGGAGGCTGCCCCTGGTGGCTGGGGGGTGGGGGTGGTGGTAGACATGAGTGGGGGCCTGGTGGAGGCTGCCCCTGCACTGCTGGGGGGTGGGGGTGGTGGGAGACATGAGTGGGGGCCTGGTGGAGGCTGCCCCTGGTGGCTGGGGGGTGGGGGTGGTGGGAGACATGAGTGGGGGGCTGGTGGAGGCTGCCCCTGCACTGCTGGGGGGTGGGGTGTTGGGAGACATGAGTGGGGGCCTGGTGGAGGCTGCCCCTGGTGGCTGGGGGGTGGGGGTGCAGGGGGACATGAGTGGGGGCCTGGTGGAGGCTGCCCTGGTTGCTGGGGGTGGGGGTGGTGATAGACATGAGTGGGGGCCTGGTGGAGGCTGCCCCTGCACTGCTGGGGGGTGGGGGTGGTGGGAGACATGAGTGGGGGCCTGGTGGAGGCTGCCCCTGCACTGCTGGGGGGTGCGGGTAGTGGTAGACATGAGTGGGGGCCTGGTGGAGGCTGCCCCTGCACTGCTGGGGGGTGGGGTTATGGGGGACATGAGTGGGGGCCTGGTGGAGGCTGCCCCTGGTGGCTGGGGGGTGGGGTGATGGGAGACATGAGTGGGGACCTGGTGGAGGCTGCCCCTGGTGGCTGGGGGGTGGGGGTGGTGGGAGACATGAGTGGGGGCCTGGTGGAGGCTGCCCCTGGTGGCTGGGGGGTGGGGGTGCAGGGGGACATGAGTGGGGGCCTGGTGGAGGCTGCCCCTGGTGTCTGGGGGGTGGGGGTGGTGGGAGACATGAGTGGGATCCTGGTGGAGGCTGCCCCTGGTGACTGGGGGTGGGGGTGCAGGGGGACATGAGTGGGGGCCTGGTGGAGGCTGCCCCTGGTGGCTGGGGGGTGGGGGTGGTGGAAGACATGGGTGGTGGCCTGGTGGAGGCTGCCCCTGCACTGCTGGGGGGGTGGGGGTGCAGGTGGACATGAGTGGGGGCCTGGTGGAGGGTGCCCTTGGTGGCTGGGGCGTGGGGTGGTGGTAGACATGAGTAGGGGCCTGGTGGAGGCTGCCCCTGGTGGCTGGGGGTGGTGGTAGACATGGGTGGGGGCCTGGTGGAGGCTGCCCCTGCACTGCTGGGGGGGGTGGGGGTGGTGGTAGACATGGGTGGGGGCCTGGTGGAGGCTGCCCCTGCACTGCTGGGGGGGTGGGGGTGCAGGTGGACATGAGTGGGGGCATGGTGGAGGGTGCCCCTGCACTGCTGGGGGGTGGGGGTGGTGGGAGACATGGGTGGGGGCCTGGTGGAGGGTGCCCCTGGTGGCTGGGGGGTGGGGGTGGTAGGAGACATGAGTGGGGACCTGGGGGAGGCTGCCCCTGCACTGCTGGGGGTGGGGGTGGTGGGAGACATGAATGGGGGCCTGGTGGAGGCTGCCCCTGCACTGCTGGGGGGTGGGGGTGGTGGTAGACATGAGTGGGGACCTGGTGGAGGCTGCCCCTGCACTGCTGGGGGTAGGGGTAATAGGGGACATGAGTGGGGGCCTGGTGGAGGCTTCCCCTGGAGGCTGGGGGGTGGGGGTAATAGGGGACATGAGTGGGGGCCTGGTGGAGGATGCCCCTGCACTGCTGGGTGGTGGGGGTAATAGAGGACATGAGTGGGGGCCTGGTGGAGACTGCCCCTGGTGGCTGGGGGGTGGGGGTAATAGGGGACATGAGTGGGGGCCTGGTGGGGGCTGCCCCTGGTGGCTGGGGGTGGGGGTGGTGGGAGACATGAGTGGGGGCCTGGTGGAGGCTGCCCCTGCACTGCTGGGGGGTGGGGGTGGTGGGAGACATGAGTGGGGGCCTGGTGGAGGCTGCCCCTGCACTGCTGGGGGGTGGTGGTAGACATGAGTGGGGGCCTGGTGGAGGCTGCCCCTGCACTGCTGGGGGGTGGGGGTAATGGGGGACATGAGTGGGGGCCTGGTGGAGGCTGCCCCTGGTGGCTGGGGGGTAGGGGTGGTGGGAGACATGAGTGGGGGCCTGGTGGAGGCTGCCCCTGGTGACTGTGGGGTGCGTGTGGTGTAAGACATGAGTGGGGGCCTGGTGGAGGATGCCCCTGGTGGCTGGGGGGTGGGGGTGCAGGGGGACATGAGTGGGGGCCTGGTGGAGGCTGCCCCTGGTGGCTGGGGGTGGGGGTGTTGGGAGACATGAGTGGGGGCCTGGTGGAGGCTGCCCCTGGTGGCTGGGGGGTGGGGGTGCAGGGAGACATGAGTGGGGGCCTGGTGGAGGCTGCCCCTGGTGGCTGGGGGGTTGGGGCGGTGGTAGACATGAGTGGGGGCCCGGTGGAGGCTGCCCCTGCACTGCTGGGGGGGTGGGGGTGGTGGGAGACATGAGTGGGGGCCTGGTGGAGGCTGCCCCTGGTGGCCGGGGGGTGGGGGTGGTGGGAGACATGAGTGGGGGCCTGGTGGAGGCTGCCCCTGCACTGCTGGGGGGTGGGGGTGGTGGGAGACATGAGTGGGGGCCTGGTGAAGGCTGCCCCTGGAGGCTGGGGGGTGGGGGTGCAGGGGGACATGAGTGGGGGCCTGGTGGAGGCTGCCCCTGGTTGCTGGGGGTGGGGGTGGTGGTAGACAAGAGTGGGGGCCTGGTGGAGGCTGCCCCTGCACTGCTGGGGGGTGGGGGTGGTGGGAGACATGAGTGGGGGCCTGGTGGAGGGTGCCCCTGGTGGCTGGGGGGTGGGGGTGGTGGGAGACATGAGTGGGGGCCTGGTGGAGGCTGCCCCTGCACTGCTGGGGGGTGGGGGTGGTCGGAGACATGAGTGGGGGCCTGGTGGAGGCTGCCCCTGGTGGCTGGGGGGTGGGGGTGGTGGTAGACATGAGTGGGGGCCTGGTGGAGGCTGCACCTGCACTGCTGGGGGGTGGGGGTGGTCGGAGACATGAGTGGGGGCCTGGTGGAGGCGGCCCCTGGTGGCTGGGGGGTGGGGGTGGTGGTAGACATGAGTGGGGGCCTGGTGGAGGCTGCCCCTGCACTGCTGGGGGGTGGGGGTGGTGGGAGACATGAGTGGGGGCCTGGTGGAGGCTGCCCCTGGTTGCTGGGGGGTGGGGGTGGTGGGAGACATGAGTGGGGGGCTGGTGGAGGCTGCCCCTGCACTGCTGGGGGGTGGGGGTGTTGGGAGACATGAGTGGGGGCCTGGTGAAGGCTGCCCCTGGTGGCTGGGGGGTGGGGGTGCAGGGGGACATGAGTGGGGGCCTGGTGGAGGCTGCCCTGGTTGCTGGGGGTGGGGGTGGTGATAGACATGAGTGGGGGCCTGGTGGAGGCTGCCCCTGCACTGCTGGGGGGTGGGGGTGGTGGGAGACATGAGTGGGGGCCTGGTGGAGGGTGCCCCTGGTGGCTGGGGGGTGGGGGTGGTGGGAGACATGAGTGGGGGCCTGGTGAGGCTGCCCCTGGTGGCTGGGGGGTGGGGGTGGTCGGAGACATGAGTGGGGGCCTGGTGGAGGCTGCCCCTGCACTGCTGGGGGTGGGGGTAATAGGGGACATGAGTGGGGGTCTGGTGGAGGCTGCCCCTGGTGGCTGGGGGGTGGGGGTAATAGGGGACATGAGTGGGGGCCTGGTGGAGGATGCCCCTGGTGGCTGGGGGTTGGGGGTGGTGGGAGACATGAGTGGGGGCCTGGTGGAGGCTGCCCCGGGTGACTGGGGGTGGGGGTGCAGGGGGACATGAGTGGGGGCCTGGTGGAGGCTGCCCCTGGTGGCTGGGGGGTGGGGGTGGTGGTAGACATGGGTGGTGGCCTGGTGGAGGCTGCCCCTGCACTGCTGGGGGGTGGGGGTGGTGGGAGACATGAGTGGGGGCCTGGTGGAGGGTGCCCCTGGTGGCTGGGGGGTGGGGGTGGTGGGAGACATGAGTGGGGGCCTGGTGGAGGCTGCCCCTGGTGGCTGGGGGGTGGGGGTGGTGGTAGACATGAGTGGGGCCTGGTGGAGGCTGCACCTGCACTGCTGGGGGGTGGGGGTGGTCGGAGACATGACTGGGGGCCTGGTGGAGGCTGCCCCTGGTGGCTGGGGGGTGGGGGTGGTGGTAGACATGAGTGGGGGCCTGGTGGAGGCTGCCCCTGCACTGCTGGGGGGTGGGGGTGGTGGGAGACATGAGTGGGGGCCTGGTGGAGGCTGCCCCTGGTGGCTGGGGGGTGGGGGTGGTGGGAGACATGAGTGGGGGGCTGGTGGAGGCTGCCCCTGCACTGCTGGGGGGTGGGGGTGTTGGGAGACATGAGTGGGGGCCTGGTGGAGGCTGCCCCTGGTGGCTGGGGGGTGGGGGTGCAGGGGGACATGAGTGGGGGCCTGGTGGAGGCTGCCCTGGTTGCTGGGGGTGGGGGTGGTGATAGACATGAGTGGGGGCCTGGTGGAGGCTGCCCCTGCACTGCTGGGGGGTGGGGGTGGTGGGAGACATGAGTGGGGGCCTGGTGGAGAGTGCCCCTGGTGGCTGGGGGGTGGGGGTGGTGGGAGACATGAGTGGGGGCCTGGTGGAGGCTGCCCCTGGTGGCTGGGGGGTGGGGGTGGTCGGAGACATGAGTGGGGGCCTGGTGGAGGCTGCCCCTGCACTGCTGGGGGGTGGGAGTAATAGGGGACATGAGTGGGGGTCTGGTGGAGGCTGCCACTGGTGGCTGGGGGGTGGGGGTAATAGGGGACATGAGTGGGGGCCTGGTGGAGGATGCCCCTGGTGGCTGGGGGGTGGGGGTGGTGGGAGACATGAGTGGGGTCCTGGTGGAGGCTGCCCCGGGTGACTGGGGTTGGGGGTGCAGGGGGACATGAGTGGGGGCCTGGTGGAGGCTGCCCCTGGTGGCTGGGGGGTGGGGGTGGTGGTAGACATGGGTGGTGGCCTGGTGGAGGCTGCCCCTGCACTGCTGGGGGGGTGGGGGTGCAGGTGGACATGAGTGGGGGCCTGGTGGAGGGTGCCCTTGGTGGCTGGGGTGTGGGGGTGGTGGTAGACATGAGTGGGGGCCTGGTGGAGGCTGCCCCTGGTGGCTGGGGGTGCAGGTAGACATGGGTGGGGGGCTGGTGGAGGCTGCCCCTGCACTGCTGGGGGGGTGGGGGTGCAGGTGGACATGAGTGGGGGCATGGTGGAGGCTGCCCCTGCACTGCTGGGGGGTGGGGGTGGTGGGAGACATGGGTGGGGGCCTGGTGGAGGGTGCCCCTGGTGGCTGGGGGGTGGGGGTGGTAGGAGACATGAGTGGGGACCTGGGGGAGGCTGCCCCTGCACTGCTGGGGGTGGGGGTGGTGGGAGACATGAATGGGGGCCTGGTGGAGGCTGCCCCTGCACTGCTGGGGGGTGGGGGTGGTGGTAGACATGAGTGGGGGCCTGGTGGAGGCTGCCCCTGCACTGCTGGGGGGTGGGGGTGTTGGGAGACATGAGTGGGGGCCTGGTGGAGGCTGCCCCTGGTGTCTGGGGGGTGGGGGTGCAATGGGACATGAGTGGGGGCCTGGTGGAGGCTGCCCTGGTTGCTGGGGGTGGGGGTGGTGGTAGACATGAGTGGGGGCCTGGTGGAGGGTGCCCCTGGTGGCTGGGGGGTGGGGGTGGTGGGAGACATGAGTGGGGGCCTGGTGGAGGCTGCCCCTGGTGGCTGGGGGGTGGGGGTGGTCGGAGACATGAGTGGGGGCCTGGTGGAGGCTGCCCCTGCACTGCTGGGTGGTGGGGGTAATAGGGGACATGAGTGGGGGTCTGGTGGAGGCTGCCCCTGGTGGCTGGGGGGTGGGGGTAATAGGGGACATGAGTATGGCCTGGTGGAGGATGCCCCTGGTGGCTGGGGGGTGGGGGTGGTGGGAGACATGAGTGGGGTCCTGGTGGAGGCTGCCCCGGGTGACTGGGGTTGGGGGTGCAGGGGGACATGAGTGGGGGCCTGGTGGAGGCTGCCCCTGGTGGCTGGGGGGTGGGGGTGGTGGTAGACATGGGTGGTGGCCTGGTGGAGGCTGCCCCTGCACTGCTGGGGGGGTGGGGGTGCAGGTGGACATGAGTGGGGGCCTGGTGGAGGGTGCCCTTGGTGGCTGGGGTGTGGGGGTGGTGGTAGACATGAGTGGGGGCCTGGTGGAGGCTGCCCCTGGTGGCTGGGGGTGCAGGTAGACATGGGTGGGGGGCTGGTGGAGGCTGCCCCTGCACTGCTGGGGGGGTGGGGGTGCAGGTGGACATGAGTGGGGGCATGGTGGAGGCTGCCCCTGCACTGCTGGGGGGTGGGGGTGGTGGGAGACATGGGTGGGGGCCTGGTGGAGGGTGCCCCTGGTGGCTGGGGGGTGGGGGTGGTAGGAGACATGAGTGGGGACCTGGGGGAGGCTGCCCCTGCACTGCTGGGGGTGGGGGTGGTGGGAGACATGAATGGGGGCCTGGTGGAGGCTGCCCCTGCACTGCTGGGGGGTGGGGGTGGTGGTAGACATGAGTGGGGGCCTGGTGGAGGCTGCCCCTGCACTGCTGGGGGGTGGGGGTGTTGGGAGACATGAGTTGGGGCCTGGTGGAGGCTGCCCCTGGTGTCTGGGGGGTGGGGGTGCAATGGGACATGAGTGGGGGCCTGGTGGAGGCTGCCCTGGTTGCTGGGGGTGGGGGTGGTGGTAGACATGAGTGGGGGCCTGGTGGAGGGTGCCCCTGGTGGCTGGGGGGTGGGGGTGGTGGGAGACATGAGTGGGGGCCTGGTGGAGGCTGCCCCTGGTGGCTGGGGGGTGGGGGTGGTCGGAGACATGAGTGGGGGCCTGGTGGAGGCTGCCCCTGCACTGCTGGGTGGTGGGGGTAATAGGGGACATGAGTGGGGGTCTGGTGAAGGCTGCCCCTGGTGGCTGGGGGGTGGGGGTAATAGGGGACATGAGTGGGGGCCTGGTGGAGGATGCCCCTGGTGGCTGGGGGTTTTGGGTGGTGGGAGACATGTGTTGGTGATCAGTAGTGCAAGGTGACATGTGGGTTGCTTGGTGGGCATGGCCATGGTGGATGGGTTGCCTGTGGGACATGAGCAGGGGTGCAGGGTGGTACCCTGTGGTGTGGGCTGCCTACAGGGGCCGTGGAGGGTGTAGAGGGAACACCTGGGGGGACCCACATGGCCAAATCACGTGTAGCATTCCCCGGCACCACCGAAATACACGTACCCTGTAGAAATTGCGTGTGAATCTTCCGCGCACATCGGAATACATGTACCCAGGCCAATCGCGTGTGGAACTTCCCGTGCACCCTGTAGTACACGTACCCAGGCCAATCGCGTGTGGAACTTCCCACGCACCCCCACCTACCCAGGCCAATCGCGTGTGGAACTTCCCGCGCACCCCGAAGTACACGTACCCAGGCTAATCGCGTGTGGAACTTCCCACGCACCCAGGAACACGCCACGCGCACATGCTATTTTTCACACAGCGGGTGTCTGTGTTTGTCGGTGCCCCTTTGCACCTCATTTGTCCTAGAGGGCCACTGTATGGGCCATTCATCATATGGGTGCTTTTTGTTAGCGCACATTTTGGCGCACATTTTTTTCAGTCGCAGGGGCGCTACCGCCTGCTTTCTTGTGGCGTACTTGTTTGGCCCTGTGCGCCTCTTTGACCGTGCGCTGTTTTGCCCTATTCGATTCCATGAATACGGGTTGTAGGCGAGCGTGTAGGCGTTACGCGCACTTGCCTCCTGTACTTCTCCCGTGACGCCCATATTTTCACGCGTTGTTCCCATTCCGAGTGTTACGCCCCGTGTTCTGCCTACTTTTGTGATGTGCGCCGCGCTATGTGCGATTTCGCAGTGGCCGTGGCGCATGCTGTTGGATGACCTGTGCGCCGGCGTGCGCGGCGCTCATTTTTAGCGCACATCCAATGTTTTTCTCACGCACAGACTTCCATGAATCGCTGTGCGCTGGTTTTCCTGCGATTTTCGCACTTGCACTGCGTTTTTCGCACTTTTCCTGCGATTCGCACGTTTTGGCACCTCTGCGCGAGAATTTTCGGCGCACATTAATTCCATGAATCGACCCCTAAGAGTGTGAGGAACGGATTAGAGCCAAGTTAGACAAGATTCTAATGGAACGCATAAGTAACAGGTTACCATTAATATTTGTAGCAAATGACTTTAATTGTCATTGCGCTTTTGTTGGAAATAGTTCAACTGATAAAACAATAGTCCCCCAATGTCACCGGAATTCACATTTGAACAAAGTTAAGTCAAGAGGCTCTAAATGGGCTGAATGTATGGATAAATGGAACTTACAAAGGTCAAATGGGAAAATAAGGGGAAACTGCCCCAGCCATTCAACCTGGTTCTGATCGTCCTCACATTCTACAATAGAGTTGGGCAGTAACCCTGGCGGCATTACCGCCGGGGCTATTAGCATTACCGCCAACCCCCCTGGCGCTATTAGCACCAGATAAATGGGTTTGGCGGAACAGTAAGTCCCCATTTCCCATTGGGCCCATTCAGGAATTCCCCATTCCTCATTAGGCCCAATGGGGAAGGCTCAGTGCTATTATCACCTGCGGTATTACTGCCGGCGGTAATAGCACCGAAAATCAGCAAAATCGTGGTGGATTTTCCCCCAGCTCAGCGTTGGGGTAAATCTGCCAAACCTGTGATATGGCAGACCCTTAACTGCGGTGGTAATAGCTTTACCACCGCATTTAAGGGTTACCGCCAAACTCGTAATGAGGCATTTCGTATTTCTATCAGGTAAATTGTTTGGTAGTGCAATTCAAATGAATGTATTAAGATTTGCGAAGTACACTCTTACTAAAAACATGAGAAAAAAAGTTAGACAAATATCAAAAAGTCGCGAAATCACACGTCAACAGCATAAATTACTCACAAGTCAAATACAAACACATTACAAAAACTAGTGGAGACAGTATAGAATTAATAATCACATTGAATCAAATCAAAACATGATGAAAGTATTAGCAGAAAAAGATACCAGGGAAATTTGGAGCCTATTAAATAGTGAGGGGAAGAAACAGTTATCAAAGCAGATTATGATATAGAAGATCTTCAAGTAGGACTAGCAAAATTGAATAATTCTAGACTGGCATGGCTGGATGGCATTCCGAATATCGGATATAAAAGGAAAACCATACTTTGGGCCAATCTCCTTGGGCTACTATTCTTTCAAATTCTATCATGAGTGTACCAGCATCATGGGCTAAAGCTATTGTAGATACAATCTACAAAAAGGGAGATCGAACATCAATGAATTCCAAACCAATAAGTCTGATAGATACTTCAAGCAAAATACTAGCCGCGTTCATCCTGAAAGATTTAACAGAATGGGTGAAAAATCAGCACATTTAAGTACATATCAAACAGGATTCAGGAAAAGCATGGGGACCAATCTCAATGGTTTTGTCTATGAATAATGTCAATAGAAGACCATAGAATATGCTGCTCATATTTCACACAAACAACACACTGCACATTTGCTTGAACACAGGGGAACCTTTTGGCAGGGAATTGAAGTAAAGATTGGCTTAAGACAGGGGTGCAGGCCCCATCACCACCTTGTTTTTCTAACCTGTATATCGTGGGTATCAAAGAAGCATTATTCTTTGATATCCAGCATTATTCAAACACAATTTGTTTCAACCAAAACATGGAAGTGTTCGATTGGATGGTTATCCTATGTAGACAACAGTTATTTTCTCTACTTCCACACTTATTGGTTTTCAACAAATTCAGAACTATTTTTCACATTTTGTAAAATCTAATAAACTAGAATTTAACCGTAAGAAATCCATAATAGTGTTAAAAACAACATTCACATGGTTTGTTAATGGCAATAAGATTGAGGAGATTAAAAAAACTAACATATTAAGGGTTTGCCATAGCCAACAACAATCAGTTGTACACAGTGAAAAATAGTCTGTGATCTAAAATAAAAGCCTTCATAGTTCAAATGAAAATAATTAATTGAGATACCGTAGCTACTCACTAAAACCAGTGATTGAATTTACAAAACAAACGTCAAAGCAAGTCTACCCTATGGGTTGGAAATATCAAAATGTACATCATGGAACTGGTTAAATATTTTGGAAAGCTCGTTATGGCGATCTGCTTTCAATCTTCCATCTTCTGTACATATGGTAATGTTAAAACTAGTCTCATAGGACTTAATGGGAATGGGGACCACGGAAGCACCAGCACCATTAATAACGGTGCTGGTGCTTGCATGTAACTCTGCGGGCGGGTGCCGTTCCACCCACCAGGTCCGACCCTGGTGGGCTGATGACACCCACCTGCAGAGACATACTGTGCCAGTCTAGTAGCAACGGCACTGTTGTTACCACCGTTCTTACCAGACCAGCATAGTTAGAATGATGCCCATTGTGTTGCAATCCACAGTTTGTGGCATCACATTGCAATTGCCTGCATTCTTCCCTTCTAAGTTCCCTGCTGACCTCTGTGCTTTGCTTTTGGTCCTGTATTGCATCTGCTTTCTTTACTTCCAGGTTCCCTGTTGTGATTTGTGCTTTGCCTTGGTTCTGTACTACATCTGCATTCCCTACTTCAAGATTCCCTGTTGTGCTCTTTTCTTTTTGATGGTTCTGTACTACATCTGATTTGTAGGTATGTTGTTCTTGTTCTTTATTGTGCCCCCCTCTCTTTTGTGTCCCCCCGGTTCCTCCCTCTGGTCTGCCTGCACTGCATGACCTTCCCTACCCACTCCCCTCCCTGGGCTCCCCTCTCCCTTTACGCCCCCTCTTTCCTCCCCGCACTTACTTTGGTTCTCTCTGTCTCATCTATCTTTTCTAACTGAAGAATTTCAAAAGGGACATCCTGTTATCCATCCCAGGCCTTCCTATCGCTGATACCTATACCAGTGCTTCCTCCAGACAGATCCTTACTGATATACTCTTTGTCATTTCCTCTCCAGGCCTATGGACCCCCATGTCGTCTCTGTTCGCTCTCCTTTTTCCTCTTCACTCATTAATAGTGGCACCCAGTGGGAGGCCCTCCTGGCCCCCTTTCACTCGTCTAAGACCATTATTAATGTCTACTTCAATGGCACCATCTTGGTCCAGGGCCCTCAGGCCAATATCTTCCTCTTTGATAGATGCTTCCTGCACCTTATCAACTGCCTTTCCTCTCCTGCTATCCCTTTGTACCCCTCTCTAGCTTCTCTGCTGCCTCCTTCCTTTGCCACCTCTTCCGGCCCCCTGATGCTTCTCTGGCCACCCTGTTGCCTCCCTCCTCTGCCACCCCTCTGGTACTCTGTTCTCCCTCTCTGACTACTCTGCCTTCTCTTCCTTCTTCCTCTGCCCATCCTCAAGCACCTCCAAAGCTTCTGCAGGGTGTACCCCTGGCGTGTACCCCTCCCTGGAAGTCCTTCAAATGTGGCAACCTGCTCCACATCGCTACTCTAAACTCTTGTTCAGCTGTCAAACACTCCTCTGACATCTGCATCTCCTGGAAGAGCTTGATTTGGATGTACTAGATAACACCGAGACTTGGTTCATGGCCAGCTCTGTCACGAGTTTCGACACTCTCCTTCCCGGTGGCTACAAGATCCTCTCTGAACCCAAAACCAACCGTCCCGGTGGGGGTGTAACCTTGATTTTCCCAGAGTGGATCCATGCTTCTATCATTCCAATACGGCACTACTCCTCCTTTGAATGACTGGTGTGCAGGCTCTCAATCTCGCCTGGCCTATCTCTCACTGTGGGCACTATGTAGACGCCACCTGGCCAGGTCTTCCTCTCTATTCTTGCTTCTGGCTCAGCTCACTCTGCAGGGCACACCCTTAATGTTCTGATCTCCCCAGACTTCCCCTTTTCCAACCCTATCACCACTCCTCTCTCTTCGAGTGATCACTTTCTCCTTCCTTCCCACCTCTCTCTCTCTTCCCCGCAGGCCAAGCCGACTCCAGCAGTGCCACCTACCTTTTTGGTCATCCGACCCATGAAGCATGTGTCATTTGAGACTTTTGCTGCTACTTTTCCTACGCCTCCTGCATCTTTGGCTGACTCACACCCTGAAAAGGCCTCCCTAACCTTCATCTCTCTATCTCTAACAATCTGGATGTCCTTGCCCCTGTCATGAGGATCCGCTTGAAGACCAAATCCAAGTGCAACTGTTGATACAATTCTGACCTTGACACCCTTAAATGCAAGTGTAGGGTGGCAGAGAGGAAGTGGAGGGCCTCGGGCACACCCCTGACAAACTGGCCTGCTGCCTGCTCCAAAGGCAGTACAGACACTATGTCCTCTCTAAGGAGAGAGCCTACATCCAAACCTGCATCTCTGCAGCATCTAACAACTCAGCTGGACTTTTCAAAATCTGCTAGGAGCTGACCAATCCTGCTGCAGTCTCTACCTCTCCTTTTCCTCCCTATGCCCTCTGCATGGCCTTGACCTCTCATTTCACTACTAAAAACCAGGACATCGTGTCCACCCTCTCTTCCTCTACCTCCTCTTCATCTACCACTCCTGGCCCGTCTGAGGCCATCTCTCCTCCTCCTTTCTCCTCCTTTCGCCTGTTCACCCCTGATGGTATTACTAGACAGGTCCGATCTATGAAAGTCTCATCAAAGCAGGTTCTCCCCTGCTCATCCAGAAAAATCAAGGACCACATAGACACACTTGCTCCAGCCTTGACCAATTTCTGCAATCACTCCTTTTCCACTGGAACTCTCCTCCCCCCTTAAGCACTCTCATGTGCACCCCCTTCTAAAGGGGGGTGCACCTTTTCGGCTAACTATTGCCCAATCTCCATCACTCATTTCCTGGGCAAACTCTTGGAAAACCTGGCCTTCTTCCAGCTTAATCTACATACTGAATCTGTTGGTTACCTCCATGACCACTAGTCTGGCTTCAGAGCTGCCAGAAGCACGAAAACTGATCTCCTGAATAGCTATGAAGGCTTGTTCTCCAGTCTTGACTCTAATCTCCCTTCTGTCCGCATTCTCCTTGATCTATCCTCTGATTATGACATGTCATTCACACCTTCCTGCTAAATCGTCTCCAGGACAACCTTGGTATTACTGATCAGGCACCCGCCGTGTTGACCTCCTTTCTCACTGACTGACCCGCACAAGTCCAACCAGGGTCTTTCCTCTCTTCTATCTCTCTTTATACTTGTGGTGTTCCCAAAGGGTCTAACCTCTCTCCCTGGCTCTTCAACCACTACCTGTAACCTCAGGCCCACAGCATCACTACTTTCTGCTCCAATTTTCAATGTTATGCAGATGACACTCAGCACTCTTTCAGGCTCCCCTCAGGAATGGTGTTCGCTAATGGTCTCTGAAGGAAGACTGAAATCTGTCATGATCTCTGCTTCCAAAAGGTCAGGGTTTTCCCAACTCCCTTGGAAGCAGATCCATAACCCAGGTTCCGAGTGCCAACCAGTCCCAATTGGGACCTTTTGGACCCAGTCCTGGCGCCAGTGGCACCAGGCTCATAAATATGCCCAGTCCCAGCGCTGGAAGCGCCGGGCTCATAATGCTTGGGTGGACTTACCTGCAGCAGACCATGCTGCTTACTTGCCTGCCAGTTGAGCCTCTGATCCTCTTCTGTTTGGAACTACTTTTCCTGTTGGGTGGGGCAGGAACCACTCCCTAGATTCAGAACACTGGAACTCTTCTGGAAAGCAGGAACTCTTTTCTTACCTAGGCGTGGCTGTGGAAGGAGACACCTAAGCACTACAGGAGGCTATTTAAACCACACCCGATGGATGAATCTTGCTTTGCGTTATTCTGCATCCTCTGCAGCAGAACGCTCATCGTGTCTTCTGCATCTGATCCTGGGCCTAAGGAAAAAGGCTTACCATCCTGAATCCAGTCTTCAGCAACACCTATAAAGACAAGAAAGAACAGGTTAGCATTACGGTCTTCAGTGACAGCTCTTCACTTACCTGGTCCATCAGCTGTCACCAACGCCTCGCGCTGCATTCCGGCATCTGAAAGACAAAGGCTTACCTACTCTTCGTGCGCTCCGGAGGCCTTCACACTGCATTCCGGCATCTGAAAGACAAAAGCTTACCAACTCTTTGCACGCTCCGGAGGCCTTCGGCGCTGCATCCCGCATCTGAAAGACAAAGCAAGGTGCGTTTAAAGACATTGGGGAACTTTAATACTCACGTGCCATTACTCCTTTCCACATCTAACCCAGTGGGTATTCCGGCACCCTGCAGCCGCTCCGAACTTGTACCTGCAAAATAAAAAGACAGTTAGAGCGCATCGTGAAGCAGGCAACAAGCGCTTACTTACGTGCTTCCAGGCGCTTCTATTCATCACACGGGCTCCATCTTCAACTCACTTCAGCCCGTCATCCGCCATCGCCGGAACCCTGCAAAACAAGAAACATCATTACTAAAGACTTTAAAGACATTAGAATTACTCGAAACTTACCGTTCGTGCAGTAAACGACGGACAGCAGTCCTCTGAAGTCAAGAGGCCTGCTCCCCTTATCCAGTGAAGAAACTGGTTACAGCACCCTGCCCCGAGGCAGATGGAGAGCACGGCGTTCACTTACCTAAGGTGAGAGCGTTAACCTTTGGGGTTCTACAGGAGAAGAGAAAGGGAAGAAGAGAGAGACATTCAATAACCCAGTTCCTTAATCCCATATTTTCTATCTGCAGACATCTTACCCTTCGAGTCAGACATACAGTGCACAGAGGTCCAGCCCAAAGAGCCAGCCGTGTGTTACACAACACCTTTGAAGATACGGTATACGCCCAGTCAAGACCGGCGCCTCTACGGGAATCAGGTGAGCGTTACAGAACGCAAAGCCTACCACAAAACTCCCGTCCAGGCGCTATGGAAACCTCGGATACCGACCAGCTAGCCCAGTTACTTGGGGAACTAAGGGCAGAAGTGCATGCAGCCCGTCAGGAAACGAACGCTCTAAGAAGGGAACTGATTATTTCCAAGGAGCGAACAGATGATCTCGCTAGACAATTGCTACAGTCACAAGCCGGACAGACCCCGTTACCCGCATCTGGGAGAAATCTTCCTTCTACATCCTCTATGAATCCAGTGCAGATCAACCTACCTGGGAATGTACCTCTGGCTCCGCCCGAACGATTTTCTGGTGACCCAAAGAGGTTTGCAGTATTTATCAATCAGTGCCGGTTGCATTTCTTATGCCGGCCAGCAGCCTTTCCAACAGATCAAGCTAAAGTAGCTTTCGTGCTTTCGTACCTTAGTGGCAATGCGGCAGACTGGTCGATCCCTCTAGTAAATCAAGATGATCCGGTCCTCCATGATTTTCAAGCTTTTCAGCTCAGTATGGAAAAACTGTTTGCAAGACATTCACAGGGGCAGGCCTTGGACAATGAGCTTCTTTCGTTGCGACAAGGTAATCAAGACCTTTTGGCTTATATTGCGTCTTTCAACAGACTGATAGTGGAAACTCAATGGCCTGAGGACAAAAGGATTACGCTGTTTTATAGAGGTCTACGTGGAGAGCTCAAAGATGTGTTAGCCCAAGTAGTGAATCCCCCACAAGATTGTTCGGACTATATAGACTTAGTCGTTCAAATAGATCACAGACTGCAGAACAGGAAGGCCGATCGTTCCAAGTTTGATGCTCGAGTATTTTCCAAACCGCCAACTCCTTCCAAAGGAGTAGACTCCGGGGAACCCATGCAAATAGGGGGTCTGAAAGGTCCTCTAACACAAAAGGAGAGGGAAAGGAGAAAACAGTTGCAATTATGCCTCTATTGCGGAAACTCAGGGCACTTTCTTCGAGACTGTCCGGTGAAACCTGCCAAGAAGGCAGTAGGAGCTGCAGTTACCAAAGTTACAAACTCTGAGCAGGGAAACGACCTCGCCCGACAAGAATAGAGGTCCTCTTGCCGAGCGTGAAAACCAGTTCCGTGACCTCGCATTTCGTGATACCTATGGTCCTCATTAGCCCTGATAATCCGGATCGATTACATGCAATTGAAGCTTACGTCGACAGCGGTGCCATCGGCAATTATGTGGATCATGAAATGGTTTTGAGGATGAATCTAACTCTTTGTCCCAAGGCTGTAAAGGACGCCATTACTACGGTGGATGGTACAGAGATAGCCTCCGGGCCAGTAACGCATACCACTCAAGAGGTGACGCTAGTAAGTCAAGATGGACACCATGAGAAGATCGTGTTCGATGTGATCAAGGCCCCTCAGTTTCAGATTATTCTAGGAATACCTTGGTTAGAGAAACACAATCCTCTGATCGATTGGCGAGCAAGAACGGTCCAGTTTCCAGAATGTGTCTCTACTTGTCACCCTCCACCTGGTGTTGCACTGGCAGCAATTTCTTCAGAGACTCCCCAGTTACCTCCCGAATACCTAGAATACCAAGATGTTTTCCGGAAGGATCAGGCTAACTCTCTACCTCCTCATAGGTCTTATGACTGCCAGATAGACCTGATACCTGGATCTACTCCTCCTTGTAGTAGAATGTATGCCCTCACCGAGCCTGAGAACCTTCACCTTCGACAATACCTGGATCAATACCTGGCAAATGGGTTTATTCGTCCTTCCAAGTCCCCTGCTTCTTCAGCTTTGTTCTTCGTTCCAAAAAAGGAAGGAGACCTTAGAACTTGTATAGATTATCGCTCCCTGAACCAGATCACCGTTAAGAATAGATATCCGTTACCTTTGATCCCTGAACTCCTGGACCAAGTCAGAAAAGCATGCATATATACTAAGCTGGATCTTAGAGGAGCTTACCACTTGGTACGAGTAAAAGAGGGCGATGAATGGAAGACGGCCTTCCGCACCAAGTATGGGCTATTTGAATATCAGGTCATGCCCTTCGGACTTTGCAATGCCCCGGCCGCCTTTCAATATTTTATGAACGATGTCCTCAGAGAGCTCATAGATGTGTGTGTTGTTGTTTACATTGACGACATCCTCGTTTATTCTTCATCGGAATCTGAACATCGGAAACACGTGAAAATGGTCCTCGAAAGATTGCATCAACACAAACTTTTCGTTAAGTTGGAAAAATGTGTTTTCAACGTGACTGAAGTTGAATTCTTGGGATTCATATTATCACCTGGCGGAGTGCGTATGGATTCAAAGAAGGTCGATGCAGTTCTCAAATGGCCATCACCATCCTCCGTAAAAGGTGTGCAAAGCATGTTAGGCTTCGCTAACTTTTACCGCAGGTTTATCCCCGAATTCTCTCGAATAGTCCAGCCCATCACTGCCTTGTTAAAGAAAAACAAACGTTTTGAATGGTCTACCGAGGCGGAACAAGCTTTCCAGGATTTGAAGGCTAAATCTATCTCTGCACCAATCTTAAAACACCCTCGCCCCGAACTCCCCTACATCGTGGAAACTGATGCTTCAAGCCTTGCCATGGGGGCCGTTCTATCACAAAAGGACCCGGTAACCAATCAGTTGCATCCCGTGGCATTTTGGTCCCGCAAATTCTCGCCTCCTGAAATCAATTACACGATTACTGACAAGGAACTTCTGGCTATCAAGTCTGCCTTTAAGGCTTGGCGGCATTATCTGCTGGGGGCCCGACACACCGTTACTGTGATTACGGATCACCGAAACCTGCAATATTTGAAAACCGCAAAAGCCCAATCCTCTAGACAACTCCGTTGGGCATTATTCTTTGCCGAGTTTGACTTCATAATTACCTATCGACCTGGTACAAAGAACGGTAAAGCTGATGCCCTTTCTCGGATGGGAGTGGAAGAACACTTGATCAACCCTAAACCTGTACCAATCATTCCCGAACAAAGAATTCTGGGTGTAATCGCCACAGAATCCATAGAGGAAGTTAAGGATAAAGCCAGGCAACTTGTAACTCCAGCAGACATACAGAATTGGCATCTGCAGGGAAAGGACTTTGCAGTAAAGGACAACTTATTGTATTTCCAAGAACGATTATACCTACCCTGCACAGATTTTCAGAAAAAAGTAATCTCTTGTTATCACGATTCTTTAATGGAAGGACATCCCGGTATGGCCAAGACCTCAGAAAAGATCAAGCGCTACTTCTGGTGGCCGTCTTGGAAAAAAGATATCAGAGACTTTATAATGTCCTGTGGAGTATGCGCCCAAAACAAGAGTCAAAAGGAAAGACCAGCAGGCCTCTTACGCCCTATTGACATCCCACCTCGCCCTTGGCATACGCTTTCTATGGACTTCATCACCGATCTACCTCCATGCTCCGGATACAATACGATTCTAGTAATCGTGGACTTATTCTCCAAGATGGCGCATTTCATTCCGCTCAAAGGCTTGCCAACAGCAGCAACTCTGGCCCGAGAATTTCTCGAAAACATCGTCCGACTGCACGGTTTTCCTTCGGTTCTAATTTCGGATCGAGGTAGTCAATTTATTTCTCATTTTTGGCAAAGTTGCTGTCGGTCGGCTCAAATTGATGTGAGACTATCGACCAGTCACCACCCTCAGACCGACGGACAAACCGAGAGGACCAATCAAACTCTGGAACAGTATTTACGCTGCATGCTGCAACAAACTGAAAAAACTTGGAAAGACATCCTTTGGATAGCCGAATAGGCCTACAATAACTCTGTCCATTCGGGAACTGGGAAAACCCCGTTTTTTCTTTTGTACGGCAGTCACCCTCGAACCTCGGAGTTGGATCCCCTCCAAGATCTTGAAACACCAGCAGTAGACTACCTGCATTCTACAATCACCCAAGCCTTTAAGGAAGCTGTTTCTCACCTTCAAAGGGCTAAAGAACAATACAAGAAAGGAGCAGATCAACATCGGAAGGAAGCCCCTCAATATCAAGTAGGGGATCAAGTCTGGTTATCCACCAAATATCTACCTCTAAAAGGGCCACGCACATTCAACCCAAGATACCTTGGTCCCTATTCCATCACTACCATAGTAAACCCAGTAGCGGTCAAGTTGGACTTGCCCCCGCACATGAAGATACATCCGGTCTTCCACGTCTCTCTATTAAAACCCGTGCAACCTCAAACCCGACTAACTAAATCTCCAAAACCTATCCTAGTTGATGGAAAACTCGAGTTTGAAGTCAAAAGCATTCTGGACTCCAAGATCTCCAAATCTAAACTATTTTACCTAATTGACTGGAAAGGCTACGGCCCCCAAGAGAGATCCTGGGAACCTGCTGAATATGTCCACGCTCCTCGCCTAATCAAAAGATTTCACCGAACATTTCCTGACAAGCCAAAACCCCCGGAGAAGCCCGGTTTGGGAGGGGCCTTGAGGGGGGGTACTGTCATGATCTCTGCTTCCAAAAGGTCAGGGTTTTCCCAACTCCCTTGGAAGCAGATCCATAACCCTGGTTCCGAGTGCCAACCAGTCCCAATTGGGACCTTTTGGACCCAGTCCTGGCGCCAGTGGCACCAGGCTCATAAATATGCCTAGTCCCAGCGCTGGAAGCGCCGGGCTCATAATGCTTGGGTGGACTTACCTGCAGCAGACCATGCTGCTTACTTGCCTGCCAGTTGAGCCTCTGATCCTCTTCTGTTTGGAACTACTTTTCCTGTTGGGTGGGGCAGGAACCACTCCCTAGATTCAGAACACTGGAACTCTTCTGGAAAGCAGGAACTCTTTTCTTACCTAGGCGTGGCTGTGGAAGGAGACACCTAAGCACTACAGGAGGCTATTTAAACCACACCCGATGGATGAATCTTGCTTTGCGTTATTCTGCATCCTCTGCAGCAGAACGCTCATCGTGTCTTCTGCATCTGATCCTGGGCCTAAGGAAAAAGGCTTACCATCCTGAATCCAGTCTTCAGCAACACCTATAAAGACAAGAAAGAACAGGTTAGCATTACGGTCTGCAGTGACAGCTCTTCACTTACCTGGTCCATCGGCTGTCACCAACGCCTCGCGCTGCATTCCGGCATCTGAAAGACAAAGGCTTACTTACTCTTCGTGTGCTCCGGAGGTCTTCACACTGCATTCCGGCATCTGAAAGACAAAAGCTTACCAACTCTTCGCACGCTCCGGAGGCCTTCGGCGCTGCATCCCGCATCTGAAAGACAAAACAAGGTGCGTTTAAAGACATTGGGGAACTTTAATACTCACGTGCCATTACTCCTTTCCACATCTAACCCAGTGGGTATTCCGGCACCCTGCAGCCGCTCCGAACTTGTACCTGCAAAATAAAAAGACAGTTAGAGCGCATCGTGAAGCAGGCAACAAGCGCTTACTTACGTGCTTCCAGGCGCTTCTATTCATCACATGGGCTCCATCTTCAACTCACTTCAGCCCGTCATCCGCCATCGCCGGAACCCTGCAAAACAAGAAACATCATTACTAAAGACTTTAAAGACATTAGAATTACTCGAAACTTACCGTTCGTGCAGTAAACGACGGACAGCAGTCCTCTGAAGTCAAGAGGCCTGCTCCCCTTATCCAGTGAAGAAACTGGTTACAGCACCCTGCCCCGAGGCAGATGGAGAGCACGGCGTTCACTTACCTAAGGTGAGAGCGTTAACCTTTGGGGTTCTACAGGAGAAGAGAAAGGGAAGAAGAGAGAGACATTCAATAACCCAGTTCCTTAATCCCATATTTTCTATCTGCAGACATCTTACCCTTCGAGTCAGACATACAGTGCACAGAGGTCCAGCCCAAAGAGCCAGCCGTGTGTTACACATCACCTTTGAAGATACGGTATACGCCCAGTCAAGACCGGCGCCTCTACGGGAATCAGGTGAGCGTTACAAATCCTCATCATTAGGAAACCCTGTCCCTCCTTTCCTCTCTATCTGGCAGCCCATTCTGGGCCCTCTTCCTGCTCCTTCCTGTGAGGTTAATAACCATGGTGTTATCTTCGACTCCACCCTCTCCTTCTCTACTCACATTTCTGACATCTCTAAGAAGTCAAACTATCAGCTGCACCTCCTTTTCTCACTTCCGCACAGAAGCTCACTGTCTCCAGAGCTCTGGTCCTCTCTAGGCTGGACTATTGCAACAGCCTCTTTCTAAATCTTCCTTCCTCTTCTCTTCGACCTTTGCAACTTATCAAGAATTGGACTGCAAGACTTGTCCTTGCCCTCAAGCCCAGAGATCGTATCTCTCCAGCCCTGAAATCTCTTCACTGGCTCCCCGTGGCAACAAGGATCATCTTCAAGACCCTCTGCAATGCCCACAAGGTTTTCTGGGGCCTGGGATCGCTCTACCTCCACCTTTCTCTTCCAAAACATCTTCCTTCTCGACCTCTCCTCTCATCCACCTCCAACTCTCTGAGGGTCAGACACTTCTCCAAGCATAGTGTTGGGGGCTAATCTATCTCCTCGGCTGGGGCCTCCCTCTGGAACAGCCTCCCTACCTTTCTCAAACTTGAGCAGAACCATCTCCGGTTCCGTAAGCAACTCAAGACCTTCCTTTTCGCTTCCGCTTTCTCACTTCCTCTCCCCAGCTGATGCACCTGACTTATCCGCGCACTGGTCACCTGGTCACCCTCTGAACTCGGGTCTAGGCTCCAGCATGTCCAGTTGCCCTCGCACTGCCTCCGGGCTCCCCAGCAATTGAGGGTCTGTATCTGCAACCCTACAGTCCCTTCTCTCTGCACTTATGGGCCAACTGCTGGCTGCACTTGTGAGTTAACCGCACTTCCCCCTTCTCTCATCCCCCCTGGCACTTCTCCCCTTCCGTCTTCCTCGCACTTGTGTGATATGAATTACACAACGCCTAGTAAGATCGTTCTTTAGTCCTCCCTTCTTTCCCCCACCTTGTCTTGCAGCGCCTAGAATCACGTACCACATCATATCATATCATATCATGGGGTTGGATCACTGACAGCATGGGGTAGAGCTCATACAACTCAGGGGAGTAGAGCACAGCATGCACGACGGAATCATGGGGATCACAGACAGCATGGCGGGTGCAACCACAGCTTGAAAGAGCCCAGATAGCACATCCGGAAATGGGGAGGGAACAAAAACAGCATGGCGAGGGAGCACAGACAGCACATCACACTGTTTCATGTTCAGCATTTACTGTAAAGATGCTTCTGCTGCAATAGGTTTTTATTGCTGAAGAGTTTGTGAGGTTAATCCGTGCCACACAAGAATAGTTCAAACAATTCACACACTTTCAATGGAACAATGTTTTTTAATACTACATGGAGCCCATGCAAATCTGTGAATTTAAAAGTAGGGAGATGGCCGAGTTTTCTTTTGTCTGCGGAAGCCACTTTGATTCTTCTGGTAAATGCAGCAGTGCTGTAGTCTCTTGCTGGCAGACAAGATAGGGACATATATACAAAATGCTCACACATTTATAGCATACTATCTACATAAACATTAGACATGTAAACAATGTAATACACAACATAAAATATGTCACTGGTCACATGGGACCATACACTACTTAGTTGATGTAGATAGTATGACATAAATGTTTGAGCACTTTGTATTTATGTATGTAGATGTCTGCTGAAAAATGTGCATACAACTTTTTTTATTAACTTGAGAGGCTAATGTGTTTTGCATTAGTATTTTGTAATAAAGGCATTCACTCTGATTTATTCGTTCTTTTTTTGTTTTTGCTGTTCATTGCCTATGTTTTTGTGATGTGATTTGGTTAAGGTTGTTGTACTGTGTTCAATTTCTCCTCCACGAGACACCACTCCCACAGCTTGCTTGTGCATTCAACCCTGCCAGGATTCAAAACTGTGAACTCCTGTTTATGCCCAGACGACTGCAATGCAATTTTAACTCACTGACCCTGCAATGCAATTTTAACTCACTGACCCATCTAGCCAACTAAGGTAAACTAATAAGACTTAACAGACGTTCTGCAGTGTCTGCTTACAAGTGAGTACAGCAAATGGGAGTGCTGAACGGCCAAATGCTAAAACAGTTCTCTTAATTTTAAAGACTCTATGGTGAGCAGTAACTCTTTACAGCTGCATAAAAGCCAAGTGTGTGCTATTGTTGTTTTGGCCTGTGTTGATGAAGGGCATATGTTCTCAGGATCTCAAAGCCGGTCTGAATTGAGCAATTCTGGCCTGATTCACAGAAGCATTTTATAATGGCACAATCCTATAGGAAAACTCTCTGTGAATCAGGCCCTAAGAGTCTTACGTTGATATGGTGGGGGCTTGCCCCACTCCAATGATATTTTATTAGGCTCTTATGAAATATTAGCATAAAAACTTGTGAGCTATTAATTTACACTCTGGGCTCTCCATCAAAGTTAGCGCTTCCTTGTTTTTGGATTGTATCTCCTGATAATAGCACAAACAAATACATTGAAAACCATAGTAAGCGGCTTTAATTAGAAGTGTGAAATCCTGAAGCGACATACCCAAAAATGAATTTCAGGGGTGTTTTATCAATCTGATAAATATCGGCATTTAAAAAGGTGGCAAGGGATTACTGAATAGTTTGGGGGCTTTGGGTTGTATGGATGGATTAATGGAGAACTCACCTTGCATCTTCTCTGTTACCAGAAGGGAGGGCATCACTGAGGCGGACCGATGGACTTGATAGTGCAGTTAAAAGGTGAGATTGTGTGAACAAATTCTAGGTGTGAGCGGGTACTGCTGTAGGGAGGTTCCGTATTCTCAATTATTTATTGGTTATTTGGTTAATGTCAATATGAGGGGTGCATACCCATTGGAAAATGCCTTCACCCGGGGGCATCGCAGCAACTACGGAGTCATCTTCATGGTTACAGGCGCAAACGGGACCGGCACTGCTGAAAACACCCCCTAGGGGGCCTCGCAGCCACTACGAGTCATCCTCATGAGCATGTGATTAGGCACACACTAAATTTAAATCAGGTTACAGGTGGGGCACTTCTTTCTAGGTGAGTCGGAGGAACACCACCCCCACTACTTTTACAGGTAAGACAATGTTGGACCCAGGATGGGTCATTTGTTTTGGTTGCAGGTTGAACTGTAGTGATAACATTGTGGTATTTTGTTACTTCACATGCAGCTATAGAATCTGTTGGTCACGACTGGCGCATTGATTCACTTTTAGCTCTCATTCTCAAGCACACGCCACTGGCTGCGCAGCCAGATGGACTGCTGTTGGTTGTGACAGGATGAGACATCCTGAACACCACGGGCATTATATGTGCCAGGTAGATGGAATTTTGAAAAATATGTTTCATTGAGAAACATTAGCCACATTTGTGGTGCATTTCATTTCCAGTCACTTACAGCACTGAAACTGGTACGGTTAATGGCTTAATTCCAGTCTGTTTATATTTTCTCCGTTTTCGTTTCCTACCGTTTTCCATTGTTCTCATTGCTTTGATTTATCGATGCCCACTACACAATGATATTGTCTAATTGGACCATCTGATCACTGATATTTACGTGATGTTGTGTCTCTTTTAAACCATACTATTTGCCATATCGAATATGTAATTGCGGTGGCAGGATGTAACCACTACATGCATTTTGTGACATTTCCATGCGGTTCACTACTGATGTATCTTTCTGTCATCAGCATGGGGTTGCCCTTGTTCCACTGATTGTTTGGGGTCTTGATGGCCTTCCTAATGACATGCACAGCTATATTTGTGGACCACTAGTCAGCAATGCATAGGCTTTGCAGCTTTTTGGCATTGGCTGCAGTATAGTGGCCCACACATTGGATACAACATTTTTTTGTCTCAACACAAATCTGTAGTTGTTTACTTTTTTCAACCTATGAATACAGCAAGATCACTGACACCATTAACGTACATTGGTATAGCGCTTTAGCTCGACTACAGGTGTGCAACCCACACCGCTGGCTTTCACTAGCCAAGGTCCACAATTCTTCCAGATGGTTTCAAACGCACAGAAATGTAACTTCAAAGAAGCACAGCTGCAAGTCCATCAACAATTCAAGCCCGTGTGTGCCTTTCCCTCCTAACCTGTTGCCCCTGCCTGTTGCCCACAACACCCCCTATCTCAATGTCTTTTCAACAGAACACTTAGTACTGTATCCTTCCAACTGCGTGTAGCATTTTACCCTATTGATGTTCCCACTTGTTAAACGGCACAATGCATACTCACAGTGATGTTTTCACTTCATAAAAATGAGCACATTCACACATACATGCATTCATATGAAAGTCTATGCTTACAGAATTGAGAAAGGCAGGTGGTTTCTTTGCTGAGCTACTTTTATTGGAATGCCATCCAAACAGGATGTCTCTTTGTCCCACACATGGCCTAGCAAGGAACTGATCTTCTCCCCAGCCCCTTCACTCACACCATCCTAGCCAGACATCAATGTGAAAAACAAGGATTATTTACTTTCCCCTTTTGAAATGTGACTTGATGGTCATTAAATCAGTTGAACCATGTGTCATCTCTCTTGGGTAGTGGTTGAAGTGGGCGGGAGATGTTCTTTTTTAATGACGTTTTACTGCTCCTATACCTTTTTTATTTTTTTTAAAGAAACCGTTCCGGAATGGTTTCATTTGAAAATAAAAGTGTAGGAAACAGTTGAAACGTGCACTTCAGTGCACTGCACTGAACGTTCCCTCAAACAGCAGACACATTTGTTTGTGGGTTTATATTGTGCATGGGAAGGGGCAGGCAAAGAGGTTTGTGAGAAGCAGGGCCAGCCAGCAGGAAGCCTAGTTCCATTACATCTTTTCATACACTTCAAACACTGCTTTTGGGCTGTGTAAAGTCAATTCTTGGGTGGGAGTTTGTTGACTTACATTACTGAGGTGTCAATTAACATAGAGACATCAACCTGACAATGCCTTATTTGTAATACCTACAACCTACCTTTCTTGGTGCCCCACCAAGCTGCCTGTTCTAGCACCATCCAAATTTGACAGGCTTTTCCAGAAGCATGTGGCCAGCTGAGAACTTAAAGGTAGTTATTCTTTCTTTAGAACAGAGCAACACTCATAGTCATTCATTCTTCTGCACAGACTAATTGTGTCATTGGTCAACAGTCATTCGCCCAAGTAGTAGAGGGGGACACTTTTCATCAAGTGTTTCATTTGACAGTTGGTCACGCCCCTTTTCCAGCACCTAGCCACACCTTGGAACCCTTATAAATGTGATTGTCCCAATAATTTGTATATTCATTTTATTGACATCCACAATTTGTTATATACATTGAACATACATTTGATAAGAGCCCCAATATGGGGTATAAATAGATGATATATTGAACCCTTATGAAGTGTAATGGAGCCCCAACATGTGTATTGAACCCCAAAACTTTTTATATACATTTTAAATTGATTTGATCTAATTTTGATAGAAATTGGAAAAGCCACCCATTAACTTCTGATCTAAATTTTATATAATTTTAATAAGGGCCCCAATAATTTTGATATGCATTTTATATCAATTTGATATAAAATGGATAGGCTATAAATAGGTGTACGTCTAGGGGGGGGGGGGGTTTAAAGCTATGATGCTATTAGGGGAGGACCTTACAACCCAGATCTATTGCTGTAGTTATAGACCTCGGAAACATGTGCACTCTTCTGACCTTTCTGGTGGTATTCAGCGCGGTATTGAGGAAACTTTATTTATGAACTGCTACAGTCATGATGAGAGAAAACCAAGCCCCGGAAGTTCCGGAGATTCCAATAATACTTATGTGCCTTATTGTCTTATGGGCTTGATGCGATGGAGGACTGTCAGAATTTGATAGTGGGCTGTGAAACCGGGGAACTCAGTGAGGACATGGCTATGCTTTCTGTCAGCAATGAGCCGCAAATCCTTGTCATGGTCACGGCCAATTTGGAAATGGCTACTGGGGCAACAACATGGCTCTCAAGCAGCCCCTGGGTGTAGAAACTGGCAAATTATCTGCAGAAGAAGTGAATTCTAAAGACAGCGGATACGAGTTCTAGGTTACTTTTCAATCCCTATATATGGACACATGTGCTTTAAAATACTCTATTTGGAACCCATTCAACCAAATTTCTCGGATATAGAACCTCCCAATGCCTGTCAAGAGGATTTGCTCCTGCTTGCTTGGTGTAATATAGGGCAACTTCAACAAGCACTTACAGGGCAACCTTTGGTTCCCAGTCCACCCATGCCTGTCTCCTCCTTTTCCACCACGTTCTCATGTACCATCTTCCTCCCTTCCGTCACGTCCCTGTGTTCCTCCTCCTGCACTGCATCCACCTCTTCATATTCTCCCTCTTGCTGGCCCTCACATTCTGCCTTCTTCGTCTTCTGTAATCAGATATATCTATGGTGTGTATATAGTTATGGTTTTGGTTGGTTCCTTATTAATCAAACACATGGTTTAGAAAGTATAACTAATAATGTATTTCCAAATGCCATGCGTCTTCATTGCTTTTTAAGTCACCTTTTGCTGTACATTTGTTTCATTTCATGTGTGTGTCGCTGGATTTCTCTTTTTGTATTTTTAGGGTGGTGCAAAGAAATAGGATGAAACAAATCACAGAGATTGTTCACAAATAGTTTCATTTTTTTCATTTTTTTTGAGGATGGAAGAAGATAAGTTAAGTGAATTCCGAAAACAAACAATCACAAAGGAAGGGTTTTACAAAAGCTTTTCACAAAGGTTTTTTTCCCTATTGTTTTGCCTTTTGCGCAGTGGAAGGAAAAAAGGCTAGAAAAAGACAAAGAGGTTCATAAAGTGCTTCCCAAAACAATCACAATTCAAAATAAATTGGGCCTCATTACGAGGTTGGAGATATCCTTGTCGGTTTTATCTGCAAGTCTACCTCCAAACTCGCATCCGGGTCCAGCACCCACGAATGGGCAATTACCGGGCTATTCCGGGCCAGACAGACCCAGTAATTGCCCTTTCGCACGGTGCCGGGCCCTGTACATCCCATTCCCATTTAATGGGAATGGGGAGGGTGGCAGCACCAGTACCGTTTACAACGGCAACAGTTCTACCATCATGTTCTGCTCGCAGGTGCCGGTACGGCCCCCAGGTCAGACCACACAGAACTCCTAGTATGGCGGTACGATAGCAACAGTGCTGGTAGCGATACCGGCTCCGTTGTTGCCTTACCGCCATACTTGTAATGAGGCCCATTACCACAAACAAGCAATTTAATGTCAAAAAGACACATAAAAAATGCTATTGTTGGCCACATGGAAGGCTCTCCTTGCTATCCTCTTGTGAATTTCCTCCATAGGCCGGTAAAATAGCTCAGCAGGTTGAGCATGATCTGCAGGTCCCAGGTTCGAATCCTGGCAAGGCCAACTCATCCTTTCATCCTTCCGAGGTCGATAAATGAGTACCAATTTCAGTTGGGTGATATTCTATGTAAATATGTGCTCTGTAAAGCGCTTTGGATTAAGGCGCTATATAAATAACACATCATTATCGTTATAACAGCCAATCACAATCCACATAGAACCAGGAAATGCGATCTGCCTTTTATCATCCTATTGAAAGTTCCCAGAGATTCAGGGTGTCTTGTTGCCTCACTGAAGCTTTCAGGGACGATTGGTGGTTCTAATTGATCCGCCAATTAATGCTCTGCACCCCGAATCTGCAGGAGTTCGGGCATGATTTTGGGATGCTGGTGGTGTCTGTGACTTGTGGGACTGCGAAATACTGAAGACAATTTTGGCTCATCCCACAAGATCGCATTGGCCCGGCTTGTCCCACTGTTGGTGCTTTCTAATGATAGGATTCAGGAACCAGCTCTTTCCTTTTCTTTGTTCCCCGTTCTAAAATCCCTTCAATACCCTACTCTTTTGCATACATCTTGCTGTTAGGAACGCTGTTAAATGTCCCACTCTCAGTGTTTCAATAGTTATAGTGAAGGTGGGTTTTTCATGAAAAATATAGAACTAAACACAGGCTTACATGTATTTAAAACACTAGAAAAAACACCACTGAAATGAACAAAACATAAACACTAGGAAAAAGGAACTTCTATTTATAATGTTGCCTTCTAACCATGGGGACTTTTTAATGTTCAGAATAATTTGGGTTTGTATTTTTACCTGGGAGTGTTATTTTTCTGTAGAGGACACTGGGGCACATTCTGAGTATGCCGGTATCCTGGCGGTAGAGTCGCCAGGATACCAGCATCTGGTACTTAGGCTTACCGGCACCCGGTCCGGCGGTATTGGCTCCGGATTACGGATGCCGGCAGAGCAGTGTTAATCCCCTTTTAGGGAGTCCCATAGGACTCCATTAGGGGATTTGCCATTGTTACCGCCACCGGCAATGCCAGTGGTGGTAACAAGGGCTTTTCTGGCTAGTAGGACACTTGGTTTACAGGTGCCCCACCGGCACTGCCGTAGTCGAACGGTCTGGTAAAGTGCCAGTATCCACGTATACCTGCACTTTTTTACCAGACCGCCTGACTCGGAATGAGGCCCAGTGTTCTGTCAAACTTCTTGATTCGCCATATTTACCTGTAAACTGAAACATACCCTCACGTAATGTATCAACCGAAGAATTAATTGCTGGCAGGTGAAATGATAGCATGGGAACACCTATCACATGCAAAGTCTTTTTAACAGTTATTGTTTGCATTCATTGGATTTCCTAATAGCTCACATTCGAAGATGCACTCATTTCAACAACTGCAGAATGATAAAATGTCTGAATGGAGCCTTGGCAATTCATAGCCTTATACAGCAGCGGCTCAAGGTGCGCTCAGAGGGTGCAGCCGCACAAGGGCGCACCCACGGCGCAGGGTACCATGCCGCCAGCTCAATGTCATGTAAACATCTCCTATTAAAGAATCTTTAATAGACGCTATTTACATGACGCTAAGCTGGCGGCAAGGCGTCCTTAAACACACTTTGGAAGAACAGCAGGGGTTTCAGTTCTATTGTTTGGCTGATACTTGTTCTAGAACCTTGCAGCTCTGCAATGGAAGGGCCTGCCACCACTCCTAACAGGAGAAAACTCTCATCTGGCATTCCGCAAAGTGGTGAAAACACTGCTCGTCTCATAAGCACCTATCACTCCATTGCTAACCTGAGATCTATTCCTGCAAGAGAAGAATGTTCAAATGTATGTGATGTTCAAATGTATGCTATGTATATGTGACCAATATGCAAATGTTATTTATCTGTAACTAAGCTACACACAAGTAACAGCGCTGCGATGCCCAAATAAATAAATAAATAGTATCAGCCGAACAACAGAATTGAGCCCCCTGATGTCTGCATTTGTGATGGGCGGGGAGTGGCGGGCGCACAAATTTCGCACAGGGGGCTGGCAGACCTGGGGTCAGCACTGGCCTTATATTGCCATTAAATGTAGAAGTCAGCAACTGGTGCTTTCACCAACCTCAAATAATAGGAATATTTATTAGAGACGTGGGAGAAAATAATACTGTGAAACAGTTTCGCTGCCTACAATCCATCATGTTACGTAACATATAAATAAAGCGGGGGTGCTCCTTCTACTGCCAGGCGTAGAGGAAGTCTAAAAGTACCTGGGACAGGAAACAGATAAGTAGGAAAGGAAGCACTTGCAGGGCTTTCTCAGAGCATGTTAGCGGCTTCCTGTTCATGTTCTCTGATGTACACATGAGGATGAATGGAAAACGGTCGGTCAACTGCTATCAAAATTGATTTATACCAGCACATGGCTCTCGGAAAAAATGCAGCTTTTTTTTTTTTAAAGTCCTGCAGGCAAGAGAAGCAGATTTGAGATGTTTCCTGATTTCCCTTTTCTATTTTTCAGTTCAGGAAAGCCAAGCCATGTTTTAAATGTTTCCTCTCTTAACTACCTGTTTCCTCTCTTAACTACCTTTACTAATGTGTGGAGTTTGCAGGGTGGAAAGTGCTTTGTGTATGGCCAGTGCATGCCACACACCACAGATGCAGCTCTAAATTGTGAAAAAAAAATCTATATTTCAGACAAGGCTGTAGTCAGAGAAAGTAATTTGGCCCTACTGCCTTTTAAGGTAATAGGCCTATTATGACATGCCTCAATCGACTACACTTTGCTCCTTCTCCTCATTCTAAACCCACTCTGATTGACCTAATGTCCTCCACCGCCAAGGCCGAAAATTACTTCAGCGACATTCGTACTCCTGCGCTCCTCATTTTCAGGTTCTAATGAGTCAATTGCTCATAAGAAATCGGACCCACCTGGTATCATATGTCATTTTCTACACCTATCGGTGTTTTCCTTCTTAACTGGCCTAACGATCTTTCAACTAGCATCCACACTACGTGACATGTCCAATCAACACTTACGCTATACCCCCACTTACACAAAACTCCTGACTGGGAGCTTATTCACTTACTCCATGAGAGGGCTATTATGTTTTCAAAATAAGTTATTATGTAACGTGCTCCTATCTTGCACAGAGGAAGTTAAAAGTAGGTCAGAATTAGAATAGCAGTCAGAGGTACTCAGAGTAACTTTTTGTGAATCAAAAATCCTTCTCCATGTGTACATCAAGGAACGTCAAGCGTTACTAATGGTCGCTCCATAATGGATCCCAATGCTTCCCTATAGGTGCCTTTTCTTTCCCTACTTCCATTGATGTTTTAGGCAATTGTGAGATGGCTTTCTTTGCTAGGTAACTCTCTGTCCCTTACTTTCCACGATTTTAGGGCAATTGCATTTTTGATTTTTTGAAGGGTATACCACTATCCCATTAAAGGGCAAATAAGAGTACTTTGTAGAATAAACTGAGTCATGGATAATCTTCTCATGTTGAACTAAATCCAAAACTGGACCGTGTTTACATGCCTGTTCACATTTGTAGGATTAACATTACATTATGAAGAAAAGGCATTACTTCTAAAAATACATCTCAATGTAAATTAGGCCAAACATTAAATCAAATGCGACGGAACAGCTAGATCTCACTTTATACAATTAAAATGAAAGCTATCCCTCCCTATTCAGATGCAGTGTCACATACTGTCATGAGCACTGCTCCTGAGAAGCCAAGTAAAGCCCAGCATCCCCGGAAGCAGGCTCACGACCCTCGTCCCCGGCTCCAGCAAACCCCTATTGGGGCCCTTTGGATCATGTTCTGGCGCCTCTGGCGCCAGGCTCATAAGGAACCTCAGTCCCGGCGCCAGGGGGGCCGGGCTCATAATTCTTGCCAAGGTGCTTGGGTGGACCTACCTGTAGCAGACCATGCTGCATACTCACCTTTGCAAATGCTGGCAGGATGAAGTCCCCAGCCTTCTGCTGGGAGGAACTATTCCCTGAACTGGGACTACTTTCTTACCTGGGTGGGGCTGGTGCCACTCCTTAGCTCTGGAACACAGGAACTCTTTTACCTAGGCGAGGCTGAGGAAGAAGACACCCAATCACTCCAACACTATTTAAACCACACCCGATTGGGAAAACGTGCTTCGTGTTATTCTGCATATGCAGCAGGACGCTCACCGAGTCAGCTCCAGCATTCCAGTGACATCTCCAGCTTCAGCTCAGCAACCTGTGGAAGAAAGACACAAGAACTATACTTACATCCAGGAATCCAGACACCGGCAGAACCTGCAAGCAAAAGAAACATAAGGTTAGCAAGTTGCAACACGTTCGCAGCCGCGCTCGCTTATCTGATCCATCTGTGCTTTCACGGATTCTTCGCGGCCTTCTCTTCAGCAGCCTAACGGCACCTGTAAAGACAAAGAACATTGTTAAGTAGGAATCGGGTGAAGGCGGCCGCATTTACTTTTCTTACCTGCTTTTGTGCGCGTTTTACGATCTCTTCAACCGCAGCAGCCTGGCACCTGAAAACAAGAAAAGACATTATTTAAGTGCCATTAAAGACTGCAAGAAAGCCTAACACTTACGTGTTTCCCCACGTGCATCCGCGACTGGGAAAACGCCAGCAAGGTCCCGACACCTGCAAATAAGAAAAGAACATTGTTAGAGGTGCTATTATAAGGTCACAGATCATTATACTCACGTACTTCGCACGTGCAACGGCAAAGGACGAACAACGCCCGCAACATCTCAAGACCTGAAAACAGAAAACAAGGGACATTATTGAGGTGTCATTGAAATTCCCATACCTACGTACAACCGCACGTGTCGCGCTCTCAGTGACCAAGCCCTCAGGATCCAGGCACCTGAAAAAGACAATGCAAAGACTTCATTAAAGGTGCCCATCTCTTCAAGACTATAAACTCTTTATACCTACTGGCATCCGCTTGTGCAGTAACGGCGGCATCACCTTTTGGCATCTCAGCACCTGTGCCACTTCTAAGGCCACAAAAGACTTTGAGGACCTCCAGTGACGTAACTGGCACCCACGCACCCCTGCATAAGTCGCAGGATGGAGAGCCCAGCATTTATACGCCTAAGGTGAGAGCTCACCAGGACATTGGACTTTCGGAGAGTTGGCGATTAGTGAGGAGGAAGTCCAACCAAACGGTCATTAACCCTTTTTTTCTTCCGCCTGCAGAAACCTTACCCTGCAAGCCAGACGGTCAATTAGAGGAAGCCCAGTCCAGAGAGTCATCCGAGCTCTACGTTTCTCAATTGAAGAGACTATAACAGTTCAGCCGGGACCAGCGCCTCCGTGGGAATCAGGTGAGCGTTACAGAATGCGAAGCCCTCTAATAACCTCCTACCCAGGCGCTATGGAAACTTCCGACACTGATCAACTGGCCCAGTTGCTAGGGGAATTAAGAGCTGAAGTACATGCTGCCCGCCAGGAAACGAATGCCCTGAGGAGGGAATTGATTATGTCCAAAGAACGAACTGATGACCTCGCCAGACAGTTATTACAAACACAAGCGGGGCAAACCCCTCTACCTAATTCAGGAGGGACCTATACCCCGGCGGCTTCAGCTAATCCTGTTCAAATCAATCTGCCCGGAAATGTGCCTTTGGCTCTGCCCGAACGCTTCTCTGGTGACCCTAAGAGGTTTGTGGTGTTTATAAATCAGTGCCGATTGCACTTTCTTTGTAGACCAGCTGCTTTTCCGACTGATCAGACTAAAGTAGCCTTTGTGCTTTCGTATCTTAGCGGCAGCGCCGCTGATTGGTCGATCCCTCTGGTTACACAGGATGACCCGATTCTTCGCAATTTCCAGGCCTTCCAGGCCAATATGGAAAGACTTTTCGCAAGACATTCCCAGTGGCAGGCCCTGGACAACGAACTCCTTTCCCTATGGCAGGGCAATCAGGATCTTCTGGCTTATATTGCGTCATTTAACAGACTAATCGTAGAAACCAGATGGCCCGAGGACAAGAGGATCACGCTTTTCCACAGGGGTTTGCGTGGCGAACTCAAAGACGTCCTAGCCCAGGTCGTGAATCCCCCTCAAGATTGTTCAGAGTACATTGATTTAGTGGTCCAATTGGATCACAGACTACAAAACAGAAAGGCAGACCGCTCCAGGTTCGAAACTCGAGTTTTCTCTAAGCCACTAACTCACACCAAAGGAGTTGAAGCCATATAACCTATGCAAATAGGGGTCGTAAAGGGTCCCCTAACCCAGAAAGAATGCGACAGGAGACGACAATTGCAGCTATGTCTCTATTGTGGAAATTCAGGACATTTCCTCCGAGATTGCCCGGTGAAACCTCCGAAGAAGACAGTGGGAGCTTCTGATAAGAATTCCGAGAAGCCCGAGCCGGGAAACAACCTCGCCCGAAAAGTGTAGAGGTCCGCTAGCCGAGCGTAAAAACCAGTTCTTTGACCTCGCACTTCATAATGTCAATGGTCCCCATAAATCCAGAACGACCGGATCGTTTGCATGCCATTAAAGCATACATTGATAGCGGAGCGATTGGAAATTATGTAGACCGCGAGATGGCTTCCAGGATGAACCTACCCCTTTGTCCTAAGGTAATTAAAGACGTCATTACCACAGTGGATGGTACGGAAATAGCCTCCGGACCGGTAACCCATACCACCAGAGAAGTGACGTTATTAGGCCAAGATGGACATCGGGAGGTAATCGTGTTCGATGTGATCAAGGCCCCTCAGTTCCAAATAATTCTGGGGATCCCTTGGTTGGCGAAACACAATTCTCAAATTGATTGGCGAGCAAAGACGATACAGTTCCCAGAGTGTGCACCTACTTGTTATCCTCGACCCAGTATTGGCCTAGCGGTAGCAACATCCGAAGGACCGCAATTGCATCCAGAGTATCAAGAATTCCAAGATGTCTTTCAGAAGGAACAGGCTAATACCCTGCCTCCCCACAGATCTTACGACTGTCAAATAGACCTGATACCCGGAGCCACTCCCCCTTGTAATAGAATTTACACCCTTACTGAGCCTGAAAATCTTCATTTGCGACAGTATCTGGACCAGTACCTGGCCAATGGATTTATCCGCCCATCAAAGTCTCCTGCATCCTCGGCTGTGTTCTTCGTACCTAAAAAAGAAGGTGACCTTAGAACCTGTATTGATTATCGTGCCCTGAACCAGATAACGGTAAAGAACAGATACCCCCTACCTCTGATTCCGGAAATCCTTGACCAAGTTAAGAACGCCTGCATTTATACAAAGCTAGATCTCCGGGGAGCCTAACACTTGGTACGGATTAAAGAAGGCGACGAATGGAAGACGGCATTTCGCACCAAGTATGGACTATTTGAATACCAAGTGATGCCCTTCGGACTATGCAATGCACCAGCCGCTTTTCAGTATTTTATGAATGATGTCCTCAGAGAACTCATAGATGTTTGCGTAGTCGTCTACATAGATGACATCCTTGTGTATTCCTCTTCAGAAGCAGATCATCGGAAACATGTTAGAGCCGTCCTTGAAAAACTCTGCCAACATAAGCTTTTTGCTAAGCTCGAAAAATGTGTTTTTCACGTCACGGAGGTCGAATTTCTAGGCTTTATTCTGACACCCAAAGGAGTCCACATGGACTCGAGAAAGGTGGACGCTATCATCAAGTGGCCATCACCTACTTCCGTGAAAGGTGTCCAAAGCATGTTAGGTTTCGCCAACTTTTACCGCAGGTTTATTCCAGAGTTTTCACGAGTGGTGCAGCCCATCACCGCCCTCCTAAGAAAAAACAAACGTTTCGAGTTGTCAACAGAAGCAGAACAGGCCTTTCAAGAGCTGAAAGCCAAGTTCACCTCAGCACCCATACTGAAACCCCCACGCCCAGACCTCACTTACATCGTTGAGACCGACGCCTCCAGCTTAGCAATGGGGGCGGTTCTATCACAGAGAGATCCAGAAACTAACCAATTGCACCCCGTGGCATTCTGGTCTCGCAAGTTCTCGGCGCCTGAAATTAACTAAACCATCACAGATAAAGAGCTTTTAGCAATTAAGTCCGCTTTCAAGGCCTGGCGGCACTATCTCCTTGGAGCCAAACACACTGTCACGGTAATCACCGATCATCGAAACCTACAATACCTGAAAACCGCCAAAGCTCAGTCCTCCAGACAGCTTCGCTGGGCACTTTTCTTTGCCGAATTTGACTTTGTAATTACTTATCGCCCCGGCAACAAAAATGGCAAAGCTGATGCCCTTTCCCGGATTGGAATGGGAGATAATATTGTCAATCCTGAACCTGTGCCAATAATTCCAGAACAGAGAATCCTGGGCCTGATTTCTTCCCAATCCATCGAAGATATCGAAGAAAAAGTTAAACAACTTGTGACACCTTTGTACTTACAAAACTGGCAACTGAAGGGAAAGGACTTCATCATAAAAAAAGACCTGCCTTATTTTCAGGGACGACTATTCCTACCACATGCCGATTTACAAAAACAGGTAATCTCTTGCTACCATGATTCCTTGATGGAGGGCCTCCCAGACATTGCCAAAACCTCGGAAAAAGTCAAGAGACACTTCTGGTGGCCATCATGGAGAAAAGACATAAAGGATTTTGTGATGTCCTGTGGTGTGTGTGCCCAAAACAAAGGTCAGAAGGAAAGACCAGCGGGTCTCCTGCATCCGCTAGACATCCCACCACATCCCTGGCATACCCTCTCCATGGACTTCATCACCGATTTACCCTCCTGTTCCGGATACAACACTATTCTAGTAATTGTAGATTTGTTTTCTAAAATGGCCCACTTCGTTCCACTAAAGGGCTTACCTTCAGCTTCAGTTCTAGCACGGGAATTCCTTGAAAATATTGTATGATTGCACGGCTTCCCTTCGGTTTTGATCTCAGATAGGGGGAGCCAGTTTATCTCTCACTTTTGGCGAAGTTGCTGTCGTTTAGCTCAAATCGATGTGAGACTTTCAACCAGCCATCATCCCCAGACCGACGGACAAACTGAGAGGACAAAACAAACTCTGGAACAATATTTACGTTGTATGCTACAGCAGTCGGAAAGTAATTGGAAAGATATCCTTTGGATAGCCGAATATGCTTACAACAACTCGATCCATTCTGGAACCGGAAAAAGTCCCTTTTACATTTTATATGGGATTCATCCTCGAACCTCCAATCTCGACCCGCCCCAAGATCTTGGAACGCCTGCCGTGGATCAACTTCACAATGCTATCACTCAAGCTTTCAAAGAAGCGACAATCCACCTACAACAGGCTAAAGAACGGTACAAAAGGGGAGCAGACCAACACCGAAGAGACGCCCCTCAATACCAGGTTGGAGATCAAGTTTCGTTATCCACCAAACATTTATCACTTAAAGGACCTCACACCTTCAACCCAAAATATCTGGGACCATATCCAATTACAGCCATAATAAACCCAGTGGCTGTCAAATTGGGTTTGCCATTCCACATGAAAATACATCCGGTGTTTCACGTATCTCTACTAAAACCTATGCAACCTGGAACCAGACTGAATAAACCTCCAGAGCCTATTCAAGTAAATGGAGAACCTGAATTTGAGGTTAAAAACATCCTGGACTCCAAGATCATCAAGTCAAAATTATACTATCTGATCGACTGGAAGGGTTACGGACCTCAAGAACGATCATGGGAACCCTCTGACCACGTCCATGCTCCTCGTCTAGTCAGAAAATTCCACCGAACTTTTCCCAATAGGCCAAAACCTCCGGGGAAGACAAGATTGGGAGGGGCCTTGAGGGGGGGTGCTGTCATGAGCACTGCTCCCGAGAAGCCAAGTCAAGCCCAGCATCCCCGGAAGCAGGCTCACGACCCTCGTCCCCGGCTCCAGCAAACCCCTATTGGGGCCCTTTGGACCATGTCCTGGCGCCTCTGGCGCCAGGCTCATAAGGAACCTCAGTCCCGGCGCCAGGGAGGCCGGGCTCATAGTTCTTGCAAAGGTGCTTGGGTGGACCTACCTGTAGCAGACCATGCTGCATACTCACCTTTGCAAATGCTGGCAGGATGAAGTCCCCAGCCTTCTGCTGGGAGGAACTATTCCCTGAACTGGGACTACTTTCTTACCTGGGTGGGGCTGGTGCCACTCCTTAGCTCTGGAACACAGGAACTCTTTTACCTAGGCGAGGCTGAGGAAGAAGACACCCAATCACTCCAACACTATTTAAACCACACCCGATTGGGAAAACGTGCTTCGCGTTATTCTGCATCTGCAGCAGGACGCTCACCGAGTCAGCTCCAGCATTCCAGTGACATCTCCAGCTTCAGCTCAGCAACCTGTGGAAGAAAGACACAAGAACTATACTTACCATCCAGGAATCCAGACACCGGCAGAACCTGCAAGCAAAAGAAACATAAGGTTAGCAAGTTGCAACACGTTCGCAGCCGCGCTCGCTTATCTGATCCATCTGTGCTTTCACGGATTCTTCGCGGCCTTCTCTTCAGCAGCCTAACGGCACCTGTAAAGACAAAGAACATTGTTAAGTAGGAATCGGGTGAAGGCGGCCGCATTTACTTTTCTTACCTGCTTTTGTGCGCGTATTACGATCTCTTCAACCGCAGCAGCCCGGCACCTGAAAACAAGAAAAGACATTATTTAAGTGCCATTAAAGACTGCGAGAAAGCCTAACACTTACGTGTTTCCCCACGTGCATCCGCGACTGGGAAAACGCCCGCAAGGTCCCGACACCTGCAAATAAGAAAAGAACATTGTTAGAGGTGCTATTATAAGGTCACAGATCATTATACTCACGTACTTCGCACGTGCAACGGCAAAGGACGAACAACGCCCGCAACATCTCAAGACCTGAAAACAGAAAACAAGGGACATTATTGAGGTGTCATTGAAATTCACATACCTACGTACAACCGCACGTGTCGCGCTCTCAGTGACCACGCCCTAAGGATCCAGGCACCTGAAAAAGACAATGCAAAGACTTCATTAAAGGTGCCCATCTCTTCAAGACTATAAACTCTTTATACCTACTGGCATCTGCTTGTGCAGTAACGGCGGCATCACCTTTTGGCATCTCAGCACCTTTGCCACTTCTAAGGCCACAAAAGACTTTGAGGACCTCCAGTGACGTAACTGGCACCCACGCACCCCTGCATAAGTCGCAGGATGGAGAGCCCAGCATTTATACGCCTAAGGTGAGAGCTCACCAGGACATTGGACTTTCGGAGAGTTGGCGATTAGTGAGGAGGAAGTCCAGCCAAACGGTCATTAACCCTTTTTTTCTTCCGCCTGCAGAAACCTTACCCTGCAAGCCAGACGGTCAATAAGAGGAAGCCCAGTCCAGAGAGTCATCCGAGCTCTACGCTTCTCAATTGAAGAGACTATAACAGTTCAGCAGGGACCAGCGCCTCCGTGGGAATCAGGTGAGCGTTACAGAACGCGAAGCCCTCCAATAACCTCCTACCCAGGCGCTATGGAAACTTCCGACACTGATCAACTGGCCCAGTTACTAGGGGAATTAAGAGCTGAAGTACATGCTGCCCGCCAGGAAACTAATGCCCTGAGGAGGGAATTGATTATGTCCAAAGAACAAACTGATGACCTCGCCAGACAGTTATTACAAACACAAGCGGGGCAAACCCCTCTACCTAATTCAGGAGGGACCTATACCTGGGCGGCTTCAGCCAATCCTGTTCAAATCAATCTGCCCGGAAATGTGCCTTTGGCTCCGCCCGAACGCTTCTCTGGTGACCCTAAGAGGTTTGCGGTGTTCATAAATCAGTGCCGATGGAACTTTCTTTGTAGATCAGCTGCTTTTCCGACTGATCAGACTAAAGTAGCCTTTGTGCTTTCGTATCTTAGCGGCAGCGCCGCTGATTGGTCGATCCCTCTGGTTACACAGGATGACCCGATTCTTCGCAATTTCCAGGCCTTCCAGGCCAATATGGAAAGACTTTTCGCAAGACATTCCCAGTGGCAGGCCCTGGACAACGAACTCCTTTCCCTATGGCAGGGCAATCAGGATCTTCTGGCTTATATTGCGTCATTTAACAGACTAATCATAGAAACCAGATGGCCCGAGGACAAGAGGATCACGCTTTTCCACAGGGGTTTGCGTGGCGAACTCAAAGACGTCCTAGCCCAGGTCGTGAATCCCCCTCAAGATTGTTCAGAGTACATTGATTTAGTGGTCCAATTGGATCACAGACTACAAAACAGAAAGGCAGACCGCTCCAGGTTCGAAACTCGAGTTTTCTCTAAGCCACTAACTCACACCAAAGGAGTTGAAGCCGTAGAACCTATGCAAATAGGGGTTGTAAAGGGTCCCCTAACCCAGAAAGAACGCGACAGGAGACGACAATTGCAGATATGTCTCTATTGTGGAAATTCAGGACATTTCCTCCGAGATTGCCCGGTGAAACCTCCGAAGAAGACAGTGGGAGCTTCTGATAAGAATTCCGAAAAGCCCGAGCCGGGAAATTACCTCGCCCGACAAGTGTAGAGGTCCACTTGCCGAGGGTAAAAACCAGTTCTTTGACCTCGCACTTCATAATGTCAATGGTCCTCATAAATCCAGAACGACCGGATCGTTTGCATGCCATTAAAGCATACATTGATAGCGGAGCGATTGGAAATTATGTAGACCGCGAGATGGCTTCCAGGATGAACCTACCCCTTTGTCCTAAGGTAATTAAAGACGTCATTACCACAGTGGATGGTACGGAAATAGCCTCCGGACCGGTAACCCATACCACCACAGAAGTGACGTTATTAGGCCAAGATGGACATCGGTAGGTAATCGTGTTCGATGTGATCAAGGCCCCTCAGTTCCAAATAATTCTGGGGATCCCTTGGTTGGCGAAACACAATCCTCAAATTGATTGGCGAGCAAAGACGATACAGTTCCCAGAGTGTGCACCTACTTGTTATCCTCAACCCAGTATTGGCCTAGCGGTAGCAACATCCGAAGGACCGCAATTGCCTCCAGAGTATCAAGAATTCCAAGATGTCTTTCAGAAGGAACAGGCTAATACCCTGCCTCCCCACAGATCTTACGACTGTCAAATAGACCTGATACCCGGAGCCACTCCCCCTTGTAGTAGAATTTACACCCTTACCGAGCCTGAAAATCTTCATTTGCGACAGTATCTGGACCAGTACCTGGCCAATGGATTTATCCGCCCATCAAAGTCTCCTGCATCCTCGGCTCTGTTCTTCGTACCTAAAAAAGAAGGTGACCTTAGAACCTGTATTGATTATCGTGCCCTGAACCAGATAACGGTAAAGAACAGATACCCCCTACCTCTGATTCCGGAACTCCTTGACCAAGTTAAGAACGCCTGCATTTATACAAAGCTAGATCTCCGGGGAGCCTACCACTTGGTACGGATTAAAGAAGGCGACGAATGGAAGACGGCATTTCGCACCAAGTATGGACTATTTGAATACCAAGTGATGCCCTTCGGACTATGCAATGCACCAGCAGCTTTTCAGTATTTTATGAATGATGTCCTCATAGAACTCATAGATGTTTGCATAGTCGTCTACATAGATGACATCCTTGTGTACTCATCTTCAGAAGCAGATCATCGGAAACATGTTAGAGCCGTCCTTGAAAAACTCTGCCAACATAAGCTTTTTGCTAAGCTCGTAAAATGTGTTTTTCACGTCACGGAGGTCGAATTTCTCGGCTTTATTCTGACACCCAAAGGAGTCCACATGGACTCGAGAAAGGTGGACGCTATCATCAAGTGGCCATCACCTACTTCCGTGAAAGGTGTCCAAAGCATGTTAGGTTTCGCCAACTTTTACCGCAGGTTTATTCCAGAGTTTTCACGAGTGGTGCAGCCCATCACCGCCCTCTTAAGAAAAAACAAACGTTTCGAGTGGTCAACAGAAGCAGAACAGGCCTTTCAAGAGCTAAAAGCCAAGTTCACCTCAGCACCCATACTGAAACACCCACGCCCAGACCTCCCTTACATCGTTGAGACCGACGCCTCCAGCTTAGCAATGGGGGCGGTTCTATCACAGAGAGATCCGGAAACTAACCAATTGCACCCCGTGGCATTCTGGTCTCGCAAGTTCTCAGCGCCTGAAATTAACTAAACCATCACAGATAAAGAGCTTTTAGCAATTAAGTCCGCTTTCAAGGCCTGGCGGCACTATCTCCTTGGAGCCAAACACACTGTCACGGTAATCACTGATCATCGAAACCTACAATACCTGAAAACCGCCAAAGCTCAGTCCTCCAGACAGCTTCGCTGGGCACTTTTGTTTGCCGAATTTGACTTTGTAATTACTTATCGCCCCGGCAACAAAAAAGGCAAAGCTGATGCCCTTTCCCGGATTGGAATGGGAGATAATATTGTCAATCCTGAACCTGTGCCAATAATTCCAGAACAGAGAATCCTGGGCCTGATTTCTTCCCAATCCATCGAAGATATCGAAGCAAAAGTTAAACAACTTGTGACCCCTTCGGACATACAAAACTGGCAACTGAAGGGAAATGTCTGCATCATAAAAAAAGACCTGCCTTATTTTCAGGGACGACTATTCCTACCACATGCCGATTTACAAAAACAGGTAATCTCTTGCTACCATGATTCCTTGATGGAGGGCCACCCAGACATTGCCAAAACCTCGGAAAAAGTCAAGAGACATTTCTGGTGGCCGCCATGGAGAAAAGACATAAAGGATTTTGTGATGTCCTGTGGTGTGTGTGCCCAAAACAAAGGTCAGAAGGAAAGACCAGCGGGTCTCCTGCATCCGCTAGACATCCCGCCACATCCCTGGCATACCCTCTCCATGGACTTCATCACCGATTTACCCTCCTGTTCCGGATACAACACTATTCTAGTAATTGTAGATTTGTTTTCTAAAATGGCCCACTTAGTTCCACTAAAGGGCTAACCTTCAGCTTCAGTTCTAGCACGGGAATTCCTTGAAAATATTGTAAGATTGCACGGCTTCCCTTCGGTTTTGATCTCAGATAGGGGGAGCCAGTTTATCTCTCTCTTTTGGCGAAGTTGCTGTCGTTTAGCTCAAATCGATGTGAGACTTTCAACCAGCCATCATCCCCAGACCGACGGACAAACTGAGAGGACAAACCAAACTCTGGAACAATATTTACGTTGTATGCTACAGCAGTCGGAAAGTAATTGGAAAGATATCCTTTGGATAGCCGAATATGCTTACAACAACTCGATCCATTCTGGAACCGGAAAAAGTCCCTTTTACATTTTATATGGGATTCATCCTCGAACCTCCAATCTCGACCCGCCCCAAGATCTTGGAACGCCTGCCGTGGATCAACTTCACAATGCTATCACTCAAGCTTTCAAAGAAGCGACAATCCACCTACAACAGGCTAAAGAACGGTACAAAAGGGGAGCAGACCAACACCGAAGAGACGCCCCTCAATACCAGGTTGGAGATCAAGTTTGGTTATCCACCAAACATTTATCACTTAAAGGACCTCACACCTTCAACCCAAAATATCTGGGACCATATCCAATTACAGCCATAATAAACCCAGTGGCTGTCAAATTGGGTTTGCCATCCCACATGAAAATACATCCGGTGTTTCACGTATCTCTACTAAAACCTATGCAACCTGGAACCAGACTGAATAAACCTCCAGAGCCTATTCAAGTAAATGGAGAACCTGAATTTGAGGTTAAAAACATCCTGGACTCCAAGATCATCAAGTCAAAATTATACTATCTGATCGACTGGAAGGGTTACGGACCTCAAGAACGATCATGGGAACCCTCTGACCACGTCCATGCTCCTCGTCTAGTCAGAAAATTCCACCGAACTTTTCCCAATAGGCCAAAACCTCCGGGGAAGACAAGTTTGGGAGGGGCCTTGAGGGGGGGTGCTGTCATGAGCACTGCTCCCGAGAAGCCAAGTCAAGCCCAGCATCCCCGGAAGCAGGCTCACGACCCTCGTCCCCGGCTCCAGCAAACCCCTATTGGGGCCCTTTGGACCATGTCCTGGCGCCTCTGGCGCCAGGCTCATAAGGAACCTCAGTCCCGGCGCCAAGGGGGGCGGGGCTCATAATTCTTGCAAAGGTGCTTGGGTGGACCTACCTGTAGCAGACCATGCTGCATACTCACCTTTGCAAATGCTGGCAGGATGAAGTCCCCAGCCTTCTGCTGGGAGGAACTATTCCCTGAACTGGGACTACTTTCTTACCTGGGTGGGGCTGGTGCCACTCCTTAGCTCTGGAACACAGGAGCTCTTTTACCTAGGCGAGGCTGAGGAAGAAGACACCCAATCACTCCAACACTATTTAAACCACATCCGATTGGGAAAACGTGCTTCGCGTTATTCCGCATCTGCAGCAGGACACTCACCGAGTCAGCTCCAGCATTCCAGTGACATCTCCAGCTTCAGCTCAGCAACCTGTGGAAGAAAGACACGAGAACTATACTTACCATCCAGGAATCCAGACACCGGCAGAACCTGCAAGCAAAAGAAACATAAGGTTAGCAAGTTGCAACACATTCGCAGCCGCGCTCGCTTACCTGATCCATCTGTGCTTTCACGGATTCTTCGCGGCCTTCTCTTCAGCAGCCGAACAGCACCTGTAAAGACAAAGAACATTGTTAAGTAGGAATCGGGTGAAGGCGGCCGCATTTACTTTTCTTACCTGCTTTTGTGCGCGTATTACGATCTCTTCAACCGCAGCAGCCCGGCACCTGAAAACAAGAAAAGACATTATTTAAGTGCCATTAAAGACTGCAAGAAAGCCTAACACTTACGTGTTTACCCACGTGCATCCGCGACTGGGAAAACGCCCGCAAGGTCCCGACACCTGCAAATAAGAAAAGAACATTGTTAGAGGTGCTATAATAAGGTCACAGATCACTATACTCACGTACTTCGCACGTGCAACGGCAACGGACGAACAACGCCCGCAACATCTCAAGACCTGAAAACAGAAAACAAGGGACATTATTGAGGTGTCATTGAAATTCCCATACCTACATACAACTGCACGTGTCGCGCTCTCAGTGACCACGCCCTCAGCATCCAGGCACCTGAAAAAGACAATGCAAAGACTTGATTAAAGGTGCCCATCTCTTCAAGACTATAAACTCTTTATACCTACTGGCATCCGCTCGTGCAGTAACGGCGGCATCATCTTTTGGCATCTCAGCACCTGTGCCACTTCTAAGGCCACAAAAGACTTTGAGGACCTCCAGTGACGTAACTGGCACCCACGCACCCCTGCATAAGTCGCAGGATGGAGAGCCCAGCATTTATACGCCTAAGGTGAGAGCTCACCAGGACATTGGACTTTCGGAGAGTTGGCGATTAGTGAGGAGGAAGTCCAGCCAAACGGTCATTAACCCTTTTTTTCTTCCGCCTGCAGAAACCTTACCCTGCAAGCCAGACGGTCAATAAGAGGAAGCCCAGTCCAGAGAGTCATCCGAGCTCTACGCTTCTCAATTGAAGAGACTATAACAGTTCAGCCGGGACCAGCGCCTCCGTGGGAATCAGGTGAGCGTTACACATACCTAACCATAACCTGAGTGGTTGGGTGTTCACATTTATGTGATGTCCGCCTTCCAACTTTCTCAATACATGAAATATTAAAAAATTAATATTGTAGTCCCTTTTCTATTTTGAGTCTGGTGTTACACTGACGCCAATGATTGTGCCTAAAATGGAACTAGAAGCCAATGTGCTTTTCTGTCATATTGATTCCAAATGGTGTTCCACTAACAGGTGCATCCTTTGTAGTGCAACTGTCAATTTCTGATGATCTTCAGTCATGCCATTTATAAGGACTTCAGATATCAAAATTATGAACACACACTGATTCTTAACATGGATTATATGGCCCTGTTCATATGAACTATTTCTGTGATTTAAACTGAGTGATACATATTGAGGGTCAAACCTACCTATTGTGGGACTCTCCTGTATTTTCCAAAATGGTAGCAAACGTATCAAGTATGTTTCAAAGGCCCCAGTCTTGGAATTGAGTTTATAGTGTGCTCTATGATGCAATCTAATCATTTCTCCAGTTATTGCTACCAAAATACCATTGCTTCCCCTCTACAGGATAGTGTTGATAGGCTTTGACTTAATTAACACACCCCACCCTGCTGTGTGCACAACATATTCTTGTCTCTATATTCTTCTCGCTTTGACTTTGTCGATTATCTTTGGATTTGGTGCCACCTATACTCCAAGGAAAATTAAGAAAGCAGATCAAAATTGTATTTAGCTTGAACTCTGCTATAAGTATTCTGATGACTTAACGGCATTGTTAATTTTTTCCTAGGTATCTGATTATCATGCTAAGTTTGACCCTACCCACTCAGAATTCCAGTAACATGGGTACACACTGGTTGCATTGCATACCACCTCTACTTGATTAATTGTTGTAAACGTCATCATACTTGAACCCCAGCTAATTCATAGTATTTTAGGCTTCAGTCTGTTCCAAGATGTTGCCGCACTAAGGGGACCTCTTTCCAGGATGCCATGTCCGACAGCGTGCCTAGAAATGAATAGGCAAAAGCATCTGATTCTAAAGAGTGAATGTACCCTTCCTATCTATGTGACCACCACCTTCCCAGTAACAAAATTCAGATATCATAAAATAGACCTCTAGAACTTTTTTCTGCTATCAACAACTTTTTTCATCCCAGTAATATCTCAACATCTCAACATCTGTTGTGCCATATACCACTCACGCTATCACTTTAAATACATTTATATCAATAAAATTAGAAAGGTTCAGCATAAAATTGACCAAAACTTTGCACAGGGCAAATCTATCCCTAGAATTATGAATGATTGATACTACGCCTGTATGTATACCACAATGCCCGGCAGTTTGATTTCCATCATGTCTCCCAGGACATTGTTTGTGCCCTATTCAAGGAGCTGAAACCCATCAACAATGCATTTTGTGTTCTCCCTGCCAGCACAGCAAAATTTCATGCTGCTGGACTTATGACACTTTTATAAATTTTTTTTGTCACAAGGACTAGTGCCGTCTAAACTTAAATCTGCTGAAGTATCTCCTCACCTGAAAAAATCTAACCTAGACTCCAGTGATTTCCAAAAACACAGCCCAGTTGCAGGGCTTTCTTGGCCAGGTAACATCCTGGAAAATATTGTCACTAAGCAGCTTCAAGAACATGTGGAGAAATTATATCCTAGATATTTTCCAATCCAGCATCTGCCCGGGGCGTGGAACAGAAACAGCACTGGTGACAGTCTGGGATAACTTTCTGGATTGGTCAGATAACCATGAACTCTCCCCCTTAGTAATGCCAGGTCATTCTGCGGCTTTTCATACAGTAGTCCACAGTATTTTACTCTCTTGCCTTAGACAATAGGAGGAGTCTCTGAGAAGGCCTTGATATGATTTACCTCCTTCCCATCTAAAGGTTATCAACAAGTACAGTGCGGCAAGTATCTATCATTGACTCTGCCACTGAGTTATGGTATTCCCCAGGGTTCTTCCCTTTCACCTCTTCTCTTTAATCTTTACATGAAACCCTTAACGAGTATCTTCAGGAAATGTAATCTAAGTTTCCATTTGTATGTAGACAATACAGATTTTTTTGAAAGTCGAGATTAGTGAGGAATCATGTCAAAACTTTGACAACTGCTGTCTCATAACCGGCTGCTGCTGAACGCCAATAAAACAGAAGTCGCATTGTACGGACTTAATCACCTCTTAACAGATGCATCCAAATTTGCTTCCTCTACCTGTTTTATGGGCTTGAGCTCTGATTTCGCATCCAAAATAAAAACATGTGAGTTGTATCTGGCAACCGAATCTCGGGTGTGAAAACCAGGTTGGTGCCAAGGTACAATCTGTTTTTTATGCTTTAAGCCTTATGTGTATTTCTCTCCCTTTCACATCACAAAAATATTATACTACAGTAGTGAGAGCCTTAGTTAACTACCAACTGGATTACAGCAATAGTTTGTTCGCAGGCAGACCAAAGAATCATCTGTCTAGGTTCCAGAGAGCACAGAAGAGAGTGGGGGTTGCTCGACCACCACACAATTGAATAAATGCCTGATAGGATAGGTCTATAGGACCCCCTCCCCGGCATACCCCACCCCCGTGAGGTTCGTGGCTCGTCAGCGGCCCACACTGCACCTGTGCTCGGGTGGCAGGGTGGCTGCTGATCGACACACAGGGCCAATCGACTTGTACTGTAACAAACCATAGACACCATTTTGAAAGCATCAAGACTCCATTTTAGATATAAATGACCAAAGCCCAAATGAAACAGCCTGCCTGCAAAAGCCGCAGCTTGACCCCTGCTCACTGGGCGCAGGGAGCCATGCACTCCCCCTGCGCCTCCATCCCATGGCAGATCCGCTAAAGGCCCGTTCCCACGAGCAACCAGACACGAATGAGTATCAGAACAACCACTGTATCATTTATCTTCCGCAGTACATCACTGTCCCCGGAGTGACCTGACTCGTGCTTTAAGTCTGGAAAATAACTCGACCCGGCATCTAACCCCTAACAGTTTAAATGTATGGTGTCAATAACCTTCCTACATGAACCCCTGCCAACATTCCCCAGATGAGGTGTTGACTACATACCAAAACCCACCGATTCACAGAGTTGTTTGTAAATTATAATACAGGTGTTGGGAAGGGATGAAGCTTATAACGTTGATGAAGCAAGAGTGACCTCAGTCCATTGCAAAATACCATGTGCCTTGAAGACTTAATGAAAGGGCTTGATAAAGCCCCACCTAATGCTAACTAATGATTGCTGCTAGTGTACAAAGGAAGGCGAAAAAGCATTACTAAGAATACTTGTGTGTAATATAGTGAAACGCATTTAAGTTGGTATAACCGAAAATGCAAATGCATGATTATATATGAACGTATTGCTTCTATGCTCCTGAGTACACGATCCAACCTGATGCTACCTCACATGTTATCTATATATTGCCTTATGAATTACCAATATGCATTCAACTAATGCTATGTAATGTATGTGCCACTGCCAAACTTTTATAGCTACGTATGAAGAAGTGAACGAATGTATGAACAATAGAAATTTGTAATCATCTTAATGCTACTAACTTTACTAACTGTTCCCTCGTATGATATATTGTACAGCCCAGGCACAGAGAATCACGTAAAGCCACAAGGCCATCAACCCCTCCTCCCGCCAAGGCCCGCCAGGGCTTGCTGGTGCACGAGCAGCACAGCCTCACCTCCCCTTATTCTGCTGGACCCGCTTCAAGAATTCACCTCCCCCATTTCCGAGGCTGCCATAGTCGGCCAAATTAATTATTTACAACCTGGTCCTAAACCCCACCGCCTCAAGGGGCCAGAGGTGCACCCTCGCTGATCCAGTATTACTCCAGTTCACCCCAAATTAATGGGCCTTGGAATAGGTATTCAACCCTGTACTAACATATCATAAAGTAATTCCTCACCACATCTAACAGAACAGAACGACAAGGCAGCTCACCTTGTGCCCTCAGAACAGACATCCAGACTTATGACACCCGGTCAGCAGGTCAAAGGTAATAGTGCACTGATGTATTGGTGAAGCTACACATTGCATGTTGTTTCTCGGGTCTCCTATTATTTCTTAGAGTAACATATTGTAGGATGTACAGGACAACTAGAATCGTCTAAAGGATGAGTGTTTGTGTGTGTGTGGCCACAAGGGCAAAGTGTTAGTGCAGCCATCAATCATCAACACAGACCGTGCCTGGCCTGGCAGCTCCACCCCGACGAGCCCAGCTGACCCATCCACCCCACATTGGCACCACACAGATGTCCACCAATCCTGGAGAGGCTCATCATTGTATCAGCTATAGCTTAGTCGACGCCACCCAATCCCTGAGACTATGTGCCCCCTATAGGTTACAGGATTTGTGATGTGGTTTTGTAATAAATACAACTGTCTTTGCTATTGTCAGACATAGCGCTCTCAGAGCCTGCAGAGTCCTTTGCATGCCCTATTTTGATTATATAAATCCCTTTTTACATCACCCGCACTTGGTCTTGGTCTCATTCCCTCCTGGGGTGTATCCTTATTTGTCTCCTATTGTGGGGAGGGAACTGTCTTTTGGGGACGCTTGCTTTCACTTTTGATCAAGCACGAAGCTGCTTAACACTCCACCCGCCCTTACCATACTGCAGCAGAATATGTGAATTGCAGTTGGTTTTATATTTGATGATTGTCAGAGTGACACTCCTGCAGTTGCAACCGCTTGGCCTCCCGGCTTGTCATATATTAAACCTTTATGGGAGATCATGGCGTAGTGGTGCACTGCATATTTGCTGAATGAATCCTCTAAGACTCAGTATTCCCTAAAACCCATGTTGCAGTAGAAAGCCGGTAAGTACCTCATATACTGCGGTAGGAGTGGTAGGATTAGAAAGAGGATAGTGCACCTACCATGGCTTGGTAAGTATGCTTTTGGAAAGTGGTGGCTTTGCTAGCAGGGGGGCTTTCAGAGACCATCAGGCTGCCCTGATTCCACCCATCTACTTTTTTCCTTGTTCGCTCTCCTGCTCTGCCCCGCTAACCATTACAACAGAACGAATCAGTTCTATAGAAACATTCCTACTGATGCTCTAAGCGTGCCGCCCTAGTTTTTTATTGGTTAAGGCTTGGGGGAGTGTTGGGCTGAAGGACAGACCTGGGACGGCTACTGAAGTACTGCCTCACTCGATGAAGGCAGGCATATATGCAGCACACAATGCCTTTTGAAAGATAGCTGAAACACAAACTAAACAGCTCAGTTCACTAAACAACGAATGAAAACGAGTGAACATTTATTTGGCTTCAATTAACTGCCCGTCAGCAGTCCAGCGTCCATTTGGATGTGTTTTCTTCAGATGCATCAGTTCAATCTGCGATCTAGAACTTTTCTTAGCCAGACCTAGTTAAATGTGTTGGTAACTGAGACCTTTTAATCGTTAGGAACTGTAGATTCAGCATTCTCTAATTTAGAAGGACGTCTGTGGTACATTGGTATTTGTGAGCCGGACCTTCTGCTAGCGCCCTTGCCAGGACACACTAGTACAAAAAAAATGCCCCATAGAGCTTCCTGGGTAGGACAGACTCATCATTAGAATGGTGCTTTGGGAATGTCCTTTGAGCCACTTTGAATAGTGGATGGCTGATCAGTGTCAGACAGTCTAGCTCATCTTTTCAAAGAGCGGCCATTACTGTACTCTGCTGTGCATGTATCAGCAGGAATGTGATAAAGGAATGGCGCAATGGATGCGCGTGATCTTGATAAGGGCACTTTGCCACACTTCTCCAGTGGAGGTTAAGACACCATTTAGTAAATCCATGATATGCTGCCTAAAAACAGAATACACTTCAATACGTAATGGTCACAGTGTCTTTAGAAGCATTTCAAATAGCATCGGGTAGGAGACATGACCTGGAAGCCCCATGTTAATGACCCCAGTACTTACAGCTGTGAGGCGAGCGGATCTTCACAATCCTGTATTCGGGTTCTGACGTCATTTTTTGGCATTTCAGTACAAGGAATACTTCCCTTTGGTAGGTTTGTTGTGCTAAGCCAATTGATGCTGATTTCTTTTTTTGTATGTCAGCTGAGAGGGTTGACCATCTCTTAAACAGACCTAATGCTGATCATTTGAAATGAGACACCACTGTTCATTCACACAGTCCACTTTGAATGATGCACCACTCATTCTCCCTAAGGCAATTGTGTATTTTCTAGATTCTGCTATCGTCTGTCCATTCTGTATGTTTCAATGTCGCTCTCAGATGTGAAGCGGTAGAAAGATGCCATGTTGCTACGTTAACAAAAGCTATTCAAAAGGTAACAGACCCGATTCTCAGTCAGGGTCGGACTGCGCCATAAAATTGCAAAGGGCACCAATGAAGAATATGCCCAGTGTTGCAAATGGTAATTCATTCCTTTTGTGAAATTGTTTGAAAAATAACCAAGAGGAATTAAAGAAAAAAAAATGATTAATGCAAATTGTACATTTTAAAGAATATTTATTCAGCAACACTGGTCAAAACTACTAGCCGCACAGTGAAGTAACTCATCAAACTGGCCCACATTAGCTGAAAAAGTGTCCTACTTTGACCAAAAAACTGGTGCACACCATCATTTTGCAATTTTCGTTCGGCCATGGGCCTATTACCCTATAGGCCAGTCCGAGCCTGTTCTCATCAAACTTACTGGTAGTGACTCTGCCTTACTCTTGATTTACTCTTGGACAGAGGCAATTAATTTCTCAGATGACTTTCTTGAACTAACTCTAAGTTGCTCCGGATTTACTCTGATAAAGTGATGAGAAAGGAGTAAATCATAGTTAATCTCCTCAATTTTTTGTGAATTGGCCCCATCTCTTGGCTCCAGATAAGCAGCACTTCCACCCATTTTACTCTGTAAAATCAAGCCACAACTCTCAATAACACAATCGGGTCCTGCAGGCGGACCCGTGGCTCCACCTTGATGCCATCTGCACTGCTCCATGTGTGTGTTCAGAGTGATGGCAGCAGCAGCACAAACTACAAAGAGCAACTGTGATACGTTGTTGTGTAATACGGAGAAGGTGTTTCATACAGAAATACATCTTTTCATTTTTCAGGCTTTCTAGTCGCAATGAAAGTATGGATTACAAAATACAAAGCTTTCAACAATACAATTCTGTTTCCTTTTAATCTCAGATATCGAAGCTAGAGGTCCTCGATCTTCCGAAAATGTTTCCCCTGTGGTAGAAATGTTTTCAAGGAGGGTTTCACCTGCCGTGTGGAATTTCCCTTACTCACTTGCAAATCATTAAAAAAAAGGTTTTCTCTTACTTTTGCTTGTTTCTTTAACATGTTTGTGTGAACCTGAGAAGGCTCCTGTGCTCTGCTCAGTCTCCTTCACCTTTGCTTGTGTGTTCCAAGAGCCATTTTCCATTTCGTGGTCCTCGCATGAATCTCATTGTTTGTCATTATGATTTGTTGTGCTTATTACACGTGAACACCTTATGCACATTTTTGTTTTTCACAAAGACATTTTAGGCAACATGTTATTTTAGTTTGAGTGCGTTCCAAGAGATTAGGAGCTGGACTACTCCTCAGCCTCAATATCAGAGTTTGAGGTAGTTAGCCAGAAAGGGGAAATTAAGCCTGAGGAGGTTCAGACAGAGGTTGAGATGGAGTGTGAGAAGGGGAAGATATTGGAGGACGAGGAAGATATGATGGCTGAGGAGGGGCCACAGGAGAAGATGTAGCTGCAATTCCAGAGGTGGAGTTTGTTCATAGAGAGTCACTCAAATAGTACATGCAGAAGGTGGGCGAGCACCCTGACCTTGGATTGGGTGAGGAGGAGGCAACAATCCGGGAGCAGCAAAGAGAAGGACCCACAAAGGTGCAGGTGTACAATGGGCAGAGGGGAGAGGAAGAGGTTATAGTGCTTTGGGGACCAAAAAGCACTAGGTGGAGATGATCCCCAGGAGATTATTTATTTTTATTTTTATTTATTTATTTGTATTTTTAAAGCGCACAGCTGCCCTCGGGCATCGTGGCGCTGTTACAAGAAGGTTAACTTGGCATGTGTGAGTATCATGAAATCAATGGAGACATAGTTACAAACATATATAAAGTTCTGAGGTTACATGGGAACAGTGATTGTGGGTCCAGTTGTATATTACAGAATTTGTTCACATTGCAACAGTATTTTAAGTAGGATTTACTCAAATAAAGTGGTTTTCAGTGCCTTTCTGAAGGCCATGAGGGATGTTTCAGCTCTCAGTTTGGGCGGTAAGGAGTTCCAAGCTTTTGGCTCTAGGACTTCGAAACTCGAGCCGCCAGCTTTAGCTCTGTTGAATTTGGGGAGTGAGAGCTGGTTAGTGTACAGGTTCCTTTTGGGTCTGAGAGTCTGCACTGGTTGTATACCTTCAGTCAGGTAGCTAAGGGCAGATTGGGATATGCATCTGTGGGAAATGGTGAGAGCTTTGAACTGGATGCGGTCTTTGACTGGGAGCCAGTGAGCATTTTGACTTGCTAGGGAGATGTGTTCCCTCCTAGGAATGTTGAGGGCTGCTCTCAAGGCATTGTTCTGTGTGATTTGAAGTCTATTGATGTTTTTGGCAGAAGTGCCTAGTAGGAGGACGTTGCAGTAATCCAGTTTGGCACCTATGGTGGCCCTGGCGATGTTGAGGCAGTTTGTAGTGGATAGGTGAGGCTATGGAGATGGCGAGGAGGAGAATGAGGCAAAGGGAAAAGGCTTTCCTCAAAAGGGTGAAGTTAGGTCAGAAGACATGCCCACCAATGACATCACTGCCCATCTGGTCATGGAGTGGGACTAAGTCAGATAGTGGGAATGAATGTCAGGGGAGAGTCAGGAAGTGTAATTTGCAAACTCTGCAAGAAAACAGTTCATTGGGATAATCCAAGTATGTAAAAATGTATGCATTTATTTATATATGGCGTTTATGAATAGGGAATGTTGCTGGAAATCAACAGAGTGCTGATGCACCCAGGTGGTTACAGATAATGTTTAGGTGTAGAAGAGTATCTTGAATACTTAGAGGGAGCAGAGATAAGGAGGCACTTCGGAGCGAGATGAGTAGTTTTGAGTGTCCCTTATCAATGTGTTTAAGGATTGTGGCAGTGCCAATTATAAGAATGTACCAGGATAATGGAGATGAAATACTTAAAATATCACCTATTACTGTCCAAAACAGCAATGCTCTAGAGCTGCATTAATGGGTATTAGTCAGTTTGTTGAAAAATGTTTGCTCGAATGAAACATTTGATCTTTTTTTACGTGTACAAATTAGCCTGTGTATTTTTTCTGCATACGTGTTAAAATCAACAATTACCATATTTCGTTATTTCCTTACCTTAATATGTTGGTTGTTCGTTTTTTTCAGAGACTTCTTTTAATTGACTTCTATATTCCCTTGGTAATAACTAATAAATAACTGTGCAGGAATAAAATGTAAGGAACTTTAAAACAAAAAATTATCTTTAAATGTGTCTGTGAATAACGTGTATTAACATATACAAAGAATGCAACTAAATGTATAATTTAATTAAAAGGTATAATGACGCTAATTCCAGATAAACAGCTACTTCCGTTTGTTTATTCTTATTTCTTCAAAGCTCCAATTGATCATTGTAATAAGAATCTCTTTCATCTCTCACTCAACCGCAATCTAATCCCTTCTGTGTACATTGGTTTCGTCATGCAAGACGTTGCATATCCCGTTACGCGCTTTTAGCTTTCTCGCGAGATTTCGACCGTGAGTACATTCCTCTAATGGTGCCACTTCTTCGGGTAATACAATCACTTGTGCTAGCTGATTTTATTTTGAGGATTTACATTTTCTCACTGTTCAACTGCACATTTTAAACTGGCCTAGGCTTTTCTCATTGTATGCTTAAATTAACGAACAAATTGTTAATGCAAGCACATTTATTACGGTCCAATCACCGCAAACAATTATAACACAAACAAACAACCCACATCTGCATTAATGAACATGAGTACAGCACATGCTGAGGTGTCCCTACCTAATCATTGAGGAACAAGCACAAGTTGTCATGCTGGATAGTTCTAACAGCAGTAGCAGCAACTCACTGAGTGACGACCCATAGAGGCTAGCCCACTGGGTGGCTGCTTCAAAATGCTGCAGTAAATCCAGTAAAGAACATTGTCCAATATTTGACCCTGTGCAGGCGTTAAGTAGTCACCCTCCAGTTGCTGCCTCTGGCTGTTGCAGTACTGGATCACAGTGTTGCACTGTTCTCACAAACATCCCAGCATGTGGATGGTTGGAGTAAATGTTCAGATTGTTGCAATGGAGGTGGGTGCCTGACTCCCATGGTCCAGGCTGTAGGAACAACAGGTACGGTTTTTCAGAGCAACTCCATCAGAATTTTACAAAGTTTGGTATCCTCCCTTTAACTTTGCCTTTCCTTGATGAAATCACACAGAACTTTCAAAAGAGAGAAGGGTCAACATTTTATGGAACGTTTTGTGCAGCTTTGTCGAACTGCACCAAATTTAAAATGCCCCAAAAATGGCTCTTCCTGTGGAGCATGCAATTTAACCATAGTTGCAGAGTCACTCTCGCTAACTCTGTAATATACATTGGTGATTCCTATGAACCGTTGACACACATTCTATTGCTATTAACTCTTGACTTGGACGGATGTGGCTTACATTTTTCAGTAGAAATTGCCTGGCATGGACTCCCCAAATGGAACCTTTGGGGCCATTTTGTCAAACGGTTCAAACGTTTTTAAGTATTAAAAAAATATTGGTTTTGGACAAGTTTATTTCTTGCATCTTGAAAAAGTGCATTCCTTAGAAACAATTCTTTAGAAAAAAATAGTTTTTGGACAAGTCTATTCCTTGCGTATTGAAAAAGTGAAAAAGTGCATTCTTTAGAAACCTGAAGAGAGAGAACCATAAGCATACTGATAATACTGATTGTGCCTTCTGTGATGATATGAAAAGAAAAGATTTTGGAGCTCATTTTTTATTTTCACTGAATCACATTTGCATAATTTAAAACGTTTTTTATCATATTTTTGTAGATATTTTCAAATACAAACCATGACTTAAACCCCCATCCCCTACTTCCCCCCCATATCCCTTCCCGAGTCTAGAGCTTATGGTATGATCTTACGTGACCCTACAGTTAGCAATGATAATGCCTATTCTCATTGTAGATTCAGCAATCTCAGGTTTTGCAGGTGTATTGATTTATTAAAGTCCTTGAGCAAAAGGTCAATCACTAGCCCTCAGTCCTGCCGAAATCTAGCACACTCCCTTTGGATGGAGTACGTGATTCATTGATTTGTTATTTATTCTGTGCCTACACATAAGTGTTTCAAGGCGCAACAAAGCAAGGGAGGGGGAATAGAGGGAGGACAAGACAACTATCTTACTAAGCCTTGTGTCATTGAGATTGTGCAAGTGTGCAAACAAGAAGTACAAGGGAGAGGGTACAGGGAGAAGTGCACCCAGAGCAGCAGAGCCCTGAGTTAAGTGCTGGGAGGCTGGGACTACAAGGGACTATCCCAGCCCTGTAGTGCAAAGTTAGCCTGGAGGCAGTGCAAGTAGGGCCAGGTGGCAAGTGCAGAGGGACTGGTCAGTAGGGGGGCCTGATCCATTTCATAGCCACAAAACCCCTGATTTTCTCTATTCAATAATGCTTAGACAGAACCTCCTTCGATTTCCACCTTGGGACTTTCAATACATTTGGGCTAGTAGGAAGATGGAGTAGGCTATGATGAGGGGTTTGTGTCTCGGTGCTGTGCCTGGTTCCCACATCCAGACCACACACTAAGCAGTCCCAGCTCCCTCCTCATACCAAAGATACCCTGCAGGCAAGCTCTCACCATGTGACAGAACCCTTCCAATCTAGGGCAGGACCACCATATATGAATCCAATCTCCTCTCCCATTGCAAACTCTCCAAAACCCTGGATTCACCTGAGTGGAACTTCTCTGCAGCTTACTTGGGGTTTAGTGCCATTGTGCCATCAGTTTCTTCCACATTTCTCTAAGCTGAATCGCCCTGGTCAGCCTCTTAATATTCTTCCAAATGAACTCCCAATAATGCTCCAGTGGAATCTGTCTGTCTAGTACCATTTCCCATGCTGACATATAGATCCATTTAACCTCCTGCTTTTGGTCAGTAAGAATCCTATATAACAAGGAGATCAGATGTTTGGAGCCTGATTGTGAAACCAAGTACATGTGAATAAAAGAGGGTGGATAGCGGGCATACGTGCGTTGTACACCTACTGACTGGGAGCCTGTCGGAAACCTGGCTGTTGATTATCAAACATATCGATGGGTCCTGGTAGTTTGCCCTCCAAAACCTCTTCCTGAGTGATGTCTACTTCTAGTCTTTGTCGTTCCATCAGCGAAAATTTAGGCAGGGACACATCGTCCAAGAATTCCACCTGCAGGGCCTCTGCCGTAGACTCAGATGCATATAGTCGGGAGTAGAAGGTGGGGAATTGCCTAACTATTAGCCCATTGTCAGTTATTAACCGACCCTCTTTGTCTTTAATTGCTAATAGAATCTCTCTGGCCGCCAATCTGTTTTGCTAGGAGACTGTCAGCCTTCCTGGCCTTCACATAATATTTCTACTTGGTGAACAGTAGGGCCACTTTGGTTGCGCATAACAAATAATAATAATAATAATACATGTGAATGAAACTTATAACCGTGCTCTTGGGGGTGCATAGCCATCCACTTATCTATTAGGTTTAACTGTTCCGTCCGTAGTTTAAGGGCTTTGGATGGGGCTACATTGCCTGCGGATATGCCTCTGCCCCTATCGTTTCTCGGATCCCAAGCTATATTGAGATCTCCTTCTGGTAGGACATCCCTGTAGCGTACTCCTCTAACTAGGAAAAGATCTCCATGAGAAAGCCGCCCTGGCCCACATTCAGGGTATATACGTTGACTACAGTTAGGTACCTGTCGTTTAATAACACATTTATGAAAAGGAAGTGCCCCTTCTTATCCTCCTGTACCCCATGGACCTTAATATTTAAATTATTACTAAAAGCCACTAACACCCCACAGGTCATGTCCAAGGCCATTGCCTGATAGATTTGGGAAAATCTCCTAAAGAGAACCCTGCTCCTGTCTGCCTCACGGATTAATGTTTCCTACAACGCCCCTTCTGATTTCTCCTTTCGTATGAAGTGGTCTACTTTTTTGCATTTCGAAGGGAAATTGAGCCCCCTCATACTCTGCAAGATAAAGTTAATCTGTTCCTGAAACATCTTTTGTGTCCCTGGTCTCCACTCTTGGTGGTCCCCCCATTTGGGACGCCGCAATGGACTGCCTTGCGCCTCTACCCTGCCCACCCCTGCTATTGGAAAGGCCACATTTAGATCTATCCCAACATCCAGCTCTTGTCCTCCCCTCCCTTCCAAGTCCCCCCTCCACCCCTGCAACTACAAACTAGAAAAACAAACTAAGTTTGGGATATGGTCATAGTCCTACAGGACCCTGGGCCTAGGCCTCGGATTGATCTCTCTATCCCACTCGTGTGAGGGTATTCTAAAGCCCTATCTGAGATTCAGATAACACCTCAGTTCTTCCACTGTTTCCAGTGGCCTTTTCATATGTTCCTGGACCACCTCCAATACCTGGGTTTTCCCTCCCCTTTGTGACCCTGTTCCGTCCCCTTCCGCGCCCGTCTTCTCCACCACCACTTCTACCCTCTCCTCCACCCCCAGTGGTGCCCAATTGTCTCTAACAGCTCAATGGCCCTCTTCTGATTCCTGGCAAGGAGGTCTGGTCTTGCCAACCCATACAGATCTGCTCATCGTCGACCAGTCCTACGGCCTCTTCCTCCTAGGTGATTTATTTCTGGGGCTACCAACTTTCCCTGAGCTTCTCCTCTTTTCTGTTGAAAATACTGAACCCTTCTTCCAGTGTAGTTATTCAGTGCTGTTTGCTGTCCCAGGAGAATAGCTGCCCAAAAGGAAATGTCCATCTATATTTCATCTTTTTCTGTAGAAGGGATTGAGTTGCTGGGCCCAATTCTCTTCTTTTCTGGATTGTAATTTGGGCGATGTCCTCAAATAGTTGGATTTCTTTACTGTTTATACAAACTGAGATTGAGGTTCTGGACGCTTTCAGAATATCTTCCTTTTGTATGGATGAGGCTAACGTAGCCACTACATTCCTCTGCCTAGGCCCTGGCTGCGATCTTCTTAGCCCTGTACAGTGAATTCTGTCTAATAACATTGATTCGCCGGGTACATCCTCCAGAAGGTCGCTGAAAACCTGTTGCACTGTAGGTTGCAAGTCTTTGTCCATCACTTTTTCTTCGAGGTTTTGAATGCAGTTGTACACCCGGTGTGATCGGTTCTCCAGGTTCTCATATTTTATCACAACATTTTGTGACAGCCATGCCAGGTGCCTCTTCAGATCCTCCACCACTTTTTGCAGGGCCCTTTCCACCATGCCAGTTTGTGCTTTGAGCTTTGTCACCTCCCCTTTGATTTCCACCACTGACTCTCTCAGGTCTGTTCTTAGTGAGGAGATTTGCTCTTGAAATGTCACCACCAACTTATCCTGGAGATTGGTCAGACATTGCATCCTCTTTGGTTTTTGCTGATGCCCCATCGGGGGAAGATGTTGCTCATCGGTGCTGCCTGAGTGTCCCCTTCTTCTCCTCTGCTCTGGCCCTAGCACCTCTGTAGACTTCCACTAAACTCGGGGCGTGCATCTTCTGGTTGGGTGTCTTGGTTTTGGACATGAGAGGGGAGGTTCTTCCTTCCAGGCTTTCTTTCAAGGAAAATGAAGAAGGACCCACTCCTGCTCCACTTGCTACGTATGATAGGCCAAGGTGCTCTCCAGGCTTCAGCCAGGCCCTTCTCTAGGGCTGGCGTGGGCTTGGATCATCACTTTTCCAGGCCAGCTGGAGCCACCCTCCTACCCCCAGCGCCCCTCCTTTTATTGCACGCCTGGCCCAGCTATCACCTTCTGGTCTGTGTTGTCAGCAAATGACTTCCACTGGCGTCTCCCTCACTTCCCTGCTGTGTCTGCGGTATGGATTCACCTTCGCCAATGACCAACTTCTCTCCTCCTGGGATGCTCAGGTGCTTTAGTGCCTCTCCGGTGGACATCCCCCTACTGGCAGGACCCAAGTGCCAAGTCTGCTGTCTTGCTGCTGTTGAAGGGCCCCGCCCTTGTTTTTGGCATTGACCGCTGCATCCGCTTGCAGGGGGTGTGTTAGGGCGGCCGTCGCCATTGTCTGAACTATGTCAGACAAAGGGCGTGTGCATGGAGGAACAAGGGAGCCTTCTCTGCTCAATGTCCAGGGCAGCTTTGGGAGCCGGTGTGTCCTGCAGCACACACCGTGGCCAACAAGACTCCCCCTATGGGGATCCGGCACTCACCACTCACTGCCTCCAGGGCTCGACTTCCCTACCGCATAGGTGTCCAGCACCACTTGGCGAACGAGAGCTGAAATCCCCAGTCGACGGTGCCAGTAAGCAGCCGGAGCAGCTAATTCCCGTGGCCCACTCCTGACCATCTTGAATCTCATAATTTGTCATTTTTGCATGGCGGATTACAAAAGTGGAGTGTAACAAGGTAGCATACTCACTTCTTTGCCACTCTTTCGCACTCTACTGAGCAAAATGAATTTCTGCTGCCATTTACACATGGCAGGCAGCGTTAACAATTGATTTCTATGTAATTCTCTTGATATTTTGCTTGTGTAAAATACAGGTGAATTCCCTAGGAATCTGCAGCATTTACACGAGCATGAATATACATGCTTGCGCAAATGCTCGAGTATTTGAATGGCAGAGGTGAAGGTCAAGGCAGAATCATAACTTACGATCTGCAAAAACCGAAGACTGAAAATGAGCCATAACATATGACATGCTTAAAAGTTATACGCTAGACATTTTTGCACGACATATACATTACAGTCCCTTTAGTATTACAGTGGGTGTGAGATATAGCATAACAAAACCCTTGAAATTCAGTGTAAAACTTGAGTTAAGTGAAAGTTAAGATAAAACAGTTCAATGCAACAAAACCTTTGAAAATGTTGGATGCCATGCCATATTAACTCTGAGCTCCTGTTGCACAGCACATTAACCAACTGATGACATCACAGATGATACCACTAAAGACACCACTTATTGCAATATCGATGACAACACTGGAATCTAGAGTACACTGATGACTGCCAATGATTGTTGTTTGTTTCATACCTGTCAGGTATATTAAGCACCATTTCTATCATTCCCAGGGGATACCTGATTGCTCTGAAAGGGGTCATGCTGTTTCTTGAAGTGCTTTAGAGCCAAGTAGTACCCACAACATTTGGTGGTGGTCAGCCCTTTTCCCTGATGGGCAGTGAGGGCAGCATGATCCTCCTGCACATAGCCTTTTCAAGTACTGTTTCTAAAACTACATGCCAGCATTCTGCCAGTTTGTGGTTAATACATTGCTACCCCTAGGAGTACGCCTGTGGCTCATATAATGCAGAAGGGAGCACGCCATTCTTCCCATTAAGAAGTGGCCATCATTAGGAGCAGCCGGCCGACCTTCATATTCAAAAGATGTTTGGCTGTTTGTTGGAGGCCAACTGACCTGTGGGGCCTGTTGGCCTTGCCCCCTTAAACTGCTGTTGCCCAAGATGCTTAAAGACACTGGACATGTGCACCAGCACCTGCGTCAAAGTCCATGCTAAGTCACGCTATTTGGCTGTTTGTTGGATGCCAGCTGACTCATGAGCTTGTTGGACACGTCCCCTTTCACCACCACTCCCAGAGGAGCTTTAAGGTGCTGGGGAGGCACGCCAGCTTCCACTGCAAAGTCTGTACTAAGTCGCTCTGTTTGGCTGTTCGGCGGTGTGAGCGGTTGGAGAAGCTGGTACGGTGGAGTTGGACCGGAGCATATCTTTATCTGATCTCCACTTTGTGATTGCTGTAAAATATCAGATTTGAATGTTAATATCCTTTTTAATCTTCACTCTTGGATTTGGGGCTTCAATTGTTATGCCATCTCGATTAATTGTTTATTACATTTGGCACATCTTCCATTCATGTGTTCTTTTGAATAATACTATTGTAATGGAAGGGCGAGAAATCCAAGCACTTAAGCAGACCAGGTAGACCGGGAAATCCCAGACCCAATAAATGGAAGAGTCAAAGTAAGTGACAAAGGCCGTGATTGGTTAAGGGAATCAAATACATATAGAAGCTAGAGGGTTTCTTCTTTTCATTGGTTATGCTTTATCTGATGGCGCCACCTGAGACCACCTCTAAACTGATAATAGGGAATACATGTAATTTCTTTACCTCTGGGTTGGCAAGTGTATTTACTTGAAACAACTGTGTATAGGCCCATTATAAATAGCCAATAACTAAATATGAGACATTGGGAATAGAGGCTAATGATTGGCTGGCATAGACGTTACCAGCCTTAGTTACTTGACTGGTCATCAACACATGAGCAACTGTACTGGCAGTGGGAGAGACATCGAGAGGCCACTGTCCCAATTACAATTTACCATCTCTGATTCTCTAGGACATGAGCCAGGCTCCCAGCTTTGAACTTAACCTTGTCCCGTATTGGGATTCTGAGAACCTTTAAGGAGTTGCTGACAGGTTCGTATGTGCATCTTGTCTTCATTAATAGGCACTATCTTCCCCCCTAGGTCACATGGGGCAAGACCACGTTTTGACCCATTCTGATTGCCTTTTACTGGGATTTTTGCCTATTCAGATATGAGTTTCTTTATCTTCCCAATCCTCTAGAGACTTGCTTGAGCTACTTTTCTTCAATAGTGTCGCCTAATTAATGAGTTGTTTTTCCTGGACTTAATCTAAGAGAAATGTTTTCGCCCTTGGGAATTATCTTACCTTCTCTTCAGTGCCGGCACAAAACTCCCCTTTCCACTGTAACCCTGGCAGGGATTGAACAGATGGTTTCTGTGCAGCTCGGCCCAGGGAGTTTAGCTAATTCAGCAGGTCTGTTCTACTTGCAGGCTCTGTGTCTCCCCTAGGGCCTACCATTCACTTAACTATAGCCTTGCCATCCACCTTGTTTTACAAGGCCACCCATTCTTGTTACTCCTTTTGCATTTTAAGCAGGCTTTTATCTGTATTTCTCGTGTGTCTTGCGTTTCGGCATATAAAGTGTATATGTGTTCTAACTTATTGGGCACAATTATGCTCTTCACGTCCAAGTGTAGTGCAGTTTGACCTAGTGTTTGCGTAGCTTCATGGTGAATATATGTCAGCTTCGTGTCTAATGCGTCTACGTGTGTCAGCTCCACCCATCTCCTTAATTGCTTAGACACCTGGTCATACCATGTTCACTTGTTCTTGGTTCTGCACGTTCAACTACTCTCTGATTACCTCAGTATAAGGCCGGTATGGTTATCTGAGAGAATACCACCTTTTTCGTCCATGATACAGCAACAGGAAGGGAAAAGGCTCCATGAATGATGCTCTCTGGTCATTCCTTCAATATGGAGGCGGGGAGGGGCTGGTGCTACAAATGATGCATTTATCTGTCCCTCAATATTCCCCCCTCTGGTCGAGATCTCAACCACATCTCTCGGAGGTCCCTCTCCCCAGTGAGATCCCTCGGGGTCCATATATTTGTCATCACCTTCAGGTCACCAGAATTTTCTATGTGTTCACCCACACTCCAAGTCATGTAGCAGTACTCCCCATCTGGTTTGCAGAATACCCAATGTCCCATGTAATTACAGGGGTCTCAGAGATAACAGAATTTAGACCGTGGAGGGACAACAGGACTTCACTTCAACTCCAAGTGAGGTAGATCATTGGTTGTTTGTTTGTACACATGTACTGTGGTGACAATATTTATCATGATCTTCATTCCTACTGCCTTTTCTTAGCTATCTTCTTGCATTGGCTCATAATCATTCTCAGTGTACAGAATCCTAATAGTATCAGCACTAACATACTTATTAGTACCTTGAATGATGCATTAGCCACCCAGGAGGGGATCCAGGAGAACAAATATGTGAACCAGTCATCGCTCCCTATTTCTTCTACCTCATCAATCATGTTTGCGTGAAGGTCGGTCAACAGTGTTATGGCCTCTGTGAGGGTTCCATTTTTCTCATTGTTATCAGGGTATAGGTAAAGCAAGATTCACCAATTTTTGCACAAACCCCACCTTCCATGGCTGTTATTAGGTCCAGGATATACCTATTTTGGAGGGTCATCAGTCTTATGGCCCCTAGCTCCTCCTTTATTACGTTGAAGCCCTTCACCATGGAATTAATTGTTTATAGCAGCTCCCATTTTATGGTCTGCAACCATTTAGGATTGGTATGTGTCTGCACCCTAGGGGTCAGGGAGGCAAAGAACATCCCCGTCCCTGCTAAACAACCTGTGCTCCCATGGGATTTAATAAAGCACACTTTCCATCTTTTTGGAGATATAGTTGCTCCCTCGGTTTGGTTCGATTAAGCACCAGGGATCTTCTCCTTCGCAAATGTGTATCCATCTTTGGGAACTCTCTAATGTGCAAGTCACTCTGGGGCACTCCCAATGTGGGCATGCTTATCATTACCATGAAACTTAACCCCCACCAATTCAGGGGAGGCTTCATGTATGCTTTGGACCCACATGCCCAATAGTGGTCCATTAATACTGCAGTGCCTATCTTCATGCCAGGCACGTCAAAAATGCATTTACACCCTCTGTTTTTCCCTACTTTCTCTGGACCGGTATTCCTGAAACACAGGGTTGCTTTCTTCATTGGTAATATGGATACAGGGGAGTTTGGAGGATTTGGTCCATTCCTTGAAACATTCATCATTTGCGTTCTGTACTACTTCCACGGGTACTGTCAGGAGTGACTGTGCTTTACACCCCACCAACCCCTCAACCCGCCCCACCGAGGTGTACAACTGTCCATGTATTGATGGCTGGGGCCTCTCCCAGAACCTGGGTTTCCCCGGTGTCCCCTTCCCTATCACGTTTGGGCATTGCAACAACCTTTTATCTACTTTTATGGATCTTTGTTTGGTCCTTCCAATACATAATGTATCATTTTATTCTTCATTTTTGGGTCATCCATCATTGTCTTTGTTTCTATGTAATTATCCTCATAGGGAGACACGTCTTCTTCTTTTGACATCCATCGTAAGGTGACCCATCCTCCTTCAAGCTGTCCTCTTATTGTGCATAGTGCTAGATGGGTTCAACAGTGGGCATTGTGTGCAGGTCTGTCACCACAAATGTCCTGGAAGCACTCATGGAATAGGGAATGAGAGAACACACATAACAGCTCTCATCAGACGTCTCCCTCCCCACTGGATTATAGGTTAGTCATGTATAGTCTGCCATATAGGCACTTACATTCTGAGAATATTCAATTACACTCCTTTTTAGACTTTTACTGTAACTTGTGACAACAGGAACAGGTTGGAAAGTTACTTTGTCCATTATAGGAATGGGGGTCATATTATTATTCTCTGGTTGTGGTGCTTGATAAAGAAACAATTCGTGTAAGGCAAGAAGGACAAATAAATAGAAGAAACAGAATGTAAAGACTATAGATATAAGCATAATTTCTACTGTATCTACGCTTCAGAATGGAGCATGCGTGCTTGGCTGTCTGCGTGCTAAGAGCGTATATTGCACTAATATGCGGATGAGTGTAGAGAGCAGTTGAGTGTAGAGAGCGGATGAGTGTAGAGAGCGGATGAGTGTGGCGAGCGGATGAGTGTGGCGAGCAGATGAGTGTGGCGAGCGGATGAGTGAGGCGAGAGGAGGAGTGAGGCGAGCGGAGGAGTGAGGCATGCGGATGAGTGCGGAGAGCATATGAGTTGAAGACACGGAAAGCACGAGTGCATAGAGCAGATGAGTACATAGCAAGGAGTGCGGGGAACGGATGAGTGCGGGGGGCGGATGAATGCAGGGAACGGATGAACATAGAAAGCAGATGAGTGTAGAGCGGATGAGTGTAGAGAGCAGATGAGTGTGGCGAGCGGATGAGTGTGGCGAGCGGATGAGTGTAGTGAGCGGACAAGTGTGGCGAGCGGATACGTGCGGGGGACAGGTGAGTGCGGAGAGCGAGTGAGTGTGAGGAGATGGTGACTGCATAGGGTACATGAATGCGTAGAACAGATGATGGTGTAGTGCATCCAAGGACATAAGGCAGACAAAACCTAGGGCAGATGAGTTACACAGACCGGGTGAGAATGGATAAGTAGGAAGAACGGATGAGTACGGAATGCATGCAGAGCTGATGAATGCATAGAATGGATGAGTGCGGGAATGGATGGATAAGCAGAGCGAGATTGATGAGCTGGGCGGAAGAATGTAGAGTGGAGGACTGCATAGAACAGACTACTGGCAGAGCCGACAAATATACAGAGCAGACGAGTGCATATGAGCGAACAAGTGTATACGAAAAGAAAGGTGCGTAGAGGGGACAAGCGCCTAGACGGGGCAAGGCACCTGGAAGGGACAAGCGCCTAGAGGGGACTAGCGCAGAGTGGGGACGAGTGCGCAGTGGGGACGAGTGCGCAGTAGGGACAAGAGTGCATGTGACGGAACGGAGCGCGTGTGGCGGAAAGGAGTGCATGCACGGGCCAGACAGGAGTGCATGCGTGGGGAAGACAGGAGCGCATGCATGGGAATACAGGAGTGCAGGCGTGGGGCACACTGGAGCGCGAGGGATGGACTAGAGCACGCAAGGCGGACTGGAGTGCGTGACTGTGTCAAGCAGACCGGAGTGTGTAGGGCAATCTGGGACACATGAAATGAATAAAAGTGCATAGAACGAACTTGATTGCATAGAATTGTGCGACGTACATAGTATGGTTTGGAATGCAGTGAACATTTGAAAGAGCATATATCCCATCACACCACACCCCACGCTTACTCTCTTCTTTACACCACCACTCAACTAGAACACAGAGATACTATGACAACATTCGGTATAACTGTTCTCATATCAACATCTGCCGCTCACTCCCCATCACTCTAAGTAAACACTGCTGGTTACACACCCCCCAGCCAGGCGTTCTCCTCAGGCCTAACGCAGCCACACTCGGTCTGGATAAATCCTGCCAGAATGAACACATACTCCTGATCTCTCAACCACCACACCTACCGCTAAGAAGCAGCTACTACATGAATTCCGCACCAGCTGCACACATGCCTGGTGCGCACACACACCTTTTGACTCTCTCTACTCTCTCTACTGACCCGAACTTCGGTTCCCAAGGGCGTTCAACCTACCAGCGCCTTCAGACCATACCAATGGTATATAAGGCGCTATATAAATGCAAAATAACATAAGATAACATAACTAAGGTAAATATTCCCCTTTTTTCTTTTTCAATTACCGTACCATTCCTTATTTTAGCTCGTCCTTATACTCCTGCTGTGGCTGTCTGCACCTGCAAGGACAAATGGACACACTTGTGGTACTAGACAATCTTAGTGCCAAAGGAATTGTATAATAATTGCAATAAGTATTCTCTGAACAATATGGTAAGTATTGGGATCTTCACAGAGCCGTACCAGCGTGATGTTCTGAGATCAGAGAGCCGGGTAAGAATTCACTATATAGGAAAAGATTCCCTGGAATAATCCTTGCAGGGGTGACATTGGGTGTTTTCTCAATTGTGCAGATATAGTTTCTTTCATAAGAAAGGGTAGTGTTTGATGTTTTTTCTCCTGTGTCAGGGCTCAAGTCGAGGGTACACGCTGGTGGATGGAGTCCACCCACTTTTTTCAGAGGGTGGATTTAGTCCCCTCAGCTAAAATGAGAAACATTGAATGTCCTCTTTGAATTCAGGACTTAAAGCTGACCTCAGAGATCGAACTGCAGTAGTAAGGTTTGCGAGCCAGACATGTCATGCTGCAATCTGATGAAAAATAACAAACTAAAGGTGAAATGTCCCATTACGGTACTGCAAGTTCCAGGGAAAACATTTACACTGGTTCTCGGAGTTTAAAACATGCACACCTTTTAACGTTTTCAAAAACAATATTAGAAGAAAATATCATGTCTTGGTTTTGTGGTTGTGTGTTGATTTTATGAAAGGCAAATGCCATACGTCCTGTGCAATTTGTGTGGTTATGCAAAGCCAATTTAATGAAATGTGCATCCATATGTCACCTTGATATGGTTTTTTCTGGTGCCGTCACATCCCACTGCGTTTGTTGATGAGCCCCCCCACTTGACCCCTGTCCTGTGGGCAGCAGTCTGTTCCTTGTAGCTGACCACATCCACGATCTTGCCACTTCCACCTTTTCTTCCACTCAAGGGGTTGCCAGCAGGAGGGGTCTTGACTTTGTAGGATTTAATGTCAGCCAGGCTTGTCTTCCTTGGAACTTGATGGCTGTAGGCGTGGTGTTTTCCAATAGGAATGGGCCGTCGAACCTAGGTTTGTTGCATGAACTAGAAAACCTTTTTACAAGAATTAGATATCTGAGTATAACGCAGGAGGCTTGGAAATAGTTTGTGAGTCGTGCTGTTAGTCATCTTCCTCATTCTTGTTTGACCCCTCCTACTGGGCTTGTATCTGTTGAAACATAAAAGAGACGCATTCTGTCATAGCAACCAAATACCCATGCATTTGTAATCCAAGAACAGTAGATGTACTTTGGGCATCAGTTAGCGCTCTATTGGGAGGAGCAAGGTGTGTCTGCATGCAGCGCCCTGTCACCAGCTCATGAGGAGTTAGGAGAGCTGCACTGATTGCGTAATGCAAATAGAGCCAATGGTAGGCAATGGAGCCATCCCTTTTTCAGGGACAAATTTATTTTTGCTATTCTTTCTTTGAGAAGACCGTTGAGCCTCTCACAAAAATTCTATTTGCCTGTGGGTGATAAGCAGATGAGAATGTATGCTTAATACTCAGTATAACTGTAATGTGTTTGAAGAGTTCATTTAAGAAATGTGGTCCATTGTCAGACCGGAAAACTTCACACACCCCACATTTATTATAAACGAGGAATTTGGCAGCACACATGTAGGTACCTATAGCCATTACAGATCTGGATCATATCGATAACAGTCGATGTGTAGGTGCTGGAAGGGTCCAGTAGAGCGGGGTATTGCTCCTCTCACTACTTGCAGAGTATTTCGCAACGTGAACTGTTGACATATTATGCAATTAACAATAAACACAGAAACATGCTCTGTCACCCGTCCTCCGAAATCAGCACTGCAAGACTCTCTTGTGTTGTGTGTGTACAGTAATGGAGCTGTTCTAACACTACTTTAAGTAATGTGAGAGGCATCACTGGCTTGCCGGTACTGTCCTGTTGCTAGAGTGCATTGGTGGGGGATACTGAGCACCCCAGTCGTTTCCATAATTTGTGTTCCTCTTGTGGTGCGCAGCCCTGTAGTTCTGCGATCTGTGCTATGGGCAGTGAATTAAAACCTTCCTTCATCATCATGCTACGTATTCTCATATACACGTTAGATTGTGTGTTGAATTCAGCGATCTCTGGAAGATATGATGCTTGTTTAGCCTCTGTGTCTGCAGCTTTGTTGCTGTGGGAGATTATGGGTCTCATTCCGAGGTTGGCGGTAAGGGGTTAACGGCACCGATATGGGTGCCGGTGCCATTAGCCCCTTACCACCGCATTTCGAGGTCCTTTAGCGGGTCCCGCTAAGGGCGGCTGGTTTTACCAGGCGCCCCTAGTGGGAGCCGCTAAAGGACCAGGGAGCTAATAACGGGCCCATTATTAACGGGTCCATTGTTAGCTCCCTCCCCATTCCCATTGAGCCCTCTGGGGGCTCGAATGGGAATGGGGATGGGTTCCCTGAATGGGGAAATTCTGGGTCCTCCAAGTTTGGAATGGCCCGGTATTTCCACATTCAGGGAACCCAGACCCGGTATGCGGTATGGGGGTAGCCATGGCGCTAATAGCACCATGGCTACCTCCACACTCGTAATGACCTCCTCTGTCTCTTCGTCTAGTATGGGTCACGCATTTCACCATGATGATAGCTGATGCTAACTGTAGTGTGTCTATGAGTGAGTCTTGCCAGTAATGGAGCATGCTGCACTGGTGTGCTGTCTGCACGTACAAAGCCCCACCTCTTACAACGTGATAGACCTGCATGTACTGTTGACGTTGCGCAGCTGGAGTCAGAGTACACTTTTATTTCCTCATCCTCATGCATTTAAAGGGCCGCAATGAGCGCTTCTAATTCTGCTGCTTGTGCTGACAAATGTAAAGGCAATCTCGCACTTGCCACCACTTCAAATATGCTGTTTTGTTGTAGTTTTATCACTGCGGTCACTGTGTATTTGGTGCACTCATGTACGTACTTTCCTTCTTTTACTGGCTCTGCAATGAACGTCACTGGGTTTACCACCCTATACCTGTCATCTTGATCACTGGGTTTGATATAATCACTTTATATCCAGAGGCTCTTTGAGTCATTAGTGTGCTTTTTGGTTTTTCATGAATGGCGGCAAGACATGCTCCACATACAATATTACTCCATAGCCAATGTGATAGTTGTTGCTTTCTAAATTGCGAATGCTGCAACAGCAATTGCTTGCAGGGGTAATGTCCCCTCATTGCTGGGTCTAATCGTTCACTGTAATAGGTCAGTGGTGTGTGTCCTTGGGTAGTCTTCTGTGTGGGTGCTGCTGTCATTACCACCCCATTTGAGTGAGAGAACACAAACTATTTTACACTGTAATCTGGGATCCCAGGGACTGGTGCAGAGCATATTGCCCTCTTTAATTCATCAAAAGCTTTCATAATTTCTTCTGTCCACACTATGTGTGCATTGTCCTTCTGAGCTTTCTTGAGGGCCTTCAACAAGGGCCTGACATATGTGCTGTAGTCAAAGACCCATGCCCTGCAATAGTTGCATATGCCCAAAAACTGTTTTATCTCCCTTATCATCCTTGGCTGGGGTATTTTCATAATCGCCTCTGCTCTTTCAGGGGTCACTTTCCACCTTTCATGTGATTTCATCTGTCCAATATACAAGACCTCCTCCTGACAATATTGTAACTTTTCCTTGTCTACCTTGTACCCCCCTTGTCTGCCAGGACTGTCATGAACTGTACTGAGTCATTTCCACACTGCTCTTCAGTTTCATTGCACATCAGAATGTCATCTACATACTGGATAATTGTGTTTTCGAGTTGTACATTCCCAAGTTCCATCTGGAGGACCCGGTTGAATATCGAGGGGAACTCACAGTACCCTTGTGGTAAATGAGTGTGTTTCCACTTTTGTATTTCAGTACAAAAATTAGGTCATGTCTCAAGGGGGATCGAGAAGAACGCGTTTTTTAAGGCTATTACTGTGAAAGTCTTCACTTAAGATGGGATTTTGCACTGTATCATGGCTGGGTTCGGGACCAATGGATAAATCTCCATGATCCCCTTATAGTTTTTTTAACTGGGTATATCGCCGTTTAACATGGGGATTCAAATGGTACCAGTATTGCTGTTTCACTAATGCTGAAATTGTTTCATATATGCCCTCATCTGCTTCTTTTGACCTGGAGTACTGTTTGACTCTGGATAACATCGCTGCTGGCTTCAGTTTAATTTTAACAGCCTCTACTCCTTACAGCAGACCAACGTTGTAAGGACTATTGGTCCACAGTATGCTTGGTACCTGTGTCAAATCTTTGTGGAAAAAGGATGGTATCTTTTTGATCAATAAAGGGAATAGGCTGGCACAGTCTATTAGTTTGAAACTTTCTATGTACCGTTTGATCTGTTAATAAAAATTAGTGCTGGTATTTGGAACACAATGGTAAATGTGTTTCCATATTGCTCTACTGAGCTGCAATGTTTTTAAATTCTATATTGTTAGTCTTTGTTTTTCCCATATTCTTATTCCATTCAATAGACTTATTGATTGACACGTTTTCATTTTAAGTGGGAGCAAGTGACTTGGGAGCAATTATTATTATCTTTTATCAATGCCATCTTTTGTGGCACTTCCCTTTTCTCTATTCTCACCAGTTAGTGTGAGCTATGAAAAATGCCACTCGTTGTCTGAATCCTCATCCCTGAATAGCTCCTTGTCTGTCAAATCCATCAATCTTTGTTCCTCCTCCAAGGCAACCACTGCTCACCATGCTATCCACCCTCATCTGTCCCATGGAGGATAATCCTTTTGTCTTTCATTATTACTGTCTCTAATTCTAGTGGGAACACATGTCCTACCTCCTTGTTCATGGGGATCTCTGGGCTGAATAAAAAACTCTTCAGGTAAGCCCCTTATCCTGCTCCTTATCCATGCAAGCCATGCGCACAACATGTTCACTCTGTATTGGAACACTTCGGTATCCATGGGTAGTCCCTGTTGAACTTGTTATCCTGTGAATGACAAAATAAATTCTCTTGCGTTCACATAATGAATCCCTGGAGTGTAACACATGGTCTGTGAATGAGATGGTCATGTTAGAGCCAACTCATCATGTCCCTTCCCATGATGTTAATGGATGTCTGATGAGAGTATAACAGTGGCATGGACAGGTTGTGTTCACTGATAGTGATAGGTAGGTCATCAGTAAGTAGAACCAAATTTCTAGCCCCAGTAAACCCGTGTGCATTCATGGCATTTCCTAACACTGGAAATCTTCCATCCCTAACACAGGACTCGGTCTCTCCTGTATCTACAAGGCAGGAGAATCTTTTGTCACCGATTGTTACCCTGACTCATTTTTCCGCTTGTTGGTCAGGTGTAACAGATAGGATTAAACAAATCAAGTCAGTCTGTGGCCCGTTCTAATGTGGGTACAAGCTCATTCCTGTCCCCAAGAAAGGATTTGCGCCCACTACAGTCCCACTCCCTATTCTCAGTGTGGGTGTCTGTACTGCTGTACTGGTGTTCCATGTTGCCATGGTAATAGTCTTTACTGGTATCTGTGGTTGCATCTGTGCTTCTATGTTCATATGGGTACTTGCAGGGCCTGTGGTGGTTGTGCTTGCATTGGTGGCTGTTCTATGTTTTGCAATTGCAGTGTGTGTGTCTGATATTGTGTTTGATCTTGGGTGTAGTACTCAGATGGCACTGTATGGTGGCGGGTATAAAATCACCCCTCTTGGATCCTTCCAATTCTGTTGCACCCTTCCTCTGTGTCTACACACTCGGGCAATGTGTCCCATTGTTTACAGATGTCCAACACTGTTGGGGGTGTTCCCCCAAATCTAGGGGGTCCCCCATTCAATCCCCCTCCTTGCGGTGCCTAAACCCTGACCCCTCTTCCTCATGGCACAACCCCTCTACCTTGTGGTCAATAATTATATTCTCCCCTTCCAGTGAAATTCCCTCCAGCCATTATCTGTCATTGCTATGTGTCTTGAGCAACCCCTGTCTCTCCACTTCTCAACACTGCACATTCTATGGAAAAGTCTGATAGCTTTTTTGAGCTAGCTTTACTTCTTCTATTCTCCTTTTCTCAAGCTTCTTTCTCACCTTTTCTTCCAATAGTCAACAATGGTGAACTATTGTCAGCTGAATCTCTGACAATGATCCAATCCGATCTATCCACGAAGAAAACACTTTTTGAATGGAGGAGTAGAAAGGTGCAATAAAAGCCCAGCGGGAAGCACGAACATCGATGTTTCTCGATACCAAATAATTGCGGAACAGAATCTCACGAAAGGTAGCCATTGGCACCTGACTAATCAGACTTCAAGAGAAAAGTCGTCTTTTTTGAAAAGCTCAAGTCCCCAATTTAGCGTGTTTGGGCACCAGATTGAAATTGAAGACTTGATTATTGGGGGACGATTGGAATTCTCATAGAAAAACTTTTTGTCCTGAAGATTGCCTGAACAATCTTCAGACCGACAGCACTCAAGAGAGTGCAGTATGTCCTATAAAGGCCAAAACATATGTAAACTTAAATGGGAGCACTAACATCTAGTTTTCCAAATCTCACTCGGAATACCTAAATACTGTTTTCCATAACTGTATTACTTGTGACTGTCACTAAATAATATAGTACCAAGTGTAGTGAGGATAGGTATTCATCAAGATCACCTCACTACTACCCCTCATTAAACTAAACCCAAAAGAGAGAGGCATACTTGAATGTCACTTTCGATACCCCAGAAAAGATGTTCTTCTTTCTTTTTTATAAATGTTTTTATACCCCCCGATAACAAAAAACAGGGAATACCCAATTTTGCAAATCTAGCTGAATCTCTGGCCATGGTTTTGCCTCCATGCCCTCTAGTTTTTTTCAATTGTCTCTGCACTTGCACGGGTAACTCTTGACATAGTATGTGATAAAACATTGTTATTGTCTTGTCCCATGGCTCTCGAGTCTCAAGACACCAATGTTCTTGGATCTCCTGGAAATATGCAACGGTGTACTCATCGTCACGCATCTTGCATGTCATGATCGCACTTATGTCTGATTTGTCGGGGTATTGTACTCTGAGTGCTTTCCACACAGCCACCCTGCAATGTTTAAATGGGGCTCCATCATGAACCTTGTTTTTGCACGGTCACATCAGGGTACCCGGCTCGTCTCCAAATTTCATCAGTCCTTTCTCCAATTGTTGCTGCAAGTAGGCTTTTGATGTCGCCTGCTGCCTGTGTCATCCCTGCTGTAATTCTTTCTAGTTCGTAAATCCACTTTACCGCCCCCGATGTCACGTTGTCCATTTGTGGCCACGGTATGTATTGTGGCTACCCTCCTTCCTTCTTCTAACAGGATCTGTGTCACTCCTGCATTGGCTTGGGATTCAGTAAAACTCTTTGTTTTGGTAAATGTACCTGTCATACTCACTTATCTGCGTTCTGGCAGTGTCCTTAATCTATTGACGTAAGGGGTTATTTCTTCTGCACTATGTGATCGTTCCTTTGGCCACTTGGGGAGCAGAGGGGGTTTTGCTGTCCTACTTCTTGTTCTTCTAAATCTCACCACTCTAGTCCTCTTTCTGGATTCACTTCCATTGATGGGCCTTACCCTGCTACCTCTCCATCCTCGTGATCATTTCTATACCTCTCTTCGTCCATATTGTCCCACAATTGTCATCACTTTCTTCGCCCTCTCTATTCTCAAAGTATAGTTATTTTGAACGGTCTGCCCCATATATTCCTTTCAGCACCTTTTCCAGTAGACGCAACTTGGTGCAGATCCTACTACACTCCTTTTCACCCTATGGGTGTCCACACTATGCCTTCTGCTCCTTAATAGGATGCCAATTCTCCTGCATATTGCAGCTCCCTAATCTTCATCCTCATTATTTCCTCCACCTCCCAAATACGTCTCTCTAAATGTCTCTCTTCCGCCCGCTCCTGTTACACTCTTTTCACATCCCATTGAAGTATGTGCTTCTTAACAAGCCTTTACAATTATTTCTGCTGTCTTCCTCTGCTTGGCTCTATCTGTCTTTCTCTTCTTCTTCTATCTCCTTTTCTTTCTTTTCTTCTAGTTCCCATTGGTTTCTCGCACTCTCTCGGTCTTCCAACTCCCTCTCCTTTTTCCTTTTGTCTACTTTCCTCCTTATTTCTTCCTGTCATTTCTTCTCTCTTTCTTAGTTCAACTTTCTTCCAATTCCTCCATTATTCTGCCCCATTCCCTTTCTTCTTCTTCCAACTCCTTTATCTGCTGTTCTTCTGATTCCTCCTATTCCCTTTGTCTCTTAACTTCCCCATCTTCATCCTTCGGGCTGTGCACATTTCTTCTATCCAGTTTAAGTAATATTTGTCCTCCCACCCATTCATTTATGTTATCACTGCTTCCCAATTGTCCTTTAACTGGCTTTTTTTTGTCTCTAGATGTCCTGCTCTGCCTCAGTTAACCTTGCCTCTAACTCGCCACGCTCTATGTATTTATCGCACATGGGCAAATTCTTTTGAGTGCGTAATTTAGCTCCATTAATGACATCATCATTACTATGAGCGAGCAGTGCATGTGTGGAATTAGTATACCCTGCCGCTGCTTTTAACTCATTGAGTGGGTAAACACCTGTCCTTCATTCGGCAGATCAATGCTCTGGGGAGGAGGAGGATCTGAGGGTGCTGTGGCCTCGCCTTCATGGTGGTTAGACATCCACTCCTTTTGGAGTTGCTCTTCCACCTCGTCCCCGAACATTTTCCATAACTTTAAAATGCCCAATCTCTTCTGCAATTTTTTCCCCTTATATGCAGCATGTAATTATGTGGTCATGTTTTTCAGCACTGCTTTCGAAAGACTGTCCTCTTCGGTCCAGGGCAAGAACATTTTATCTACTGTTGCCTTGACCCACTGAGTATAGTACATTTCAATTGCAGAGATTTGCACAAATGCACACAAGAGGAGTATCTCCTCCCATAATGGCACATCACGCTCTTGACTGCCGATACCGTAAAGAACTTCTCTTAACTTCTCACTTCCCCTCCTTACGTTTTCTTCCCCCTCTTTTATCACCACAATTATCCTCAATTGTAACCACTTTCTGCACCTTTCCGCATGCCTTTCAGCTTCAACACCACCAATTCAGGCACATCTTCCAAACACTGCCCCTGCTCAGGACTCCTCTCCTTGGGTCCAAACCACAACTCCACGCTCTGCAATATGAGCCACCTATCCACAAAGGCTATTTTTGCCCACTTTTTCACCTTATCCGCTGGTGCCAGAAATCCTTACGCATATGAGTGCACCTCACAAATCAACACAACAATATACACTCCACCACATATACAGCCGCCTTCACGCTCTCCCAGCAAAGTAGCCTCCTGTATTTATTCCACCCCACCGCCAGGGTTTATCAAGTAGTCTTTCCTAGTCCTTACCAGAGGATAACCAATAATCAATACTCAATAACCCGTACCGGGGTTTATTCCAAGATCTTCTATAACACTTGTCTTAGGCTATTCACGTCTTCAATCTTTCTAATATATTTACATGGCCTGCGGTAGCAGCCATGTAGTCATGGTTAAGTTGCTATACCCAAAGGAGGAGCACTTTATGGGTGGCTTATAACTTCGCTCCCCCTGGACGAATCCTCACCGAACCTTACAAAAAATGTATATGGCCCACTCTGAAATATTTTGCAAAGTTTGGTGAGATTTGGTCAAGGGGGGGAAAAGTTATGGGGGAGTCCCAAAATGTATTATTTTCCCATAGACTGAAGACCTATAGACCTAGTATATTTATATAGCGCCTATACACAAAGTGTTTCAAAGCGCTACAAAAAAGTTTAAAAAAAGATTTTAGATCTAGATATAAATCTTTTCATAAAGTCTATGTGGATTTTATCACGTGGGGGTTAGGTTATATGACTATTGTATGTGCATACATTTGACACTTTTGAAAAAATAAAACATGTGTGGATTTCCAGCAAACTTGTGAAAGGAGCATTGGAAAGGATCTGAATGCATGGTTTTGCAAATGTGCCCGTGTTTTATTTTTGAACAAGTATCATAATGTAAGTACAAAAAATATTGAAATACTTTTTTGGTGACTGAGGTATAGCCGGTAGCCATGGGCAGTGGCCAGGTTGTCCGGGTGATGGATTAAGGTCATGATCCGGACAATCTGGCTACTGGCAATGACCACGAGGGACAACACATTGGGTTAAAGTGGCCATGACCACCTGGGACATGCTTTGTGGTAAAGTTGTTCGAAATTGAGATAGGTTTAAAAGGGAAGAAAAATGTGCGCGTAGTAATATGGTCATAGGGTTTTCTCTTCGCCTTTTGCAGGCTGCCATGGAAAGCGAAGAGGGGCCCTGCATGGAACCCCACCATCCCTTTCCATGCTGGCCATCTTGGACAATCCTTTTTTGGCCCCCCTGGTTCCTGCATTTTGACCCATTCTGCTCACCTTTTACTGGGATTTTTGTCCATTTAGTTATGCATGTCTTTACCCTCCCTATCCTCTAGAAACTTGGTCGAGGTACTTATTTTCAATATTGTCTCCTAATTAATGAGCCTCTGGTCTTTGATGACTTATTTTTCCTGGATGTAATCTAAGAGAAATGTTATCACCTTTGGGCATTATCTTCTGCTCTCTTCGGTGCCGGTACAAAACTCCCCTTTCTACTGGAACCCTGGAAGGGATTGAACAGCTGGTTTCTCTGCAGCTCAGCCCAGGGATTTTAGCTAATTCAGCAGGTTGGTTCTGCTTGCAGGCTCTGTCTCCCCTTGTGCCTTCCATTCACTTGACTGTCGCCTCACCGCCCACCTTGTTTTACATGTCCACCCATTCTTGTTACTCCTTTGGCATTTTAAGCAGGCTTTTATGTGTATTCCTCATGTGTCTTGCGTTTCAGCGTATAGCGTGTATATGTTTTCTAATCAATTGAACATGCCTGAGTGCAGTTTGACCTAGTGTTTGCATAGCTTCATGGTGAATTTATGTCGGCTTCATGTCTAATCTATCTGATCATGCTGAAGTGACATGGCTCTTCTTTACAGAATGCTACTGGTTATAGAGGGTCCTTTAAACAAATGGAGTATTCTGGTGGATACCACCTGAAGAGCACCCTGAGGGGGGCTCAACCTGGTGGGCGAGTGGAACAACCTAATAAGTCAACAGCACTAGCTATACAATCGGATAGAAATCCCGTGGGTGGCAGTAGCTCCTGATCACTCCTTCAAAATATATTCACTAACATATGGCTCCCTGTTTGGTGTCCACCTGAATACTCCAGTAGTTTAAAGGACCCTCTAGAACCTGTATCCTTCTGTAAAGAAGAACCATGTCGCTTCAGCATGATCATAGTATATAGTGCTCAAACTTTGGAATTAACAATTGAATTGATGGATAACTGAACAAATAATGTGTCACGATGTACAGAACAGCATTGTACCTTTAAATTGATTGCTTTGCATGCTTGAATATTGAACATAACGGACATCACTTCCACACTGATTGACCCCATGCTGTCTATAATAATTATGTTATTCCACTGTAGAGGAGCAGATGTATACATCCGCAGGAGATCCCGCCCCCCTATCTCCTTTGTATTGGAGACATGAGACCGTGCCTTGCCTGACTCCAGCTATCGTGCCAATACTTCAGCAAGTATTTGTAAGGAGATATCCATTGAGACAACCCTATCAAATGTATCCTCTCCCATGCACTTGTGCGATCTGAATGACACCTGGCCTAGTAGGATCGTTGTCTGTCCTCCCCTTGTTCCCCCCCTTGCCTTGTCACGCCTTGAAACACTTGTGTATAGGCACAATATAAATGCCATATCATATCATATCATGACAACCTACAGGAGGAACTCCCTGAAGGAGTATGAAAAAAGCTAAGAAAATGAACTGATGACGCCATAAGAAAGTGTGCATGATGTCCTGAGATACTGAATGAAAACGACGTATGGATCCTAGAAGACAAATGATGAAGCAAAGAATTGAGTGAACTATCAAAGTGAAAAAGAAGAAGATAACACATTAACAAGGTGCTGCAGAAAACAGCAGTTCAATAAATGTACAGGCAGTGAAATGCAAGGTAAATCAAGTCATCGTAGAGGCTAGCTATGAGTGGTGAATAGAATGCAGGTTTAGCCGCCTTTGCACAGAAACTGGACATTGGTATCATGAAATAAATAAGCAAGAAACCAATAAAGTGGAATGAAAAGCTGTGTCGCAGCAGAATAGCAGGCTAGTGAAGCTGCGTGGTGATGCTGTCTGGTCTAAAGTCAAGATCCTAGAAATGGCAGTCAGTTATCTACTCTGAAGAAAAACGAGTGTGTGGAGGATGAATCCTCTCACGTTAAGGTGCGAGAAAGAACACATGGGATGCCAAGTTTTAAATCATTGAAAGCATTTAAAAGCTGCAGAAAGGACCAAATCGTGGTCTCTTGTCATGTGAGCCACGGATTGGAAATATAGTTCGAACTTGGATTTCCAGACACAATAGCGAGTGATCTCACTCCCGTGCATTCCCAGGACGAGAATACTCTGCAAGGCCAAGTACAAAGACAATTTCATCGCAGACAGCATGGATGATGAGAGATGCTTGGCTAATTGGGTGGTGAGTTAGTTTCATGTCCTATCGCCCTGCACCTGGGTCTGGAGTTACGTGCTGCTAAATGAACCGAATGTACCAGACATGCTTCATGCATGCCAACCAATTGTATTAGTCTGTATAACAAAAGACCTGAAGACCAATGAAACAATGTAACTATTTCTTCTTAAATTACATGTTTGAAGAGGTAGGCATAAATTGTCCACATGATAAAGGACAGCCAATAACAATCCTAGCTCCTATATGATTGTATAACCAGATGTTTCCCTTCACCAATCCCGACCCTTGATAGGTCTTGCACTATTGCCAAGTAGTATGAGATCACTCTGACGCATAATGGAGTATATGAAGTGTATTTTTTGTGGAAATCATGGAGAGACTGAGCATTCGTCTGTTGATGTTCTTTGTAACCTCCCTGTTTTAGATAATTTTTAATAAAACAGTGACTTGCCATCTTCTTGAGTTTGTCTGGTTATTTGGACTCACAATTGTTCTGGTGTAATCCCATTCATCAACAAAAGCATGTTCCAAGGTCCATATACTCACCACTATGATTCATGCTCAAATATTCCATTCTGTATAGAACAATTACTATTGTACAACTATGATTCATGCACAAATATGCCAGTTCTGAAGGCATAGGTGTCCCTATGCACGGAACAGCATTGATTTGTCAGCATGCGCAATCATTGTGTATGTCTGTAAACAACAGTTATCATTTGTTAATTGCACAACCATGTAAACACACAGGGATGAATCATTATTTTAATCATCCAGGTGCCTAAGAAAATTATTTTAATGCGTTGAAACGCCACACACACGATAGAGGAAGAGCCCACACAGATGCGCCTGGTTGACTACCTGAATTTGTCTACTTCCCCTCGCCAGGTACTAAGAGACAATCAGATTGTAAGAATAGATCTGATTGGCCCTTGCCAAGTCATTACTAGCCTGACAAAGACATACCGGCTCTCGACCCTTGCTCCTCATCCCTCATTCTTCCTTCCCTTTTTGCGACTGGCCACCATGGAAAGGCAACAGGGGCTATGTGAAGTCCATTCTCCCCATTCCCTGGTGGCCATTTTCTTTTTTACTTTTTTAAAATCCTGTTTTAATGGTGCCAGAGAAAGGGAGAAAGGACTACTTGTAGTCCCTTCTCCCCGATGCATAGTGGCCATATTTTTTGGGTTTTTTTCGAGTTGAGAAATTGTTTCCACGCCGCCTCTCAACATGAGAAAAATAATATTAGTACCCGAGTACAAAGTGGTGACCTCTGTAGTATTCACTGGGGTTGTAATACAACCTTAACTTTTGGGCATTAAATATCTGCAAGAAAAAAAATCTATCAGTGGATTGGTTACCCTATGAATCAAAGGAAATTAGATTGGCCTCCAATACATTGACTTAATTACATAACATTTTGTTACCACGGTTGGGCAAAATAGAATTGACCAAATAACTTGGCCTTCATCTTAAATGTAGAGTAGATTTTGATGTAGGAAGCGTTCGATATTCACTCCTTCCACCAACATAGCATCCACTAAAGCAATCTTAATAGAAGCAAGGCGATCCACATCACTAGATTTCTATCTAGAAACCAAAACAATATCACTACATATCAGTGCAAGACACCCCTTAACATGTCTTAGCCAATGTATAACCTTAGGAGTCAGGGAAACCACATTGTTGAAGAGACCTGTCTGTAATCTCTGAACCCCACACATACAAATAGTATTATGTTTAGATGAATGATCATCTTTATTGCTTCAAATTGCCAATGATAATGTACATGCTGTATTGAAGGGGTTACACAGTTTATTATTAACTTGGGCTTGGGTACTGGCACCATGAGTTCCTGGCTTAGACTGATTAAAGAACACCTGTCTAACAAGTTTACTGCACTTACTTTCCTTCTCAATGACTTTCAATAATTCATCCACATGCTCTTTGGGCTTATTGTGGGACTTAGTCAAACTGTTATCTGATCCCACACTGGACCACAAAGTCCCCTGGTAGAGTAATTTGAGAGCAGCCCAAAAGTGCCATCTGCACCTTTCCGAGCCCTTTGTCTAATTTCAAAACATTTTCAAGATTCATATAACTTGCCAAAAAATTAGTAAGTTCACAACTTAGGGTATTGAACTCTTTCATTGCATCAACATATACTAACTGACATGACAAGCAGCAATAATTACCAATAGGTGGTCCTAAACTGTTACACCCGCAAAAGGCTAATTATTACAAAGTATGTCCTGCATATGAGAAGCAATGCCCCCTTTTCCTTCCTCACATGCCTTCTTTATAACACTGGGCGATTGCTCATCTTCATGAGACAATAAGGGAGGTAATCTACTCACCAAATTTAGCCAGCTGGTCTTTGTCACTAACCTTTCCTGATCTGTTCCCTTGATTGACAAGGTTTGCAGTCCCAGCAGACACCTCACATGCCTTTTTCCCTTTAGTCACAGAAATCTCAATAACATCTTCGACCCCTAAGCAACATGATTTACCACGACCACTGGTGGCCATACATTATTTTGCTAATGGTTGATTCCAATTGCAGAAGTCTGCCCAGTTTAGGGTGGGCAAACATCACAGGCTGGTACTGCGAGTTATGAAACCAAGATTCAATTTCCCCTGTAAGAGCATTAGCTTGCTTAGCAGCGGATTCCTTGCTTAAAGTTTTCTTTGACTGATGTACTGGAGATAATGGAATTTTAGCCTTACATTTTGACAGACCAACAGCTCAACCACCATCCACATACAAGATCCACCAGGACTGCCCAACTAGCTTATGGGGCACCCTTAGCCTGACCCCAGGGAAGTTTTCACTAAAATCCAAAAGCTACAACCAAGCTGATAGTTCCAGAACCACAGTGTCGAGAGACAGGTGAATGCGTCATCTGTAGCGTCGGCCCCTCCCCCGCCTCCATCTCGAAGGAATGATGGGTGAGCATAATTCATGGAGACTTTCCCCTTCCAGCTGTCGCATCATGGACCTAAAAGGCGGTATTCTCTCAGACAACCGTACTTATCCTGAAGTAATCGGAGAGGAAGTGAACATGCATAATCAAGAAGAACTGAACTTGGTATGACCAGGTGTCAAAACAAGTAACATCATAGGTGGAGCTGACACATGTAGATGCATTAGACACACAGCATCTAAAACTATAAGGGGCACCTGACAATTCCCTGATCTCTGCAGGTGGAAACGTAAATCTATAAATCAAAGAACTGATCAGGGCGAGTCCAGATATGTGATGACCCACTATTTTATTGTAATTATAATCTTGACCAACAACAAATGAAACATATTGAATCCAAAAAGTGACACAAGTAAATGGAAAGCATACATTTCCTACATTGAAAAGCAACAAAAAATACTAAACCACGCTAATACATTAAAAAAGATTCAATCTTGGCTAAAAAAACATTTCGCATTGTATGAGGCGCAGTATTTTTACAAATGCCAAATTAATCAGCTTAGTCAACAGTGTTGCATAATGAGCACTGTGTAATGATGGAATTGTCGACACCTCTGTGTTTTGACCTGGTAACAGGAGTGAAGTGCTGTAAATACATCTGCCTTAATCAGGATGGGGAATTATGAGACCTACTCAGACTTGAGGTATCCTGTGATCTAGAAAAACAAGTAACATACACTAAGTGGGAGTCTGTATCTAGAGGAATAATGTGAAAAAGCCTCTAGGCTCAGTCATTACTTCTGATAGTCCCAATAGGGAACTTAACGTGCAGGTGGAAATCTAGCACGTATGCAGCGAGTTTGCAGCTGTGTGTTGAAAATATCTGTAACACACAAAGCGTGTCTTGGAATTATACATTATCTGGCAGGTGGGAACGCCTGAGACTGTGCACTCTTGAAAAAGAGAGGTAGGATCAAATACATGATTGATATGGCCCGATATGGCCGTGGGTCACAGAGTCTATGCTCGCTGAAAAATTAAGATGAAAAGAAGGAATCAATGTGGTCCCTATGACCAAAATTAGCACCAGATCCCGGGAAAAAGACCTTTTAACCCATGTGTCTTTAATCCCCCCAGTGTACTGGACTAACTACACCGGGTGCACAGATGTGAGATGTCCAGTGATGGCACTAGTATCAATAGAACACCTCTAGTTAACGACCCAAAGGTCAGAAGAATTTGTAGTGTGGCATATCTAACACAGCATGCAATAAATTCCTTGCTCGGGGTGTAGGTATCCAAGGGTGTGCAAGCGATATCATAAAAGAGAACCCGGTGTGTGCCTGGCAGCCGCTAGTAGGTGCGCAACATGTGTCACAGTACTGGAGGTGCTACCAACATGTGTCAAACAGTGATGGGTGCCCAGAGGATGGGAGCTCTTACCCGTGGTGTTAATTGTCCCTCGGTGCGTGATCAGTGTTGGTTGCCAAGCCGAGTGTGTGGCCCAGCAGAATGTTTATACAGTTGCCATGGTAACCTGAGCACCAAGACCATGGCGGCCATCTTGTAGTATCAAGATTGGTATAATGGTTCAATGGATTCGCTCCGTCCCACGGACAGGGCCTGGGGAATATCCACTTTGTAAACAAGGGGAGGGAAGACACATTTGGGTAGTCAACCAGGCGCATCTGTGAGGTTCCTTCCTCTATCATGTGTATAGAGTTACAACACATTGAAAGATTTTTCTTAGGCACATGGATGTTTAAAATAATGATTAATCCCTGTGTGTTTACACAGTCTTATAATGAACAAATTATAACTGTTGTTTACAGACAGACACAATGATGGTGGGTGATGACAAATGAATGCTGTTCCGTGCATGGGGACACCTATCCCTTCAGAACAGGACTATTCATGCATGAATCATAGTGGTACAACATAAATATTCTATTCTACCTCATCTACCATGCTACCTCATCATCTAGTTAGCCCAGCATCTCTCATCACCCATGCTTTCTGCCATGAAATTGTCTTTGTTCTTGGCCTTACAGATTATTCTCCTCCTGGGAATGCACGGGAGTGAGGTCACTCGCTATTGTGTCTGGAACTCCAAGTTCGAACACTATTGCCAATCCGTGGCTCACATGACAAGAGACCATGATTTGGTCCTTTCTGCAGCTTTTAAATGCTTTAAATGAATTACAACTTGGCATCCCTTGTGTTCTTTCTTGAACCTTAACTTGAAAGGATTCATCCTTCGCACACTCGTTCTTCTTCAGAATAGATAGCTAACCTCGATTTCTAGGATCTTGTCTTCAGGCCATACAGCCTCACCATGCAGCTTCACTAACCTGCTATTCTGCTGCAACACTGCTTTTCATTCCCCTTTCTTGGTTTCTGGCTTATTTATTTCATGATACCAATGTCCAGTTTCTGTACAAAGGCAGCTTCACCTGCATTCTATTCACCACTCATAGCTAGCCTATACAATGACTTGATCTACTTTGCGTTTCAGCGTCTGTACATTTATTGAACTTCTGTTCTATGCAGCACCTTGTTAACATGTAATCTTCTTCTTTTTCACTTTGATAGTTCACTCAATTCTTCACTTTGTCATTTGTCTTCTTGGATCCATGCATCGTCTTCATTCAGTATCTTCGGACGTTGTGTACACTTTCTTATGACATCATCAGTTAATTTTCTTATCTTTTTTCATAGTACTCCAGGGAGTTCCTCCTGTAGGTTATCATAAACTCAAGGATATATTCAATAGGGTTCTCTCAATGGATATCTTCTTTTAAATACTCGCTGCAGTATTGGCACGATAGCTGGTGTCAGGCACGGCATGATCTCATGTCGCCAATACAAAGGAGGTAGGGGTGTGGGATGTCCTGCGGATGTATACATCTGCTCCTCTAGATTCCCTCCTCTGGTTGAGTTCTCAAACACCTCCTCGAGTCTTCCTGCTTCTTTGTATCTTCTCTTAAAGAAGGGTTTCTTGGGTATCCATATCTTCATCACTCCACTCAGGATGGCTGCTTTTTTAAGGTGTTCATCTACACTGCACGTCATGGAACTGCACTCTCCATTTGGGGTACAGAAGACCCAATGTCCCACTTAATTCTTATGATCCTTTGGATTCCAGTTTTCTGTTCCTTCAGGTGCCACAATACTTGTTTTTATGTAATCTCTGATGTCACTATCGGTCAGCACATTGGGCCTCATTATAACTGTGACGGTACAGTGATAACGGCGCCGGTAGTGATGTCGGTGCCGTTATCACTGTACCGCCACATTACGAGTTCTGCTCGCAGGTGCTGCTCTGCACGCCTTGTCAGACCAGGCGTGCAGAACGTCACTCGTGAGCAGAAAAGGATGGTAGCAACAGTACCGTTATCAACTGTACCGTTGCTACCATCCTCCCCATTCCCATTGAGCCCTATGGGGGCTCGTATGGGAATGGGGACGCACCAGCTCCGGGTCCCGCAAAAGGGGAATTACCGGGCCCACCTAGGTTGGAATGGCCTGGTTATTCCCCTTTCACAGGACCCGGACCCGAGTTTGGGGGTAGCCATGCCGGTAGAAATGGCATGGCTACCTCCAAACTCATAATGAGGCCCATTGTCTTCCAGTTCATCTTTTGTGTCAATTATGATTTTCATTCCCACTGCTTTCTTTGTTGTTTCCTGGCATTATCCAATTATGATCCTTATCATACAGAATCCAGATATTATTATCACCACTATCGCTCCAAGGAACTTGAATAAGTATGCCATCGAATACGGAATCCATGAAAACAGGAGTGAGAACCAACTGTCACTTCCAATGACCTCTGTCTCATCCACCATTTTTACGTGTAGATCTGTCAACATTGATATAGCCTCTGTCAAAGTCCCATTCTTGCCGTCATGAGACAGTATGAATATACAACATGATGGTCCGATCTTGGCACACCCACCTCCTTCCATTGCTGTAATTATGTTGAGGACATATCTATTCTGGAGGTTCATCAACATTATGGCCCTCAGCTCTTCTCTTATGGTGTTAAATCCTTTTATAGTGGCATTGATTGTTTGACGCAGTTCCCACCTAGTGATCTGTAGCAATTTTGGCATTCACCAACGTTTGAAGTCCAGGCATGAACATAGATGTGAACATCACTGCAGTCCTGCTGAACAGTGTGTGCTCATCAGGAATTTCTTCATAAGCCGTTAATGATTTTTGTGTGAAATAATTCCCTCTCTTCATTCGCTGGAGTTCTAGTGACCTTCTTTTTCTCATGGGCTCCTCCACTTTTGGAAATCCATCAATGTTCAGGGCACTCTGTGGAATCACCAATGCTGGAACATTGATATGTACCAAAGAACACACTCCACCCCATTTCCTGGGCAGTTTCATATATGCTCTAGATCTTCAGGCTCAATATCGGTCCATTAAGACAGCTGTCCCTCTCCTCGTTCCTGGAACATCAATTATGTTCTTGCACCCTTTATTATGTCCAACATGATTTTTTACCTTGCCTCGAAAGCACAGAGTTGCATTAACCAATGGGATTAAGCCACTGGGTCTGATTAATCTTCCACCCATGTCAGCAATTTAGAGTATTTGGCCCATGACTTTTGACACTCATCATTCACCTGCCTGCACCTCCTTCACTCAGCAGATGAGCTGCACAGGACATAATCCCATCGTCCCATCCTTTAGTGGTACTAGCTTGTCCATTGATTAGCAGCAGTGAGCGTTCCCACAATACAGGCATTCTAATCTTTTCTTTCATATCAGAGCAGTTCATCCTCTTCATTTCTTCAACAATCACCTTGTCTTGTCCTGCAGCAGGATACTCAAGCATTTTTCCATCTATCCAGGCTCCTTTTCCATTTGTGTTGTCTTGATATAATCATCCTTGTATGGAAATTACTGTCTTGATCTCCATCACAATGTTGCCCAGTTCCCTTGAAACTGTCTTCTAGTTTTACATGCTGCTAGATGACTGAGGCACTTTGCATCTTGCACCGACATCTCTTTTGAAATGAAGGTTCTTACTGTTGTCATGGTATAGGGGATGAGAGAGCAGATGTATCAATTCTCATCAGATGCTCCCTCCCACCTTTCTCATGTGTTGGTACGACATATTATTCCCCAAGTTAGCTGAATTATCAAGATAGATATGTATCCCCTGGTTATCTTCTTCTGCATCCCTCTTATGTCGCCTGACATGCCCATAGAGGTTAAAGAAATGATCATCTTTTGTAAAATCATAGGTGTTGTTTTTTCAAAGGGACCATTAGGATAATAGTGACTTTGAAATGTAAGATACAGAAAGAAAAAGAAAATACATAGGCATATATATATTTGGCATAGAAGTCTTGAGAAACATTTAGTGTACCATACCAATACTCGTTTAACTCGTTCCTTATAACCACATTTTCCTCTTCACAAATCATTTTATTATAGGTGTTCAATTTACATTCATAGTTGCAAAATAACAGGAGGCACTCACTAAACATCTTAACTAACACTGGACAACCAGAAATATCTGGATGTTTCTAGGATGTGCCGGACAGGACATGTGGCACTCCCGGGTTGTTTCAGGTAAAGACAGCGTGCAACTCTGTGGCTGCACTTTCCCTCCCCTTGTGTTTTGCTATCTGTGTGCAGACTCCATACTGTTTCCAATACAGGAAGTCCTGAAAGTACTATTTGTGTCTCAGTGGTTCAAATTAAATAGTGCTAAGGGACCAACAGGTAGAATAACACAAGCAAAGCAAAATACGTGGTGCTCCTCTTTCTCCAGATTAGTGAAATGTCTGCTGATATACAGTTTTTTATGCCAGATTCCTGCAACTGACAAGTGCTGTAATAACATGTGTTGTTATTGCAACATTTGTAATGGTACTTGACCTGGGAAAGATGAAAGGCTGAATTGATCCTGCCGTGGCATTCCAGGCTGCCCTCGCGTTATGTTACTAGCTTTTTACACTGGAGAAAATCCCCTCTATATTAGTCTCAGAACACCTAGACATGTCTGAGAGTTGGTTTATTGCCCAGACTTTAGAGGGCAGAGCTTTACTCGTGAGCTACCCACCAGGACACATCAATAGCTTCCCCTGTAAAGGTGTCAAAGCCACCGATATAAATCAAAATGATAAAAGGAAGCCTGTTAGCGAAGACAGACATTCAGGTCATGATATTGGTGGAGACGGTTTAAGAAAAAGGGCTTGATGACTGCACTAAGAACATTTAGCAGGTAAAGTAATGTGATAAATGAGAAAAGCAGTTGCCTGTGAACCAGGAACTAGGCATAAAACATACTTTTCTAGGACTACTGGCCTCCATGCTCGCAATACATTTCACTGCCTTTATTCAAAATATATAGTATGATATGATGGGTCGGACTGGGGCATACAATTGTCTCGAGCACCAACCCATGAAAAAGTGGCCCACAGTTGCAAATGGCAGTTCATTCCTTTTGTAACAGACGGTTTGAAAAATATCCAAAGGTGAGTTTTTTGATAAAATGTAATGCAAATTGTGCACTTTAAAGAATAGTTATTCAGCAACACTGATATATGATATGATATGATATGGCATTTATAATCCGCCTATACACAAGTGTTTCAAGGCGTGACAAGGCAAGAGAGGGGGAACAGAGAGAAGACAGACAACGATCTTACTAGGCCAGGAGTCACTCAGATCGCACAAGTGCATGGGAAGTGGGAAAGGGAAAAGTGCATGGGGGAAGGGAGAGGGGAAAGTGCAGTACATGGGATAGTAGAATAAATAAGATAATAGAACGGCCAGATGGTGGCAAGTTTAAGGTAAAAGCAGACATAAGTGCTCGTAGGGGGGACTGTAGGGATACAAAACAACAGTCCCCAGGTGCGGGGGTTGCCAGGGAGGCAGTGCAGGTGTGCAATTGGTGAGGCCTGGGCCCGAGATCAGAAAGGGTTGTCAGGTAACCAGTGCAGTTTCAACCAGGAATTCAGCAGGGGAGAGGGGGAGAGAAAGCAGAAGCAAAGAGGAAGGTTTTGAGGTGCTTCTGGAACCGGAGATGGTTCTCCTCAAGTTTCAAGGAGACAGGAAGGCTGTTCCAGAGGGAGGCCCCTGCCGAAGAGAGAGATCTACCACCAACTCGTTGCTTGGAGAAGCGTCTGACCCTGAGGGAGTTGGAGGCGGATGAGCGAAGAGCTAGAGAAGGAAGATATTTGGGAAGAGAGAGCTGTAGGTATTTGGTTGAAGGTGGACAAAACTACTAGCCGCATAGTGACTCATCAAACTGGCCCACATTGGCCAAAAAAGTGACCTACTTTGTCCAAAAATACATGCCCACGCTAGCATTCTGCCTTTTTGGTTTGAGCATTGGCCTATTGCCCTAAAGGCCAGTCTGAGCCTGATGATATTCCATATGTTGGTAATGTACATCAGACAATGTTGTAGTTTTGACCCAAGGACAGCAAAGGTAGATGCACTGTAGCAAATGGAAGTGCGACATGAGCGTTTAAGCCATCCCTCTAACCCTTGAAGGTTTTAGCCTGTCCATTTTAGACCCGGCAGCACTAGTAGACTTATAAAACTCTACTATTACCGAAGCTATAGAAAGTATTGCTCCACTTAAATTGCTCAAAGGCAAACCTAGGGCTCATCTCATCACATGGTTCACCCCAAATCTCAAAGCCTTACGAGCAGAAAAAAGGAAAGTTGAATCCCTCTGGAAAAATCACCCAACAGTCTCCAATAAAGATAATCTCCTGACAGTCACAGCTAAATACAAATCAGAAATCCTACAAACTAAACATGATTTATATAACGATAGGATTAATAAAGCTAGTTCTAGTGCAAGAGAACTTTTCGTCATCCTAAAACAATTGGAATCCCCTATTCCACCTATTGATGAGCGTATCAAGGATAAAACCGGGTGCACCAATATACAAAATGCATTATCCAGCAAAATGTCCCTCCTACAAGATAAAATGGAAGCAAAAAAACGTAATCTACCTTATCCGTGTACACAACAGGGACCCCAAGCAGATTCTTCTAATCCCATGCTATGCTTTAGATTCACTGAAGTCTCCATTCAGGAAGTGGAAGCCATCATAGCTTGGCTGAAACCTTACAGATGCCAGGGCGGTAGCTTCCCGGCATCAATAGTAAAAGAAGCAGCCAGAGACTTAGCACCATTTATCACTACGTTAATTAACTCCTCATTCAAAACTTTCACCGTCCCGAATAACCTCAAGAAACCCACACTTGACCCTAATATCCTGACTAATTACAGACCTATTACAACAGTACTCTTCCTGTTGAAAATCATTTTTTTAATTTTTTTTTTTTTAATTGTGAATTAGTTCAATACAATGAAATATTTTCAACCAATCATGTTGTCTATCTCTATTTTTAAAACTCGTCAGTGTCCAGTTTTATAGTTCCTTGTTTCTACAGGTTCCACTTTCGTTCTTATTCCAGCTCAGTCATTATTTTTTCTATCAGGTTTATTCCTGCACAAGTTAGTCTTATGTTTTTCCCATGAAGAAATGCACTCCACCAATCTTCCTCTGTTTTGGTAGTAAATTGTCTTAAGTGTTTACTCAGCACTTCATTTCTCTCATTAATTATTGCTTTACATTCCAGCAGGAAGTGTTTCACTGTTTCCAGTGTATCTTTTGTGTTACAGAATCTGCAATCCCCTGGTTAACTCCTCGACATCCTCTCGTATATAGGAAACCATTTGTCGGAAATACATCCATTCTTATCTGTAGAAGCTTGTCTCTATGGAATTTACTTGGGAATCGCATCAGATAATCATTGACAAGGCAGCCTACCTTCAGATACATATCTACCTAGAGACCAATAATATATTGGGGCTTCGGCAGTCTGGCTTCAGACCTAAACATGGTACGGAAACGGCTCTGATTGATCTGAAAAACCAAATAGTTGAATTCAAGGTCAAAGGGAAACTGGCCCTACTACTGTTACTAGACCTCTCAGCTGCCTTTGATGTGGTGGACCACAATGTGCTCTGTAATCATTTGTCCACAGCTGCCAACTTCTCCCAGGAAGCCATAGCTTGGATTCAATCCTTTCTAGATAATCGGTCAATGAGAGTCTTCTCTCCTGCTGCAGCAGTGGACCCTGCCGCTATAACGTGTGGAGTTCCACAAGGTTCATGTGTATCACCTACTATGTACAATATGTTCACTAAGCCATTGTTCGACGGCCTTGACAATCTGGGTGTCACTTATACTAATTATGCAGATGATACTCAGATTCTCATACCCCTATCTGGAGACTATGACACTCTTCTGGCCTTTGTGAACAAAATCTATCTCATCATTCAGACATGGATGGCTGCTCATGGCCTCTGTCTGAAGGAGGAGAACTGAGCTTCTACTTATGGGAGCACCGACCAGACCTCATAAACTCAGCAATCAGCTCCAGTCATGGCCACAGAAGTAAAAACCTTGGGTTTTTACCTGGTTTCAGCTTTGAAGCTACATAGGCAAGTAAACGCCACATCATCAGCAACAGCTTATACATGCAAGCTTATTCACGCCTGCAAACCTTTCTTATCTACTTCTAGTTGTATTACACTAGCGAGAGCGTTAATTCTTTCGAAACTGGACTATTGCAATGCACTCTATTTTGGCTCTAATAAACAAAATACCAATAAACTGCAAATCTTACAGAACAACACGCTAAGAACTGCCCTAAGTTTCAAGAAGACAACGTAACAGCAACTGGCTCTCCATCAAGGACAGGATACAATTCAAAGTGGTCACCCTTACGCACAAATTTCGGAATAATTCGGACCCTAAATACCTTATGGATCTTAACTCGCGCCACAAGGACCACACAGTCCTTCTGCCTAAAGGTCCCCAGATTCAAGCTTAAGAAAGCAGGTGAAAGTAGTTTTCCTGTTATGGCAGGTCAGCAATGGAATTCTATGCCGACCACCTTAAGGGCTGACCAGCCCTTCTACAGCTTCAGAAAGAAAGCAAAAGATTGGCTCATTGCTCAGGACCATTGATTGTCTCTAGGCGACTGCCTCGGTTACTGACCAGAACAGTATGACCTTTGTATATCTTGGTAAATTGCTTTATGTATTCTTTCCGATGTATAATATTGTTAAAGTATTGGGGTAATTAATGTATATAATGTATTGTCCACTTGTATTCCACTCTACTTGACATGTGAATTGTAACTTTTAAGCAACTTGCAATGGGCCCAGATACCTCTGGGAACATATTGCCAATGTTATAGCAAATTGAGGATATTGCAAACTGTACTGCACCATTCAAATTAATTTTGGGTTTCCATCTTTTGTTTTGTAGCAGCAGCGACTAGTCCAAGCAACTAGAATCTTGGGGCAGGTGGGGTTCCCCACCCACCACTTCCACTTACAGCCAACACTCGCTCTAAATTCTATTCCAAGGAAAAAAGATCAAGAGATCTGCTGTTGTGCTGCACGCATGACCATGCCACATTCAAAAGCTGCCTCTTTAAGCATATATGGAAAGTATGTGTTTGCACTGCAAGGTGCTTCTGACTTTGCTACTCGGAGCAATGTGTTATGTTCACCAGAGCAGAGACTGTGACGGGTTGCCACCTGATGAGGGTGTGAAAGCCCAGGCTTTTAAAAAATATTTTTTAATAAAATGATGCAGATAATTCCGTTTCTGAAAGTGAGGCCTAATAATCAGGCCAACCGTTAATAAATGCCCCATGCCAAAATGATGGTGCCAACATATAGCTTTGCTGAGATAGTCTACAGATACCCACAGCCCCCAGCCCTCTTGTAGCACTGGTGGGGTTCAAACGTCACATGTTTTACAATCCTGACTGCTGCTCGAACACAAAGTTCCTGCAGGCGGATGTGACTTTTTTAATCTTCCTCACCTTTGAACTAAATTAAAATAATAGTGTGCCTTAGTCATACCGATGGCACATACATCTTTAATTATAAGCCATGACTGGTTGAGGCATGATGGCTGCTAAAGACACACAATTATACACCCACAGCAATTTGATATCAGACCAGCCTCAGCTCTGTGAGCAGGGCCTGCTATGATACGATTGATGTAAACTGGTGTCTAGGATGACTCTCTGTGCAATTATAGCAAGGATGCTTCCCTTTTGATTCTCCTGCAGGAAGACTAACACCTTCCTTCAGGACATGGAAAAATTCCTGGGTTCCTGCGAAATTGCACATAACAAAGCGGCCCGAACACCAGGGTTCTGAAAACAGCAGTTCCTATGAAGGCAGGAGGCATGGAAAAGTGGGAGGATTTAGGGAGCGGGGCTGTTCAACAAGGCCTCTAAACTCCTGCACAGGTACCAGGCTTCTATTTACTGGAGGGAAAGTGTCCCCTGCAGATGCAAGCCAAGTTCCCAGGAGTGGGAGTGCAGCAGTACTCACCTTGTCCTGGATCCACCACATAACCAAGTAATTGACCCCTTACTACCCCCATAAATGCACTGATGTCAGATTGGGCACCTTTGTTGCTGTCCAAGTTGCTGCACATGAAACTGCTAGAGTCCTCTCCAATCTCGAAACTGCCTCTGTATCTCCTAGTTTCACTTAATGGCATTGCAAAAGCTCCACAGTCTCCTCATCTGAGACCTGCCAAGTCTTCTAGCTTCCCCACCTCTATGCCGGCATGTGGTCACCAGCATCTTTGAGCTGATGCTGCTTGAGTACCCCAGTGGCATTTTGAGTCAGCAGGGTCTTCTTGCCTCCGAAGGCCCGACTCAACTTCTCCACATGTGAGGCCGCCGAGTCTTCCAGCGCCGATCACCTGACATCAGCTGCCTCCTCCAGCATCTTCGACCCATGAGTTGCCACCACTGCTGAACTACATTATTTATTTTTAGCATTTTCAAGCGCTCACACAGCCCACGGGCATCGAGGCGCTGTTACAGGAATTGTTTGTTTTTTAATTGCGTAATTGTTTCTTTTTTTGTCTTAGTTGCGTTATTTATAACGCGCTTAAACACCCAGAGGTATCTAAGCGCGGACTCGGGGATCGAACCTGTGTTGCTTCGTGTCGTCTTGCTTGCAAGGCACGCACGTTGCCTCTGAGCTAGCCGCCCGGGACAACATTGTCGGGCCCGGCGCAGCTGGCCCCTCACTCGACAGCGGCCTGACCCCAAAAGCATTCAGGCTCCTGGTTCGATGCTATTGAGCCCCAAATATAAGAACATAAGGTACTGTGAAAAGGGCATGTCCCCATAGTCCACCTTTGGGACCATAGTGACTTTTAACCCCCCCTTGTTTTACTTTGTTTTTAGAGACATATCCTTTGAACAGTGAAATTGCACCAATTCTGTGCCTGAACACCCCTGTTGTGTCCTTTCAAAAAAGTCTGCATTTGCAGTGTTCTTTTACAGGGGTGCGTTTTCTTAGTGGTTTCAGAATAGCTGTTTGCATTTTAGTGTCTGTGTAAAAGCTATATCTTTATAGAACTTTGATTGGACATTATTGTATTTTGGACCTTTGTACTTAAGTTGTTTGGGTAGCTGCTGCTACCACCTCACACCCCTCTAGAAGAGTATAGTCTGCCTTTGGATTGCCCTACCACCAAAACTGTCGGGCTGTGTCTGTTTCATCTTTATGATTGGGATAATTGGGATTGGGATAACTGCTGGTTTTATAGTAGTGTGGTGCTGAGTAAGCAGTACAGCCACTATTCATCCCTGTACTCCTGCAAAACAGTAGTCATTTCATCACACAGACATTACCAAAAATGTGGCGCAAAGGCAGTGGTAGGGCAGGTGCAAGCTCTGGCCAAGTTGCCTGCCTCCCCTGTTGACTCCTGGATAAACGGGTTCCGTGGGCCAAGCACAATGCATGTTCCGGTATGCTGGTATGTTGTGGCTCAGATGCTCTGCTTGCTTGGAGAATGTACCTATTGAGTTCTGTGCACATTCACTATCGTTGCTGGAAGAAGCGAAATGCAGAAAAGCTTCTTTTCTGGTCTGGCAGGCCCATACATTTCGCGCGCGCGTGCGTGCGTGCGTGCGTGTGTGTGCGTGCGTGCGTGCGTGTTTTTTTTTAGGTGATTTGGTTTGCGTGTGTGTGTGTGTGTGCGTGCGTGCGTGTTTTTTTTTTTTTTAGGTGATTTCAGTGAGCAAGCCAAAGAGACAACATGGCCACATGCAGCTGATCGAGATAACCTGAAGTTGTTTCTATAATATGATGCTGTATATGGGCATGTGAAGCTGAATTTAGGCTTATGAAGTTGTTGCTGGCATATGATGGGGGTACATGGGCATGCACATCCATGTATTTCCATAGGAGGCATTAGAAAGGAACATGGAAATGTTCTAGAATACACACAGTTGCTCCTGGCATGTTATGGGGCACATGGAGATCTATAGGAGTATATGGCATATGTAGTAATGCATGAGCATATAAGAACATGCATAGGCATGCCAGTCTGAACATGAACATCCTATGGCATATGTAGTAATGCATGAGCATATAAGAACATGCATAGGCATGCCAGTCTGAACATGAACATTCTATGGCATATGTAGTAATGCATGAGCATATAAGAACATGCATAGGCATGCCAGTCTGAACATGAACATCCTATGGCATATATAGTAATGCATGAGCATATAAGAACATGCATAGGCATGCCAGTCTGAACATGAACATTTTACACTATGCTTAGCATGAGTGGACATCACATGCACATATGAGTATAGACATGGAAATGTTAGTCCAACCAGGGGCATATACCGCTGCCCCTGGCATATGATGGTATTATCCAGGCATCCATGGAGATAAATGAGCATTCAGGAAGCATAAGGCCTTATGAAATTCTTTCATAGCAGTGAAGGCAGTTCATGGTGTGTTTACCCAGGCATGCATGGCGGTGCATGGGCGCGTGCAAGGCGGTGCAGGGGCATGCCCTACTGAACTTAAGCATATGAAGCTGCTTCTGATGTACAATTGTGGTACATGACCGTTTTAGGTATATAGTCACAAGTGAAAAGGGAGCAGCAGACCAGTGACTTTCTGCTGCCCTTTTGATTGTTAGGGTTAGAAGAGGTTGTCCAGTGTCTTGCGCAGAGGAAGAGAATGCTAGAAAGAACTCAAAACTAGTTTGCGAGCACATGTGCCACCACACTTGGTCATTCAAATAACAGGTACCAGTCAATTAGTTCTAAGGCCACGCCTGATAAATTGTGTTGCATGAACCCATGAACCTTTTCTTAAAATGGATTTGTATTATTGGATTGCATAAACTATGCCGGCTCCAGGCCTTATCCGCTTTCAGCTGCCCTGCGAATCACCCCACGTGCCTCAGGCGATCACAATGCTGGCAATGGAAGAATAGACTCCGTGAACGTCTCTCCGTAGAGACAATAACACCAGATGTAAGATTTAAATCATAATACTGTTTATGCAACCCTTAAAATAAATACAATTGCATAAGGAACGCAAGCGTGCATATAACCTGCCAGTGGCAGGAACAGTTACAAGGAGCCGGGCAGCCTGTGTGCCTTCCTAGCCACACATGTTCCTTGTAAGTGGCATGAGCACAATGGCACATGATGCAGTGAATGGGTATATGAGGTGGTTGAACCTGGCAAGAGAATGGTGTGCCTGGCATGTGATGTATTTTCAGGTTTATGTTTACTTGTTTGCCATCTAACGTGTTTATGTACATGTGCATATGGAGCTTTTCCGGGTGTATGATGGCTGTAAGATATGATATGATATGGCATTTATAATGCGCCTATACACAAGTGTTTGAAGGCGCGACGAGGCTGTGGATGGGGAAAAGAAGGAAGACAGACAACAATCTCACTAGGCCAGGTGTCATTCGGATCGCGCAAGTGCATGGGAAGGGGGAAAGTGCAGGGGTAAGGGGGAGGGGACAGTGCAGTACATGGGATAATAGAATAAATAACAATAAGTAAAAGTAGGGCCAGCTGGTGGCAAGTGCAAGGGTAAGTGCAGACTCCAGGTGTCAAGTGCTGGTAATAGGACTGTAGGGATACAGAAAACAGGCCCCAAGTGCAGGGGTTACCAGGAAGGCAGAGCAGGTGTGTGACTGGCGGGGGAGGGACCTGGGCACGAGATGAGAGGGTGGCCAGGTAACCAGGGCAGTTTCAGTTTCAGGTGGCATGCTTGGTCAGGTTAGGTGAAACCTGGCTGGGCAACACTGTCCCTGACATTTGATGTATGTTCATGCTTAGGTTTACGTGTTTATGAACACGCACACTAAATCGTTTTTAACATGCAAGCCTAATCCTGGCCATATTATGAAGGTGCATTTATGCAGCACATGGGTTCTACATGTGAGGCTGAACAAGGATCAATAATAATACAACTGCCATGTGGTTATATAGCTTCATTACATGGACCTCCTGTCTGTAAGCACTTGATAATAGTTATTATAATTCTGCTTAAGGGCCCTCAATGTATCAAGCTTGGAAGAATGAAGGGCTGAGTCAGCCCGGGCAGGATTTGGTACGTGCTGACCCCATGTCCAGGTCAAGTGCTTAGCCAGTGAGCTATCCACCAGAAGCTGCTCCTCCCCAGGTGCTCAACGCCATTGAGCTAAATGGCCTTCAGCCCCCTCCCCACTCACCCCCACAATGTGAGTGGAGGGGCGGGCCTTCCACACAGAGGTTTTCGTTAAGTCAGAAAGGGGAGACACGCCTTTCCTGAAACTGGCGCATTACAGTGTAACTGCGTTCGTGTGGCAAAACTTTCAAGCTGCTTGTTTTAAGAAAGGCCTGACCTCACCTCTCTGCTTAACAAAAATCAATGCACTCATCAGCCCCCCCCCCCTCCCCACGGATGCCAGCGAACATATAACAACGTTATGTGTTCTTTTGCACCTGAGGGGAAGGGGCTGATGGGCACACGTGCTTTCTGTTAGGCACAGAGGCGAGTGAAGCCGTTACTGAAACTAGCATTGTTAAAGTGTGTTGCGTGTTAGCTCATTATCTATGTGCACACGTGTGCAAGGAGTGTGCAAGGATGTGTGAATAAGAGAGTGTGTGAATGAGTGTATGCAGCGCTGGCCAATGGGTCGGCTCTTGCCGGATCAAAGATCCAGCATCAGAAGTGTAGCCAGATCTCGGGATCCCGCCAGCCTCAGCCCCAAATAGCCCATGCCAAGCGCTCAACGTCGTTTGAAAAGGAAAAGAAAAAAAAAGGGAAACCCAAACCAAAGCGCTTGTCACCCTACAGTATGGAGTGGGGGGCAGAGCCGCACACAGCACATTGGCGCCATGAGCGCTCTTCTGGCTCTGCCCCCTACCTATGTCACAGCAGGAGCCAAGAGAGACGTCAGCATACCTGGGGGCTCGCCTCGGTTACTGTGCACCCAGAGGCTGTATGAACAGATTAGATCACTGAGGCGAGCCCTCGGGTTCGCCGAGGGCCCAAGACCCTGTGACTGAGCAGAAAGCGCACTGTGCGCCCAAAGCAGAATCCATTTGTAAAATGCAATGATCAGCGAGCCTCCAGCTTCGCGGGCTCCGTGATCGTTGCCTTTCCCAAATTAATTCTGATATATTTGTAGTTTGGAATGTCAATTCTGACACGGGCAGTACCTGCTGTGATAGCTTGAAAAGTACACACACCATAGTAAGGTATGCTTACTATGGTGTGTGCAGTGGAGTAACGTTGCTGAAAATGTTGTGAGGGACATGTCATCTGAAAAAAAAAATGCCCCATTCAAATGAATGGGGACAACATCGTGTGCCATGAAAGTTGGGGGGGACAAACACCCCTGTCCCCCCCTAAAAGTACGCCCATGGGTGTGTGTACTTTTGAAGCACTGAAAGAAATTGTGCCATTTTTAAACTATAATTTTGAACATTTCCTCTGATCGGAGTTCAACTGGCAGCTCCACCCCTTCTGAACTCTGCATCCTCAGAACTCTGCCCACTCCTCCAAACTGCACCCCAACACCGGCCCTCGTGGTATCCCCCTCCACATGCTTTCCATTTCCACCACTGAGTGTATGATATATGGGGGCTAGTGCGCATGTAAATGAGCAAGGGTATAGTGAATGTGATGTTTACCTGAGTGTGTGGATGTGTCATTGTGTGAGCTTGGGTGCAATTCTAGGTTGCTGCCATTTGATACTTGGGCCCCAATTCAGACAGCCAGGGCTTTAAGTGGGCCGGGGCCTGCCGGGGCTGGGTCCCGGCAGGCTCTGAAATCTCGTTTTGAGGCGGGGCCCTGCTGGTGCCCACTAATCTGTCCTGGCAGCCCCTCCCACTACACAAAAAGGCTTTTTTTCTAAAGCCTGAATCTCTCGCTCGTGTGCGAAAGCTTCAGGCTTCAGCCATAATGGTGGAGCCGCACCTGCGAGGCATCCCTTCAAGCAAGAGATGCTCGTGGTCCGGCACCACCATTATGGAGAAAACGTGAGGCCGCTGGAAGCAGAGCCCTTGTTTTCTAAATCCTGAAGCTCCCGCGCATTTGCGGGAGTTTCAGTCTTCAGGAAACGGCTTCAGCTTCCAGCTGCCTCACCCTTTCAGCCTTAATGGTGACGCTGCCCCTCCCCAACTGGCGAGTGCCATCGCCACCATTAAGGCTGAATAGGCGAGGTGCTGTCCCCTGCCAGGCAAGCCTCTAGAAAATAAAGGCAGAGATCAGCACCCTCTCCCCAATGGGGAGAGGGTGCTGATCTCTACAAATGGCTGCCTGGCAGGGGTGCCGGTAGCCCATCGAGCAGGGGATCGTCAAGGCGGCGTGAGCTAACGGGCCAGAAGGCGACCACCGTCGTTAGGCCACGCCCCCTTGTGAGCCCCGGCTCATTTTGTAGTGCCACTTAAGGCACTGCAGACAGCCCATGGGGTAGAGCAGAGGGGGGTGGCACCTCCACGTTTACCCCATCCACTTACTGAAGTGGCCCCTCCTGTAATAAGTAAGCCCCTCCACCGCCCCCAAAACATAGGCTTTGTTGCAGCCCTCCTCCTGCCATAAGATGCTGGTATCAACATATATAATTGATTAGTATTTTGTAATGTGCTAATGCATCTTGGCTCCTAGACAAACGTGTTGCCCCTCAGCTATCCGAAAGCAAGCTTGAATAAAGGCATGAAAGGATGAACCTGGGTACATGAGGTCGTCCCTGGCTTAGTATTGTGGTCCGCGGACATATCAAGCGTTGTGCAGTCACGTGGAGCTGGGTGTAGGGACGCAAAGCTGAGTCTGAGCTGTTTCTTCTGCACTCTAGAAGTAAACGGGTATCTGTGCTGTACATGGTCATTACGCAGGCCCTGCATGGGACTTGCCTCCCTAGGAAAAATAGTGTTGCTCGCAATTAATTTAATGATCTCATGTAAGTTACTTGGAAGCAGCTGAAACACGATTGCAAGTGTGGGTCGTGTTTCATTTACCGACAGATTTCCTTGAAATTATTCCGTCGAAACTAAACAGAAGGATAATGGACCGGACGTCGAGTCATTGAGTGAATCACTGCTGCTCCAACATTAGCATCTGAAGCGTTCTATTATTGTACTTGTCATTGTTATTAGAGACAAGCTGTGTTTGGCGTTATACAGTGGGTGCATTATAGCCGCCCAGCAGTTATCCGTCTGTGTTATTGTTTACCATGACGACAACAGGAGCTACAAGAAAGAGCACGCAGAGCAGCTGCTATACAATTATGTCAAATGACTATATCACGCATGTTCCCAACAAATGGCGATCCCTGCATTTAAGATTTAAGCTTCCGTAATAGCATCTCTCTGGTTCCTAATTATTTATACATGCTTCACTTTCAGTCCACATTCTTAGTTTAGTTGAACTTCGAATAAAGAAATTTAAAAAAAGCTAGAGAGGTTTATACCATATTTGTTTTAGTAGTTGGTGATTTGGGCATCTTGAAATTCACTTCCTTAAAACACATCAAAAAGCAGGCTAGCAAATACATGAACAGTTTGCTTCACAAACATGGAAAAATCGAACTGTGTAGGGAAGATAGCTCAGGGGCAATGTGCTCGCCTTAGAAGCAAGATGACACGGAGCAACGCAGGTTCGATCCCCAGTCCTCGCTTTGAAACCTCTGGGTATTTAGCGTGTTATAAATAACCTATCATATCATAACTGAAACAAAAGCGACGTTCGAGATTGGTGGATACTATTCTGAAAACAAAAAAATCCTTTTGGGGGTTTGTGATGCAAAAACGTCTCAGAGGCACTTAACAGCCCCATGAGTTATGTCACTGCTAAGCCCAGGGACGTTTTTATGGGAGGACAAAAGGGGCACTTGCACAGGGCCCCCACAGTGGAGGGGCCCCCACAATGCTAGCTGATCTGAAGAATTAAGATTCCATTGTTCACCAGTCTTAAATAGCACACAGCAGGATATTTTATGGGGTGCTGCTGAGGCTCTAAACTCATTGCCTTTCTGTTTTGGCAAGTGCATTCTGCCTTGATCAATTAATCATGTATTGCTTTCTGTGTTCACTGTGGTATACATAGTTTGTGTGTTCCTTATGGCACAGCTCTATAGCATTCTTTCCTTCCTTTGGAAATTATGTTGATTATGTGCAATAGGCAATGCTGAAATGCATATTGATAAAATGAGTACCACAATAGTTCAGAAGTTAGCTCAGCGTCTGAAGCACCCGTTGCAGAGATATGTGTTCATATGCAAAATTATAATATCACATTCCCGCAAGACTGGCTGAGCCTTTCATATGTCTGAAGTTTATAACCCTGCCTGCATATGTAATTGGTTTTGCAGAACAACATCTGCTATTATCAGCAATGTACCTGTACCAGATATGGGTTGCTATAAAAACTAACATATCATCTGTTTGATGAAGGTCTAGAAATTGGTTTGTTCAGCTAGGGTGTTGTAAAACCTAGGCAATCGCATCCAACAATGGCATAAACTGTTCGTTCAAAAGGTGAATAAGTATCCAAATCAAGACTATGGAATAACAGTGTTCATGTTTGTATCCTGGGTTTGCCAGCAGATGATACAGTGATCCTGGTCAAATCATCTAATATATCTTACATTACTGTGCTGTCTTCTGTGAGGTTTGCCTTCTTGCATACTGCTGGTATCGTTTAGCCCATTATTTGATCTTTCTTCTTATGTAGGCCATTGGGTGGAAGGGTTGGTAGACAGAAGAGAGCGTACCATATGTTGCAGGACTCAGGCAAGCATATTTTTAAGGTCTGCTTGTTTGACACAAAAAAAACGGTTTGCTTTTTGGTAAAAGTCAAAGGTTTTTATGCACGTTTATAAATGAAAATGTCACAAGCCATTGTTTTGGAAGTATTTAAAGTTTTAAAATACAAAAGGCAAACCCAGATTAAATTTGTTAAATCACATCGATTGGTATGCTGGTTCTTATATACTTCCCATGATGATGGAGAGAATGAAGCTAGAATCATTCCCATTTTGCATAACACCCTCCTATAATATTTTGTATAAAAATGGTCATGTTTGGTAATGTGATTTGTGGACTTTCCAGTGAGATTGTTTTAGTTCAAGGTAAGAACTGGAAGAGAAATTGCTCAAATGCAGAAATTGCAGAGTTGGCACACATCCCAGCTTCTCCCCAATGTGTGATCATGGGCATCTTATTTAATCTTGCATTGCCTAACCTCTCAATATTGCCAGTCCCTAAACCTTTCAAAGTTGTCAGCCCTTCCGAGTGATTTCCTTCTCATGGTATGATCTTCATAAAACCCTTATTCATGGTTTCACTGCGTTAATAGTGAGCATTTTTATATCGCACACCACTGGCGTTTGTTCCTTTGAAATCTAATGGCAACACTATCTGAAAACCATTTCCCACTTCTAATCTCAGTCTGTCTGGATAAAGACACCTTCCTGGTAGCTTCTAATCTGCCTCCACTATCCATGCTACGGTATGTGTAGTGTTCTCCTTCCTTCCGATTGGTGGTCTCTATCCATGCATTAGCACTTTTGCATTCTCTGAGGCAGCTAATGTGAGTTCTCTGTCTATTATGGGTTACGTGCACCTTTTACATACGGTCCTGCATTAGTACAACATCTACCTTCCTGGAGGTTATTGATAAAAAGTATCCTGTATGTACTACAACAGTAACCCCTTTGTAGACTGCTAATGTTGGTCTTCAAATTCTACTTGTTTATCATTCTTGTGTAACACTTGTGTACGAGTGCGATACAAACAAAATATCATATCATATCATATCATTCTGATTAGAGCAAGAATGAAGAGGGCAAGGGGACTTAAGGGTGTACACGTGCTTATTATGCTGCGAAACAGCATATCAACCTATAGGTTGTGAGCGCGACGGGTGGGGGACGAGGGGGGTGTTCGACCAGTATTCTTGATCCCTTAATTCCTTTGGTTTGGTGGAGGGGGCCCCAAAGATTTCTGTGCTCAGGTCCCAAAAGTTCTTAAAATGGCTGAGCTTGGGGAAAGAGAGAGCGTAACCCCCAGCAGTGAAATATCCCAAATGAAGAAAAATATGTTTGCAGGAAAGGTTTACAAATGTAAGGGCAACCTCTGAGCCTTTTTGCATTCTATGCCAAAAGACAAAAAACGGAGGTACCTTCCCAAACATATAACTCCCATTTAACTTTGATTGCACTGGACAATTGACACTTTCCAAAAATATAGTACAGTCCAATCTGCTTGTTTTGGAAAAGTTCAGTCCATTGGGAGCAAAGTTAAAGGGAGGATCTTTAATAATCCCATTAGAGTTTCTATAGGAATTTTTGGCAAGCCCACTATGAAAGGGACAGAGTAACGACCAATACCATGCATGGCACAGGGCCTGTTTGGTCTGGCCAAAGGCCATGCCCAGTAAATACTGCAAATAGGGTCATACAACTGCAGGATGTACTTACGGTGGCAGGGGCGCCGGGGACGGGGGTGCTCCGTGGCCCGGGCACCCCTTGGAAAAGGCCAATTTCGTGAAAGACTCTATACTTACAATGGTGTTTTGGTTTTCTTTGCTGTCGGCCCCCCTAGCCTCCGCATAGACTTCATACCACCCTACAAGGGCATAGAGTTGGTGTTCCTGGCGGAGGCTAGAGGGGCCGACGGCAAAAAACCAAAACAAAATCTTCAAGTCTAACAGTTTTTGCCCAGTGGTTAGTGTGAATCTGCGTATTGTGTGTGAAGGATGGCTACAGGACAAGTACCTTTTCCAAGTCCCCATGGAGAGTCTAATGATATTTTTTTGATGATGTCAGTGATAATGTCACAAGTGACGACCTCATTGAAGTCATTGATGATACTAATCGTGAAGTCATGTGGGACTTTAAGAGTAGCGAATGGCAGAGTGAATTATGGTTGTGTTGCTAACCACAACTTACAAATTACAGTTTTCTATCAAATATATTACAAAGCTGTAGTAGGAAGTAGGACATCAAGAAAACATTTTCCTCAGTAACCTTTCACTTTAATCATAAAAGTTGCCAAAAATCAGCAACATGATATCAACCAGTGGCCATATCAAAAGACACATGCCAAATTTGGTGAACTTTTAGGGACATTGTTGCATAATAAAGTGATGTTATGCGCAAGAAAACATCTTTTTTTTGTGTTAGGTTTTCCATTTGCCCAAAGAATCTGCTTGTCTATGTCGAAATTGCCAGCGTCCATTTTTCAGATCTTTTTGTCAAACACGTAGCCCTTATCTAAAATTGGTGCAAACCGCACTACACAAACTTGCAATACTCTTTTGCTATATCCCCAAAACGGTGTTAATAATTTGGACCAGGGCAGTAAGTCCAGAGTGAAAAAATACTCTTGAGAATATGAAAGTCAGCTAAAAGTAAAACACATCCGTTCACGTCAAACAGAAGTTGATAAAACAGGCCCCAATGAAGTAATTCCATAATGGTATGTTATGTGATAATTGTATAGCACCTACTGTGTTTGGTAAGGCCTTGAAGCCCTTGGGGGAAGGAATGGCCTCTGGAAGACGATAGTCTGTGTTGAACTGTGATGAAAGAAGTGGTAAAATGTGTGTGTGCATTTATTGTCAAATCAAAGGTAGCAAGGGAATGGCTAGGTCTCTAACAGCAGCCTGTATTCCAAAAGCTGGAGGATGAGAGGTGTGTCAAAGTGTCTAAGTGACAAAAGCTATGTGAACAGCTAGACCACATTTTCTGTAGGACTCAGCTATATTCTTTGGGTTACAGCGTGCAATGGCCGAGGGTGATGTAGGTCTACAGCAAAGTATTAGTCAAGTAGTGCTAATCTCAAAGGAAAGGGGTGTGAGGATATGTGAAACAGCTGGAATGAATTTTCCGTGGGACTCTGCTGTATACTATGGGTCGGTGCACACAAGGGTCGTGTGAAGTAGGTCTGAAGCATTACTTTTAGTCATGCAGCGCGTGACTGCTGTGACAAGAATCAAAGTGGCACACTTACATTGGGGTAACTCTGAGCTGCTAAATGAGCGTGCAGCAACATATTGCAGAGGCGAGAATAGACGTGGAAAACTCCAAGAGGTAGAGTGTGAGTGGGACACAATATTACAGAGTGTGATCCAAAGTGTCAAACTTGCATATGGAAACTACAAGTGCAAATTGTAATTGTGGCAAAATATCCCTGTGGCGAGATTTAGAGAGGCAAGCCTATATTGGGAAATACTTTGGGAGCCAACATGTAAGTGTGGCAAATATCACAGAGGTGAGATTCAAAGTAGCAAACCTATATTGGGAATACTCCAGTAGGCAAAATGCAGATGTGACCAAGTATAACAGTGGTGAGATTCAAAGTAGCAGACTTATATCGGCAAAGCCTCTGGGAGGTAAAATGCAAGTGTGGCAAAATATCAGTGGTGAGATTCCAAGTAGCAATACTATTTTGGAAGTACTCTGAGGGGTAAAATGCAAGAGTGGCAAAATATCTCAGTGGCAAGTTTCAAAGTAGCAAACCTATATTGGTAAATACTCTGGGAGGCACAATGTAGTGTGGAAAAATATCACAGTGGCAAGTTTCAAAGTAGCAAACCTATATTGGGAGTAATATGGGATGCAATATGCAACTATGGAAAAATATCACAGTGGCAAGTTTCAAAGCAACAAACCTATATTGGGAGTACTCTGTGAGGTAAAATGCAAGAGTAGCAAAATATCACACTGGCAAGTTTCAAAGTAGCAAACCTATATTGGTAAATACTCTGGGAGGCAAAATGCAGGTGCGGCAAAATATAACAGTGCCACGATTCCAAGTAGCAACCCTATATTGTGAGTACTCTGGGAGCTAAAAAGCAAGAGTAGCAAAATATCACAGTGGAAAGTTTCAAAGTAGCAAACCTATATAGGTAAATAGTCTGGTAGGCAAAATGTAAGTGTGGCAAAATAAGACAGTAGTGAGAATCAAAGCAACAAACTTGTAGTGGGAGTACACTCAGAGGAAAAATGCATGCATGGAAGCTGTAGAGCTGTTTGCTGTAAGAACTCACCGTGGCAGATTTTAAATGTGGCAGAGTGTAGAAAGGCATGTGAAGATGAAAGTGTAGTCTGTACAGTTATCAGAGAGTGGAGGCTAGCTGTGTTTGAAGCAAGATGTGTGGCCACCAGGCTAGAGGGGAAGTAGGTGGATCTAGCGCTGTGGCTGAATGTCTATGAAGCTGAAAAATATGGCATTAGTGTAGGGTTAACTGGCATAGTGGTGGGGCCGGTGGAGTGCCTGATTGCTTATGTACAACATCTATGAGGGGCCCAATCGTGTGTCCCTTAAATGAAAGTTGGTTTTGATGGAGACCAAGGTGTCTCGCAGGGCTGGAGTGCAAGGCAAACAGGCAAACAGGGAGGGCGAATAGCCTTATCCTCTGCCCTTTGCTGGCTGCTTGGGCAAGGCTTCCCTTGGAGCAGGGCTTAAGACATGGAGAATGGGAGGGGGAATGGAAAATGGCAGAAACAAACAAAGGACTAGACCAGAAAGACAGTTCACTGTAGGAGCAGTCCAGATACATTAAGTAACTGAAAATCACAGTAAATACACAGAAATATACCTCCAGAAAGGCACCAAACAGGCCCAAAACTCCTTACCAAATGGTTGTTGTGCAGTATGGCTACAGATTTTCACTGGAAATATTTGAGAAAAGTGCACTTATAAGGTGTGCATTACTGACATTTGTTGCGTCGAAAAGCCCAGCCCTAAAGCAGGATAGTCATGGTAGTATTACTAAACAGTGATTGCAAGCATTCATCTTCCTAACCTCCCCAGTCATTATTACGCATGGAAATGATAAAACAATGGAATATTCCTGTAGTGGCATCATGGAAGGGCTGTACAAAATCTGATAGGAAAAGGTTTGGGGCAATTGAGCTTGAACCAAGTGCGCATGTCAATGATTTAAGAAATTACCGCTACACCAGTAGGATGCACTATGACTGCTGTGGGTGGTTGTGTAATTGAGGACCCTATGTCCCAAGTGTCCTCATTAACAATTAATTAACCAAAGGCACAACCACACTATGCTGAAGAACCACAACATGAATAGAGGTACCGTAATTTACTCTAAAGAAAACAGCCAACAGGTTTTTCGACCTCACAGTCTTCCTCTATGCTGAAGCAATTTATATTGATCTCACCCAAGTGTTGGGTGCAGCTGAAATTGCTGCAATAGTCTGAAAATAGTCTCAATAGTCTCAAATGTTTGAACCGGCAGTGTGGTAAAGATGAGTATTAGTGGGCTCGATTGAACAGCTCGTAAGTCTGTCATTGCATCCCCAGTACAAAATCTGGTCAAAGGTCACCACTATGTTACAAAGGAGGCATATGCCAGAGCAGGCAAGAGAACATAACTTTGTCACAGATGGGAAATGCCAGATTTTGACTGAGAGCTCAGCTAAGTCACAGAGTGGGTGTGACAGGAACAGCAAGAGCACCAATATACATTTCCAGTGATCTACCTATAACATGACCTTTTAAAAGAAAAGGTCTGCCATATTATGTCCATTTATTTTACATGCAACGTGCTTGCTCTTCAAATACTCAATTCTGCTCTGCCTTTTCAAAATCCAGGGCAGTACACTGCAACTTAAAGGGGTGTGGGCACACCAGTATGGGGAATTTAAACTTCAAAGTTCACAGTCAAGACATCAAACACCAAGTCGCAATTACAAATGTTATAAAGCATTGCAATAAATTGGCTTACTTAGCTGATGAACATAAACATGTTTTAGAATAAAAAAGTAATAAAAAAAATAGACCTCTCCATTTTATCCATCTCAGTCCACTACTAGCAGAGCAGATCAAGCCAACGTAGGGGAAACAGAAACTGCAGGAATTAACAAATATGTTTAAGAATATGAAAGTCAGCTAAGCATAGTTCATTCTATGCCATCTGCCTCAGCCCACTCATCTAATCTGTCTCAGGCCCATGTGAAAAGAGCAGATGAAAGAGAAAGCCGAAACAAACGTGAATTCTAGGAATCAATCTGCTTCGAGTGAATAATGCAGACAGAAGGGAAATTTGCAATTAGGAGTGTAGATTAGCAGATTAGGTTAGATGTGATAATTGCATGTGAGGATTTGGAACATGTATTGGTAATACAGATTTGGGGCATTGGTGAGCGGTGTATGTTCAGAGTGTTGAATTAGGGGTTGGATTCTGGATGCAGTTCTGATTGTGGATTCCTTGTGCAGGTTGTAGGTGTGGATTATGAGTGTGGATAGCCTGTGGAGAGCCTAGCTGTATTCTGCGTGCCGATATGGTGTTTCCTTCGGTGAAGCGCATAAATACACAATGACCAACCCGATGGCTCTGGAGAGATTCGCAGACATGGATACTGAATGTGAAGCAATGCAACTGAAGCCTTATGAATCAATTAGAAATGTGCACACACGCACAAACACACACACACACATATACTCAGCAATAGAATTGCCGCGTACACACAGAAACACACACACAACTCACATAAACTGTGAACAAATCACAGTTATTTATTTGTATGTATTTATTTCTATTGTGCAGAGCCCGTGGGCATCAGGGCACAACATGAACATAAAAAGACAAATAAAATGAGACAGGACGAGGTCAGCAGGCGGACAAGTGGTAAGACTAGAGAGATTCTGGAGGCTGAGGAATGCCTCCTGCTCCATGATGCAGTCCCCAGAGGAGGTATCCAAGAGATCTCTCAGATCCCCAATTCCAACCCTAGCCTCATGTGTTTAGGAAGCCCTTCTACCATCGGAGTCCCAGGTGTACCTGGTCAGCATAAGTACAGATCTATGTGATCACTGCACCGCCCATAATGGCGACTTTCAAAAAGCTGACTTCCATTATGGTGCAGTGCAGTGATCACATACATCACTGTGCCCTATCCCCCTACACGCCCCCGCACCAACGTACCCTTTCGGAGGCACGCACAGAAGTATGCCGCCTTCTCAACTGTATCACTGTGGCATCAGTTCAGTCCCACTAACTTGGGTCTGAACTGGTGCTGCAAGGTCCTTTTTTCTTTTTTTCTTTCTTTTAAACTTTTCTTTTTATTGTCCCCTGCTACCATGTAATGGATGCGGGGAACACCCCTGCAACCCCTGACCCCCATTACTCCGACTAACGGGAGTGGGGGATACTCATGCAACCTCTGCTTCCATTAGTCGGAGTAATGGGGTTCAGGATGGTAGTACAGCGCAAAAGCGCCGTATTGGATATAGGTGACATTATTAAGTCGCAGTATTTGTATGGTTCCCATAAGTACCATGTTGCAAATATAGATGTCACTCGTAGATCCAATGGTGTGGATATTTGAGACCTGCTTTGTTCCAATAGTGAGTACTAGTTGTCAAAAGGGGAGGAGATCACAAGCGCTCCATCTCATGCTGTTCTGTGGTAATCTGGAGGAAGTCAGAAGTTATACCAAGAAAGAATTGATAAAAGTTGTCTAGCTGTCTGGAGGATTGCCAGGACAATTGCCTCCGTGAGATTGTTTCCATGATCACTGATTTACACTTTCTAGCCCCATAAAGTGGAGGTGCAGCGCACTCTGCTGCCCAACAGAACCCACAGGGGCACTTGGTAGTTCTGACAGGACCGAACCAATCAACAAATAGCCTTGCACCACACACACACACACACACACACACACACACACACACACACCTGGGCCTGATCACACAATTACATGGCCTGGCACCAGCCCTACAAAGCTATTAGAGCATATGGGCAGATGAAGCCTTACGTTGCTATGTGAAGCTTTTTATTTATCAATGCTGCACCTATGCAAATTATGTTGTTTTTGATATATCTTATTGGTAAATAGGTATTTTGCCTGTACATAGTCAAGAACTTCATGAAAATATGATCAGTTGTTATTTAGGGACAAAGTTAATGCATTTCGAAAAAAGAAAAACTGGTATTTGGTGACAAAATGAGAACCTTTTAATGAAATGACTACTTAATGTTGGGGGGAAACGAGTGTAGTCACTAGAAATGAATCCCTATGTATTTTAGGACATAATAAGCCAGCAAAGAGTTGTGAGAGGAGTAAAGGGGGAATATGGAGAGGGGGGTGAGAGAGTGCTATGGAACAGTGAAAAGGTGAAGAGAAGAGAAAGTGAAGGAGAACAGGAAAGTGAGAGCATGACAGAGCAGTGAGGAGGCAGAGAGAAGAAAGAAAGCTGAAAAGAGGAGTTGAAGGCAAGAAAGTATGAGAGGAGTAACATTGAGCAGTGGTTTGTTCCCAACACCCCATTGTTAAAAGCGCATGTGATGTGCGTATTCTTTACACATCGTTGTTCGCTTCTTTGACAAACGAACTTTCATTAAATGCGAGTATGCCGTTAGTAAGGCAGAAATGCAGCATTACTTAAACCATGACCCTGGGGCTCAATTGGGGCCAAGACAGATCACTGTCCTTGTAGTGGTGGCCTTAGAGTGACGTGACCGGCTTGCACCTTCCGGCGTTGCGTGTGCTGTGATAAAAGCAGCTAGGGCCAATCATGCAGCGATGCCGTTGCTTAGCAATGTGTAAACAAGCCCAGCACAGCCATTTTAGATGAGTAGTACGAAATCACGACTTTGAGGCAGAAACCAAAAATTTAATGTGGAGAATGCAGTGAACCAAATGGCTAGTGGCAGTGGAGGGGGACAGCCTATGTACTTGTGCACGCTGGTGTGCCGCAGGTAATGCTGCGTTCCACTTGCTGCTGAAGGTGCTGGCGTGATGCTGGTGAAAGGATCATGGTCCGGTCTCGTGGCGAAGGGGGAGAAGAGCTCCAGCCCTCTTGTCGAGGTTGCTGCTGTGCGGGATATGGGCCCAGACAGATCACTGACCTTAGAGTGACATGACCAGCTTGCGCCTTCCGGCGTCTCATGTGCTGTGATAAAAGCAGCTGGGGCCAATCACGGCGTGATGCCTTTGCTTAGCAACATGTAAACAGGCCCAGCACGGCCATTTTAGATAAGTAGTATGAAATCACGGCGTTGAGGCAGGAACCAAATATGATATTTGCAGAATGCAGTGAACCAAATGGCTAGCGACAGTGGAGGTGGACGGCCTATGTACCGCACGCTGTGCACTTAGTGGTGATCATTTCATTCTCACATTTTGACAGATCAACTAAACTGTCTTCACTGGTAGATGCATCAATTTTCCTTAATGACTGATTTACCTCTACTCCTTCAACTTTCTGTTCAAGATTAGCTTGCAGTGGATAGCTACTTTCTGTATTTTTAGGTTGCATGGCTCTCTTTCTGCGTTGCTTTCTACGGAGTTGCACTTTGGTAGGCATTGGGCCTCATTAAGAGTATGGTGGTAGCCGGCGTCCAGAAAAGGGCAATTACCGACCTTGGCGGACCCAGTAATTTCCCTTTTCTGGGTGCCGGTAAAAATGAATCCCCATTCCCATTTCAGGCCCATAGGGCTCAATGGGAATGGGGAGGGTGGTAGCAACGGTACCATTGCTACCATCAAGTTCTGTTCGTGGGTGCCAGTACAGCCACCCGGTAAAACCTGGTGGCTGTAAGGGCACCCGCGAGCAGAACTCATAGTATGGTGGTCGGGTAACAGCGGTGCCCGTAGCGATACCGGCACCGTTGTTGCCTTACCGCCTTACTCGCAATAAGGCCCATTGTGTAGTAGCTGTTGACGAAGAAAGGGAAGTGGGGGTGTGCACATTTTCATATGTATATGTGTGCAATGTGCATGAGTCGGTCAATAGGAGGGTAGGCAAATAACTGGAAGTGTGTCACTGTGTAGTGGTCTCTAACTTTCAGTTGGGGACAGTATCTTACTATGTGGGGATTAGTCTAATGGTGGCAACATAAACACTGAGCACCTGTAGAGGTGTCATCAGTAACAATGAAGTACATACTGGTTGATTGCCGCACATCTATATGCTACAATACAACAATAGTGCACTCTTCTAGTAACACATACAACAGTATGACGGTATTGTACTTACTTTGTTGCTTGCTGAGAGTAGGTATATTGCAGGCTGTATTTTGAAGTGCACACACCAGTGGCTTTCCGGAGAGAGGTGGGTACTGCACCTGTATATGAAGATGGTAACAAAATATGTTGGCTAATGGCACAGTGCTTACATTTGTGCAATACATTCTTCACAATTATAGGGGAATGTCTTGGCAGGAAGAGGAAGTGTGTGAGTATAAATGGAAGGCTTACAATATGAATGAGCACTTGGGAGCAGAAGCATGTTTGTTAAGGGGGTAGGTGGGTTATTTGGGAGTGTATTGTATGACTTGTTATTAAACACCTGTGTGTATTAGTGTAGACCTATTTACTTTCAAAATGCAGTACTTTGCATTATGGAAGGATGACAAAAAGGCGCAGAAAGATGTACAGAGTGCAAAGCAGAATGTTTTTGTGCGTTCATTTGCATGTACTTCTCTGCATATGTATGCTTCCTACATGAGGGCAGGCATTGCTCCTGGCCTTTAATTTCCTGATGGACATTTGTGAATGCTACTGTTGTAAATGCACACATAATTTCTTTTATTGTTTAACTACTGTTCTTATCTATGACGTGTGGCAGGAAACTGTTGGTATGCTTGCAATGTATGCACTTGGCTTAGTTTGGTGGGAAACGCTGTCTGATGATTTTGGGTGTGATTTTTACAAATTTGATAGGAGGTGCGGTAATGGGGGAAAGCATTGCAAAATTGACGGAACAAAAGAACAGAGTAACCGTTTCCATATACAAATGGCTGTTTGTGCAGATGGCAACTTTGTCACCACCTACCACTGTAGGAGCCATTTAATGGTAGGTAATGGGAGAAATAACAGTACGAATTTTCAGTACGTTATCGAGATTCACTGATAGGTACCCTGTTGCTACGAACTTATAAAACAGTTGCCAATGTACTTTACAAAAAGTAGTAATACCTACAAGGTGTGATGGGTAGCGATACCTATGTATGTGGGTGCAGAAATCATAGAAAATTTTACTGTACTTTCCTGTGCAGGTGCTTTTGATGTACAGGACATTTGACCTCCACGTGTTTAACGGTTGCTATGGATTGTTCAATCGATGTGATAGCGTGACATGCACAATTCTTGGATGTAATTGGCGGATGCGTATGTGATTGTTTAACAGTAGCAAATCAGGGAGTGCTGATAAAAGAGTACTGGAAAAGGAAGAAGAACTGGCCCTGCTTTACTGGGGCGCAGCCCTTGCAGTATTTGGGCAATGCGCACGTGGTACATGCTGTCCTTTTTAATGTGCTTACCATGGAAATTGGACTACAGATTATCGATTCAGGTGTATGTCTGCTTTTCTGTTCCATGCTAGGATGTTCTTCAGTGCCCATGAGATCCTTAGTGCTTCTAGTGTAACGTTTGTAAGTGGAGTTGCCATTTCTTTCCCCCTATTGAAATTAGTTATCTGTTGCAGTATGTACAATGTACATTGCAGACACTCGCATAGTAATGTAAGGAGGAAAAGCAGAGAGCAATCCCTAAAATCTACCACGACACCCATTTTCTGTGATGCTTAAAATGTGTTTGTGCAGCCCTCCACACAGGGCAATATGTTTGCGAAAGCTGTGCCATTTGGAGGATGCGCACGTGCTACAGACGGAGGTGTTGGCGGTGAGGGTGTGGGTGCTCCTTAGTGCTCCTTAGTCAGAGGGAGATGCATGAGCTCTGGTGTCCATTACTTGGTGAGGTAGTTTGCAGGCACACAATAGGTGAGAAAGCAATTTCTGCATGAAACAATATGTACCACTGCTCTTCTTTGGAAAGCCAAACAGGGATTTCAGAGAACTTGTGAGGTGTGCCCTTTTATAGGACTGTTGTGGCGGACGTGCCACCGGAAAGTGTACCTAAACCTTTCCCTACAATACCTACATTCAGAAGGAAGAGTGTAGGATCTCTGTAAGGGTCCACTATGACTGTAACACTCCATACATTGCAGTAAATTGTCATTTTTCGATGTGCACAGATCTGGCTCGTGTCTGCTAAATAAGGGCCTATGCTGACGTCGCCATCGCTCTCCATTTGGATGCCTATCTGCAGCACGTATATTGCCCATAATTCTTTGTGGCCACGTGCATAGCTCTCCTACGGATAATCTTGCCATCCCTGGACTACTTAAATGTACAGCACACATGCATTGAACATTTCTGCATAAGGTTGGTGTGCGCATGATGCAGTAGGTGGAATGTTTACTTCCAAAGGTACTCGAAGGACGTGGGTGCGCGCTTCCACCTACTACAACTGCATCACACGTTTCTTCGCATATTTTGCCCAGGGTTTGTGTTACCAGGCGTCACAGGACAAGATACGTATGTGCGCAGTTGTGCGACCTGACAAACGCACAGTCCTGCAACTACTTACAGGTGGTTCTGTGCATGCACACATGTGGCCCGTAGTGGCGTCCTACAGATGCTTCCATTGTGATTGTGCATAGGACAGCCAGGTGCAGCGGAGGTACGGCTCTACAGAAAACATGCACAAGGATCATCAGCAAGGACCTGAAAATATGCTTTTGCAAATCTGTCCTGTCTTCTACTTTTTTGAAAGTGTCAAAATGTAAGTGCAAAAAATAGTCATGTAACTTTGGTGCCTGGACAGTGGGGCTGACCCTCCCCAAGGGATAATGTCTACTTTGATTTGTTTCTTGGGGCATACAGCATGCACCATGGATTTTGGAGACTGGCCATTCAAACCTAGGACATTGCCCATGCCCCATGCCCCAATAGGTAAATCTGAGAAGACATTTTTCCTTGTCGAGGGCCAGGCCCACTGTCCAGGCACCAAGGTTATATTACTAGTTTTATACTAAAAGTTTGACACTTTGGAAAAAATGTGTCCTTGCGAGGGCCATGTGCAATGCCCAGGCACAAAATTTTTATCACTTTTTGTATACTTACATTTTGATACTTTCGAAAAAGTAAAGCACAGGACAGATTTCCAAAAGCATGCTTTCAGGTCCTTGCTGATGGTCATCGCGCACGTTTGCTGCAATCCCGTCCAACTCTTAGAGCTGTAGCCACAAGCAAAATGATTTTTCCCATTCAGAACTAGGGCTTCGGCCACGCCGCATGCCCTAATAAGCAGATCAGAGTAGACATTTCTCCTTGCAAAGGACCAGGCATACTGCCCAGACACCAAAGGTATATCACTAGTTGTTGTTCTTACATTTTGACACTTTGGAAAAAATAAAACACAGGACAGATTTGATAAAAAACATGCTTTGAGATCCTTGCTGATGCTCCTGGCTCAAGTCTGTTTAAATCCTGTCCAGCACTTCGGGCAGTAGCTGTGAGTAGAATTTTTTTGCCTATGCCGATTTTGAAACACTTCACCACATAGCTGATTCCTAGAGGTCAGGCCCACTTTAACGACATTGCCGGTCCCATTTGGTCATGGCCAGGGGCGAGATTTTCCAGTTCGTGGCCTTTGGCTGTGACCCGGATAATCTGGCCACTGGTCATGGCCACAGGCTCAAACACCAAAGGTACATCACTATTTTTGTACCTACATTATGACACTTAAAAAAAATAAAACACAGACGTATTTGCAAAACCATACTTTCGAACCCTTACCAATGCTCCTTCTACAAGTTTGCTGCAAATCCATCCATGTCATATTTTTTTTCAAAAGTGTCAAAATGTACATACAAAAAATAGTCATATAACTTAGTCCACACTTCACAAAATCCATTCAAATTTCATGTCCTGGGTGTCAGTCTTTGCAGTACATGGTGGTGGCACGAGTTATGGTTGCATAGCTTACCATAACTGGCGTATTTCTGAGGTTTTTCGGTTTTACTTGTAACCATAACGTCCTTTCAACAAAGTTTTTTCATTGAATTTCATAGGTTTTTTATTAGTGAAACTTAACCATAACGTCCCTTTAACAAAGTTTGTTCAGTGAATTTCATAGGTTTTTACCAGTGCACCCTTAATTTCCTACAACTTACTAATATCATACTTACCCCAAATATAGCAACATTTCTGTCTAAGTTTCACCTTAAAACTCTAGCATTCCCCAGCATCTAGCATAATTTCTAACAGTTCTAAAACATTTCTAAAACATTTTTGCAACTTTTTCCACCCTGCTTGCGTCCATCGACGTCTGCGAAACGTCTGACGTCATCACAGACTTTTCGGACATTGTCACGTGACCAGGCGCCCACGCGGCATGATAACGTGTTTGTGAAAGCGTCCGCACTTGGTGAATGGGTCCGTGCTTCGCAAACAGTTTGGAACTGCATTTCCTGCTGATCTAGGAATTTTCAAGCTCAAAATGTCCCCTTGCACAGCTCCTACACCTATTCTTACTCGTTATACATTAGCAATCTAGCACAGAGCACATACTTGGAAGAGCAAAACTGCAAAACTGCTATTTATTTATAAATGGCATCAGCTATTATCATCCCTCCGACCCAAGAGCCACCACCACCACCAGCTGGAGTATCTACACAACAAAAAAAGGAAAAGTACTTCCAAAGACAATGAAGAGGACCAAGAAGATGAGGAATGGGAAATGCCTACCTCTAACACCCAGAGAGAATCATGGGTGTGGCATTTCTTTACCACTGTTGGCAATGTACCAAAGGCTGAATCTACCAAAGTAAAATGCACTGAATGCAACATTGTACTCAGTCGCAGACTATCTGGACAGTACTGCTATGGGACCACCTCCATGCAACGCCACACACAATCCAACCACCGGAATGCTCTCAGAAAGGTTGTTCCTTTCTTAGCAAGTCTTCCACCACCTCATCCTCCTCATCCCACACTGTAACCACAGAGCCTACTTCTGTGGGACACAAAATCCCACTAGCAACCGATAAAAGAGGCTGTTGATCCATATCTTTCAAAGAGAACAGTACTCTGTATATACTGAAACACATCATTCAGCAGGGGGGAGCAATTTTGAAGTGCTTTTGAAGCTGTAATCAAGGAGCATGAGAAACATTGCCCCTACCTTAGTTGTAACACACGCGCAACATCTTCCTCCGTCCACTTGCCCATCCATATTAGTAGTTGGTGCCTCTTCCCTCATTTCCCTCCCCACCTTACTTTCTGACCTCTACTGCAAAAAATAAATGAATATATTTTTTTTAAAAATTCCTTTAGGAACCACCTTTCACAGTTAAAAAATAGAAATAAAAAAATAATCTTATAGACTCCATCTACTTTACATTTCTCAATAAAGTAGATACACTCAATAATATTCTCCAACATTTCCATTTGCATTTTGTGTTATGCTAATGGAAATGATTTGGGGTTCATCCCCCGTTCCCGTGGCTGGAATGGGGGACAGTGGCCTGGCAGCCCAAGTTATCATCCCAAGCAAAGCGAGGACAGATAAAAAGTGCTCTGGCCCGTTATCCCCAGTTCCAGCCCCTGCAATGGGGATGAAGGCCATTAGCCCCCCTGGTTGCCAAAACGGTAAACCGGGATGCTAAAAAAAAGGATTTTCCTTCCTACAGTGGAATGCACATGGCGTCCCTCTGCAGGAAGAAAAACCCTTTTCCAAGATGACTGCCATGGAAAGGGAAGGCGGGGGTCTGTACAACACCCTTCTTCCCTTTCCATGCCTGCCTGCAGGTGGCAAAGAGAAGGAGCGAATGCAGCAGTGGCACCCGCCAACACCAAAATAAGGTAAGCAGGGAGCTGTGGGGGTGAAAAAAAATAAAAAATGGGTCTAAGGGTGGGGGGAGTCGATTGCGGCTGGGAGAGCCGGACATCAGGCGGCTTGGAATGTGGGTTTGTACCAGCAGTCCAAGCCTGCTTTCCTAGCCACCTGATTGGTTCCCCCGCCCAGGGTTCTAACAGACAATTGTATACTAGAGAGAAATATAAAAGGACAGAAGCTATTTTTCGGTCTCAAACACTTTTCTCTAGTATACAATAAGGACCATAATCGATTAACCTTCAGAACTATCCACTGTCTCTGCAGCCCCCTTTGCAGGCCATGGATCATTAAAAGACCCGGATGGCACGTGCACACCATGACACCTGGCAGCCCATCTACCCTTTTTAATTTTATATTTGTAACTCTCCCTCAGTGCTTGCTTTCAAACAGTCACACATACATCCACCTATTACTTCCAAAAACTGTACAGATAAATGTGTGATCATACTAAGCTTCCATACACCAACTGCCACTTAACAATCTTCTACAAATCTTTTGCATCTGCATTTGCCTTACTTATACAAAACAGTTTTACACAATGCTCCTATAAATGCACATATGCATTGTGCAGTGAGAGAAGCGCATAAATATAAGTGCAGTAGAAATGGGCAAGTGCTCATGAGAACCAAACGCCAAGGGATGCCACGGTTGGATTCCACTGGTTTACTCCTGGAGCAGAGGAGTCCCAAGTGTGGGATTTATCTTAAGCGTAACATCCGTTTAACAAAGATTTTTCTGACAATTTAATAGGTTTCTATAACGCAAAATGTTTCATCGTGTTACGTCAATGTATATAAGTTATTAATAATTCCTCTTTTCTTATGTATGAAAGAACTATAAACCCTCTTTGAGAATCATATATTTTGCAACACATGTTGTTATCCGCAGTGCATGCTGGGGATGGAAATCATTGTTCAATTGCCTACAGCATAAGGCTCCACCATGACCCCAACCGAACCAAGCCACTCCTATTATTCACTGCACCTAGCTTACATCCTTGCTCTGTGCCCACTATACCCTAATAATATAACCGATGGCAAGTGCTCATGGCTTGCAGCCATGGTCAGTCTCCAAAATCCATGGGGCATAGGCTTCGGCCATGCAGCATTCCCCAATAAACAAATCAGAGTACACATTTTTGCATTTTCCGAGGGCAAGACCCAATACCCACACACCAAATGCATATCACTAGTTTTCTACTTACATTTGTACACTTTTGAAAAATGAAACACAAGACATATTTCCAAAAGCATGCTTTCAGGTCCTTGCTAATGCTTGTCGTGTGAGTTTGTTGTACTCTAGTCCATCACTTCAGGCTGTAACCGCAGAATATTTTTTCCAATTCAGACCTACCGATTCAGCCATGCTGCATGCCCCAAGAACCAAATTACAGTACACATTTCTCCTTGCTAACGGCCAGGCCGTTTGCCCAGATACCAATGTTATATCACTGTGTTGTGTGCTTATATTTTACTATTTTGCACCAAAAAAAACAGGACATATTTGCAAAACCATGCTTTCAAGTTCTTGTTTACCCTCCTAGTGTATATTGCTGCAATCACATCCAGCACTTCAACCTGTACCCATGAGCACATTTGTTTTCCCATTCAAATCTATCCCAATTTCGAAGATCTTTACCACATAGCTGGTTCCTGGTGGCCTTGCCCGCTTTAACCCCATTGCTGGTCACTTGTGGTCATGGCCAGTAGGCAGATTGTCCGGCTCATGGCCTTAGGCCTTGCCTGAGACAATCTGGCCACTGCCCATGGCCACAGGCTATAACTCAGTCACCAAAGGTACATCACAATTTTTTGTACCTACATTATTTCAAAAAATAAAACACGGCACATTTGCAAAAACCATGTCCCTGCTGCTTACACGAGTTTTCAGCAAATCCACACATGTTTTATTTTCTAAAAGTGTCAAAATGTACGTACATACAATAGTCATATAACTTAGCCCCCCACTTGACAAAATCCATTTGCACAAACATTCAAGGTTGGGTCTATAATCATTCTGAATACTTTTGTCCACATTCGTAAAATGACAACAAAGTTATAATCCATCTAAACATGTTGAGACCCCTCCCTCTAATTTTGCGCCCTCTTGACAAACTTTGCAAAAACAATCATATCTTGGTGTACAATCTTTTTGCGAATTGGTGTGCAGATTTGTCAAATGGCACCACATTTATAAGCCTTTAAAATATTTTGGGACCCGCCCTCTTATTTTGTTCCCTCTTGACAAAACAGAACCACACCTTGCAGAACCATTCAGAGTCAGGTCTAAAATGAAATTCCAGAATTTCAAGCAGTTTCATTGAGTGGCGCCAAAGTTATAAGCCATCCAAAAACTGATTTTCACCAATCCTGTAATGCACAAGTGAGCATGGATGTCCCCGAACATCTTTGATGCTCGGGAACATCAAAGGACAGCCCCGCACTGTTCACCGACATCTGAGAAGAAAAACGCCTGTTTTTTGGCTTTTTACGGCCATATCCCATCCCATCCTCATCACCTCTCACATACCCACAGATTGCTTCGTTAGTTTGACAGGTGCAATGTTGTTTTTTTTAAATATGTTTTTACTGCGATGTTCGCGGACAATGGTCACTGTCTGCGAAATCCAACATGGCAGGTGTTTCCCAAAAATATGGCGCACCTCACACTTTTCAATATCCAATCAGCCAGCGCCTTCGATGTTTGCGGACATCACGTTGCCCTCTGGACCAATCGGAAGCCCTCCACAGACCAAACAGGGAAGTGAGTTCATGGACCAAACCCAGATATCACAAATTTTGTGTACCGCTCCTGTCACAAATCTATGGAAAATCCTTCCAGCGGTTTGGGCTGTAGGCATACGCAAATCTTTTTTTTTGTTGCGTCTATGGGATAAACCACACATTTTAGGATTCCCTTATAACTTTGCCCCCCCACCCCCTTAATAAAACATCACCGAACTTCACACAATCAATCTGACGGGGCCATATACTTGTTTTCCAAAGTTTGAGGATTTGTCCGGGGAGGGAAAAGTTATAAGCCGGTTAAAAAGTGCTCTTCCTATGGGTTGAGCAACTTAACCATAACTACATGGCCGCTACCATGGGTCCTGTAATTTGTATATATCAGAAAGTCTATCAGTTTGTTCTTTATACAATTCCACACCGTTCCACCAATCGCACCAGATTTTGCATAGTTAGCTGTTAAGGCCCTCTGGACATTACCGAATACATGACATTAAGACACTGCACCCCTTTCCCCAGATTTCAGCCCCTTCACACATGAGACGATTGCCTGGAATCAGCAAAACATCAATCTAGTCATAGACGGACAGGACAAAGCTCATTTTAAGCATCTTGATGCTAGGAACTAAACTGAAAGGTCCCCATGAGACCTTGAAAACCATGATTCAAGGCCCTAGCAGACACAGTTTCCAAGATATTTGCACCACCACAAACTGCACCATGCCAGGGTGAGGCAACAGGTGGGGAGAATGCACAGAAGGTCCCAGTATGCTGCAGCACGCCAACATTCGCCTCCTCACCCCATCTGCTTTGGGGTATATCAGCCAGACACAGGTGCCCATTGTTAGGCAGAATCATATGCAGTACCATTTGGGAATACCACACACAATTAAGACTACAAGTGTAAGTACAATTTCACCTTTGGTACAAGCCTGTACTATACAGTAAAGTGGTGGCGATGGCTGAGCAGCCAGACTTATCTCAAGAATAAAGTGAGGAGTAGAATAAGTTACACAAAGGACAACAATTACTATTTATTTATTTATTTATTTAAATTTATATAGCGCGCAAGCAGCCCAGGGGCATTGAGGCGCTGTTACTTGCAATAACTTAGTTACATGGTACATATGATAGCGATTGTTGACAGATTATGAATAATACAAGAAATCATACTATTGTTACAAATATTGCATTTGATAGTATATTGCAAACATAAATGATAGGTATTCGTGCTGATGTGTCGGTCCTTATGTGAAGAGGGTAGTTTTCAGTGGTTTGCGGAAGGTGGTGAGGAAGTCCTCGCCACGGATAGTGGGAGGTAGGGCATTCCAGTGGGTGGGCGCGAGGTAGGGGAAGCTGGATCCACCCGCTTTTACTCTTTTTACTAGTGGCACAGAGAGCATGTTGGTGTACGGGGATCTGGTTGGCCTGGTGGTGGAGACAGGGTGGATCCTTTGAGAAAGGTAAGCAGGAGCAGTGAAGTGAATGCACTTGTGGGTCAGTATCAGGGCTTTGAATACGATCCTTTTCTTTATTGGGAGCCAGTGGGCTAGTTTTCTAGCTTCAGAGATGTGTGCTCCTTTAGCAATGCCTTGGGCTGCCCGGAGAGCATTGTTCTGTATTACTTGTAGTCTCCCTAAGTTTTTGTTGGAGGTTCCTAGAAAGAGTACATTGCAGTAGTCTAGCCTGGAGCCGGTGATGGCTCTGGCTATGTTGGTGCAGTTCTCTTTGGATAGAAAGGGCCTGATTGCATTGATAAGTTTAGCATGATATGCAGCTGCGGATGCTATTGCGTTGACATGGATAGGCTGGAGTCCAGGTAGACTCCCAGAGTTTTGACAGAATCGGAGACCGGGATTTTAATGGAGTCAATGGTGAAGTGGCTGAATTGGACATCTAGGTTTTTTAACGTGTCAGGGGAACCTACCAGGAGGAGTTCTGTCTTGTCAGAGTTGAGGCATAGTCCGTTGTCAGCCATCCAGGCTTGGATGGTGTTGTAGAGGTTGTTGAGGGTCAGGGAGTCGGTGTCATAGTTACATGTGAGAGTGAGGAGGATCTGGGTGTCGTCGGCGTAGTTGGTGTATGAGATGCCCATAGCGTCGAGGATGAGGAAGAGAGGTCGTGTGAAGATGTTGTACAGGGTGGGGGAGAGACAGGAGCCTTGGGGTACACCACAAAGTATAATAGTTGGTGATGCGGCAGCTAGGTCAGAGAATACTTGCATGGTTCTGTCTTGTAGGAAGGAGGTGATCCAAGCTGTGGCCTCTGGGGAGAATTTGGCGGTGGAGGAAAGGTGGTGGCATAGGACGCCATGATCCACGAGGTCGAATGCCGCGGATAGGTCAAGGAGTAGGAGAAGTGCTGGTTTACCCATGTCTCTAGCATCGTCCATTTGGTTTTTCAAGTCAAGTAGGGCGGTTTCGGTCCCGTGTCTAGGGCGGAAGCCAGATTGGCGGAGTCCAAGGAGTTTGTTCTCTTCAATGAAGTGCTGGACCTGCAGGTAGGCTGCTTTGTCCAATATTTTGAGGAGGAATGGGACAGTGGTGATAGGTCTGTAGTTGTTGGGGGAGGTGGGATCGAGAGTTGGTTTTTTCAAGAGAGGGCAGACCCAAGCTTCCTTGAGGGAGGCGGGGACTTTCCCTGTGGTAAAGGAGGCCTTAACAAAGGCTGTTAGGAAGGGCGCTAGCGCTTCCGTGCAGTCTTTGATAATGGAGGCTGGGCATGCATCACCTTTGCAGTTAGAGGGCTTGATGTTCCTCATAATGTTGATGATGTCTTTTTCTTGGATGGGTTTGAAGGAGAAGGGTAGGGGGGGATCCGGGACAGGTGATGGGATAGGGATATGCCTACTGGTTAGGGCTTGTTTAGTGGCTAGTATTTTGCTTTTGAGGAGGCTTAATTTGGTTTGCATGGCCGTTTGTATTTTGTCACACCAGTCTTTGTCTTTGGTGAAATTCTGGGGGGCGGGAGTGGGTGTCTCGAGCTCTCTGAAAATGGCGAAGATTTCTTTTGTGCTAGATTGGGCTTCCGAGATTCTGGATTCAAAGGATTTGGCCTTTGCTTGGGTGATTGCCTTTTTATATTTGGTGGATAGGGCTTTAAAGATCATCTTGTCTTTTTCAGAGTGGGACGTTTGCCACTGTGTGAGAGCAGCTTTTTTCTCGTTGCGGAGTGTGAGGAGCTCAGTGGTGAACCAAGAGTTGGAATGGGTAGTGGGTTTGGATTTGCGTGGTTTGAGAGGGGCAATGGAGTTGATAGCTGCTTTGATGGCGGTATCATAGGTTGTTGCGAGTGTTTCTAGGTCTGATGAAAAAGGTGGTCTGAAGGCTGGGCCTTGGAGGAAGGGCAGTAGCCTTTCCTTAGTGAGCTGGCGGGAGCTTCTGACGAGGCAAGGTGGGAGCGGTTGAGGCAAGGGGCAGCAGGGGAGCTAGTGGTGAGGATGCTAAAGGTGATGATGTGGTGGTCAGACCACGGGGTGGGATTGTTACCTGTAATGATGAGTGGGCAGTTATGCTGTGCTATCCAGTCAAGCGTTCTGCCCTGAGTGTGAGTAGGGCTAAGGATGGTGTTCTTGTAGCCTAGAGCATTGAGGGCAGAGTCAAGGGATTTGGCTGCTACGTCCTTACTATCCCAGAGCCCTAGATTGACGTCCCCGAGGAAAATGGCTTTGGGCTGTTTTTTGAGGTTGTCAGAGAGGAGGTGGATGAGAGAGGCTTGGAAGTCTCCTGTTGGGCCTGGAGGGCGGTAAATGGTGTGTACAGTAATGGTGCAATGGGGAGAGAGGGTTATTTTAACTTGGAGGTAGACGCTGTTGTTGTTGGTCAAGGATTTCTCTATCTTTCTGATAGAGAGCGAGTCTCTGGCAATAATTGCTACACCTCCACCTTTGGAGAGGCGGTCTTGTCTAGTTATGGAATAGCCAGGGGGTAGGGCGAGGGATAGAGCCGGGCCGGAGGCCTCATGTAGCCATGTTTCTGAGATCATGAGTAGATCTAGGTTGTGGGAGGTTAGGAGGTCGTGTATGTCTAGGGCGTGGGCATTGATGGACCTAGCATTAATCATGGCGCATTTCATGTGGGGTTCAGTAGTGCCTGAGAGGGGGTTCATGGTGAGAGAGGGATTGGTGGAGGGGGGGGGTTGAGCTCTGGGTGTTAGTGGAGATGCACAATCCGGATTTTACATTGGGGGTCACATTTTCAGAGGTGGTGGACACATGTGGTATAGCATTTGGCACACTAGCATTCAAAAGGGTGGTAGAAGAATTGCAAATCACAGATTTTACATTGGGGGTCACATTTTCAGAGGTGGTGGACACATGTGGTAGAGCATTTGGCACACTAGCATTCAAAATGGTGGTAGAAGAATTGCAAATCACAGATGCTTCAAGCGAACACTGATTCAAGGTTTCTGAGTAAAAGAATATACATTTATTTAAACCATCAATTATAAAACAGTTCACTAATGTAAAGCAGCAGAAATTCACAATCTTAATACACTACAATAGCACCCAATCAATGCTGGACAAGTTAGACTCAAAATGAATTGTGAGCAAAATGGCATTCCAGTAATTTAAAAGGGAGAAAAGACAAGGTTATCAACAATCAATCAGCACCAACAAGTTATAGGCAGGGCAATATAGAAAAGGCTTACTACAACTAGGATTCAAGTGAATAGGCCTGGGCCAATGTTAATGGATCAGAGTCTTTGCAGAGGATCACACAGTTCAGAGTAGTTTGCGGTTAAGTCTTTGCCAAGAGTTCAAAATGAAGTTGGTTGGCAGAAAGGTTATTCAAAGGAGAAGAGAAGGACAAGCCCTCGGATAGGCAAAAGATTTCAAACACTTTCACCACGGTCGGACGGAAAGAACGACAGGATTTGCACAGTACCTTAAATGAAGAAGAATGCTGTAGCTGAGGCGGTTGTTCCTGACAGGTCCTGCAGGCTCACGGTTCCTGAAGTGACTGTTGTGGTGATAAGAAGGAAGAAGACCGGAGGGTCCTGCACTGCTCAGTAGCAGAGGAAAGTGTTGAATAAAAGGTGCGCTCCTTAAAACCCAAATAGGTTCAGTTCCTCCTGGCTATCCGGTTCACTGCAGCAATGCACAGCAAATTCGACCAGGAGAGGGAGGCCGGCATTTGGTGTTTGGTAAGATGGTTGGTCCCACCAAGCTCAAGGGAAGAAGATTCCCTGCAGATATTCTCTGTCATCTGAGTTTCTGGCAATTCAGACCTGTAGCAGGGCTTCAACGGGATGTCCAGTAGTTGCCACAGTCCTCTTCCTTCAGCTCCTCATTGGTTCTCTCATTCCAGTGGCGACTCTGCCTTCCAAGTCCCAGAGACCTGCTTTTAAGCAATTTTCCCCCATTCACACAGCCTGGCTGTCAATCACACAGCAGGGTGGCTGTCCTGGCAGGACAGCCACCTAGCCAATCAAACTAGAGTGTGACTTGGGTCTCCAAGGAGACCCTGTGCAGGGGACCTCAAACCCTTCCCTCACATCCTGTTCACCCAGACATTCAGGCACCTAAGGAGGGCTTCCGTGCAGAAGCTCGCAAAAGGACGGTGACCAAAGGAACCAAACCTGGTTTGGCACGCAGAGTAAAATACGAGAAATACCGTTACAAAAAGAAATGGTGAATAAACCTGACCAGAACCAAATAAAATTAAATGGGGTCCAGCGAGTTAGAGTTTGAGGCTAGCGCCATAACCTTTAACAATACCAAGGCTATTTTCATAGCTCGCGGTAGAATAAAAATGGACGATACCACTGCCACCAGCCAAATCTTAGAGAAAGGGGATGAAATAATGTTCCAAGAGAATCAGACAAAAAGGGATAATTATTAACCCTTCCAGTACTCTGTTGGAAGATAGGGTGCACTGGGTCTGTAAATTTAAAAAGACTAATAAAGTCAATGGCAGCTTTGCATGTTCTGGGAGACAGTAGTCAGTCCCAGAAAATTGAGTTTAAAGTGGGAAGTCTAAACAAGACAACTCTGTGTCACTGCACTAAAGGTGCTGTGTGACACACAGTAAAAAGATGATGCCTATGGAGTAGGTAACACTCCATAATCTATGAGCACAAAAATGTACAACACACAGCAAAAACACATGTAAAAGTGGGAAAAAAGGTTCACACTCTTACCAGGTGAAAAAAATAAATCCTAGAAATCCAGCAAGGCTGCTGAGGGACTGAACAGGTAAGGGAAATTAGCCATTCTGGAGAATTATCCCTAACACTCGCTCCCCCCTCCCCCAGACTAAGGGACAGGAGGATGTAATCCACTACTGGTCAGTTACAAACTCTCTAGAGAGACCATCAGCATTTTGGTGATGACATCCTGACCTGTGCTCAATGGTGAAATCTAACCCTTGCAGGCAGATTTGACCATTTTAGTAGTTTTCATTTGTAAACTATATGACCTGCAAACCTGTTGTGGTATATCTCTCTTTTTTAATGTACAGGGGATCTGATCTAACAGTCCCTCAGAAGTTGTAACAACCTCTGAACCTACAATAGGCTTTTTCAATGGGTCCTTAGAAAGGAATCCCTTAGATCTAGAGGGGCCTCCATGGTTCCTCAGCATCTCTCTCACGAGAGCAGGTTGGGTCTCAGGTATCTTGGTTGGAGGGGCTGTGGTCAAGCAAGGTACATGCTTCCACTTCCTCTGAGATCTGGTTTTATCTGGCTTAGAACTTTCCCTCCTAACACTAGGATTTATACTGGAGTCTTCAGTAGAAGATCCAACAGTCCCAAGGTGTTTAGCCTTAGACCTATTGTTCCTGGTTTTCCACCAGCTTTGAGAGTTACCAGTTCTCACAGCCTATAGATGGATCCAATGTGTCTATCCACCTCTTCCTCAGAAGCAGGGGGGGTCAAAGACCTTACAATTGGATGGGCAATGATGGAGCTTGGTTGGGGCTCCCATTTCCCTACTATACTAGCCTCAGATTTGCCTGGGTTCGAGGTCAACTTACTAACACCAGGGCTTGCAGTGACTAACACCAGGGCTTGCAGTGGGGTTCTCTGTAGAGGTTCCCACAGGCTCAGAGTGGTCTCTTAAGGTTGCCTCTCTAGCCAATTTGGTTTAGTTCTGTTTTCTCTCACTAGGAGGCCTGGGGGTACTGGATACTACTCCTAGAGTTTTTAAATCATTCCCCAACATGACTCTCCCAGGCACCTTATTCTGGACACTGACAGGGATCCTCACTGTCATATTATTACACTGAATGAGATCTGGTAGAATTGGAACCAACTGGACAGGTCCTCCAGAGAATTTTATTTTTTTATTTTATTTTGCATTTTTAAAGCACTCACACAGCCTGCGGGCATCAAGGCGCTGTTACAGGAATTGTTTGTTTTTTAGATGTGTAATTGTTTTTTTTTGTCTTAGTTGCATATTTATAATGCGCTTAAACACCCAGAGGTTTCTAAGCGCAGACCCGGGGATCTAGCCTGTGTTGCTTCATGTCGTCTTGCTTCCAAGGCGAGCATGTTGCTGCTGAGCCTTCCTCCCAGGACGCTTTAGTGGGACGCTTGGATGCCTTAGCAACATCCTCAGGCTTGAAAAAGCTTTCATCCACTACTGTTCTGATGGCCCACTGTCTCTCTTGACAGGAGTATCCTGGCCAGTGACAAGAACACTGTCCATATAATATCCTCTAGAGTTCTCTGGATTGGAGTTGTACACATCCATATTCTGTTTCTTACCCAGACCCATTGACTCTAACGACAAAGTGGCCTGAAGACCCAAGGGTGCTTCAGCAAATAGTTGAAAGTGGGCACTAGCCATTTGTACTTCTTCCTCTGGGGAGAAGGCTAAGGAGGCAGAGATGATCCCTGCAGGTTTACCCTTGCACCTGGGATCTCCTTTCACATGGTCAGTTGACCCACAAACATAGCATTTACTAAATGCTCTCTGGAATGGGGGTTTCTGCTGACCTCCCTCTGGTTGGGCACCAGAGGGTTCACTAGCCCCATTTGGTTTCCCATGGGGCTTACCCTGGTTATGTTTGAGGGCCTCTTCTGGATTGGAGGTATTAGAATTCTCCTTGTTATCTTTCTTTGGCTGCTTTCCCTCAACCTTCTTCTGAGTTGCCCCAGAATCCTTGTAAGTAGCCCTGTTGGCAATCCACAAGTCAGCAGCCTTCGCTAACGTCTTTGGATCTATCTCCTTAGAATCAGGCAAGTGCTGTCTGAGCTCAGGAGAGAAGGCATCATATATTGATTCCAACATAACAAGATTTATCATACCCTCATAAGTGTTAACTCTGTAGCCCTTAACCCAACCATCTATGTTTTTCAAACATTCACATACCCAGGTAGCCCAAGGGGTACCATCATGCTTTTTGAGGGTCCTAAACCTCTTAAGGTACTGGGAAGGGGTCTTCCCAAATCTAGCAATTAAAGCTAGCTTCACACACTCATAATCCATCCTATCCACCTCACCCATCCCATTACAACATCAGATACAACAGTGGGTAGCCTAGTGAAGAGCCAAGGAAGCAACTGATTCCCTGCAATGTCTTGAATCTCATGGTTATACTCAAACATTGCCAAACAATCCAAAATATCAAGCTTAGCCTCATATATACCCACAATTTCTTTAAGCATACATGGTCTCTTAGGACTAGAAGACCTAAAAGACTCTGGTAGAGAAGCATTTTCAATAGACAATTTCTTAATTTCTAGTGCATGGTTCAACTCCATTTCTCTGAACTTAAGTTCTTGATGCTTTTGTTCAGTTTGAGCATTAATGAGTTCGAATTCCAATTCAAGCCTCATCTTTTCTAGAGCAATGAATTCAGGACTGAGTGTAAGACCTGATGGGGTCCCAGTGGACAAGGGTTGAGGTTTTTGATCAGGTAGAGGAGCAATAGGGCCTACGGTGTGAGACTCATCTGCCTCATCTAACTCATCAATAATATTGGAAACATTATCTTCCTCATCACTTTCCACATTTGCTGGAGGGGCAGGCATTTCAGACCCACTCCCCAGACTGTGTTTCTCCAGCAACTTTTCAATTAATTCTGACATTTTGCCTTTAACAGAGAGATTCCTATCTCTACACACATTTTTCAAATGATCAACAGTCTAAGTAAGGAGGGTCTCCTGACTGTAGCTTTCTATATCGGACATGATTAAATTGCTTTTAGTGGTGTTTAGCCTTGTGGTTAGTTGAGACAAGGTAATAGCAGCACTCTAAGTGTAATCACTATACTTTATCTTCACCACTGTACACCAGTGTTAGGCAGAATCATATGCAGTACCCTTTGGGAACACCACACACAATTAAGACTACAAGTGTAAGTACAATTTCACCTTTGGTCCAAGCCTGTGCTACACAGTAAAGTGGTAGCGAAGGCTGAGCAGCCAGACTTATCTCAAGAGTAAAGTGAGCAGTACAATAGGTTACACAAAGGACAACAATTACTATGGTTCAAGCAAACACTGATTCAAGGTTTCTGAGCAAAAGAATATACATTTATTTACACCATCAATTAAAAGACAGTTCACTAATATAAAGCAGCAGAACATCACAATCTTAATACACTACAATAGCACCCAATCAATTCTTCTGCACAAGTTAGGCTCAAAATGAAGTGTGGGCAAAATGGCCTTCCAGTAATTTAAAGGGGAGAAAAGAAAATGTTATCAACAATCAATCAGCACCAACAAAAGTTATAGGCAGGGCAATCTAAAAAAGGTTTACTACAACTAGGATTCAAGAAAATATGCCTGGGCCAATGTTAATGGTTCAGAATCTTTGCAGAGGATCACACAGTTCAGAGTAGTTTGCGGTTAGGTCTTTGCCAAGAGTTCAAATGAAGTTGGTCGGAAGAAAAGTTATTCAAAGGAGAAGAGAAGAACAAGCCCTTATATAGGTGAAAGAATCCAAACACTTTCACCGCGGTCGGATGGAAAGAACAACCGGATTTGCACAGTACCTTAAATGAAGAAGAAAGCTATAGCTGAGGCGGTTGTTCCTGGCAGTTCCTGCAGGCTCACAGTTCCTGAAGCGACTGTCGTGGTGACAAGAAGGAGGAAGACTGGAGGGTCCTGCACTGCCCAGGGAAAAAGCCAGCAGTAAAGCAAAGCATTGAATTAAAGGTGTGCTCCTTAAAACCCAAACAGGTTCCGTTCCTCCTGGCTATATGGTTCACTGCAGCAATGCACAGCAAATTCAACCAGGCGAGGGAGTCCGGCGTTTGGTGTTTGGCGAGCTGGTTGGTCCCACCAAGCTCAAGGGAAGAAGATTCCTTGCAGATCTTCTCTGTCATCAGAGTTTCAGGTGATTCGACCTGCAGCAGGGCTTCACTCGGATGTCCAGTAGTTGCAGCAGTCCTCTTCCTTCAGCTCCTCATTGGTTCTCTTGTTCCAGTGGTGACTCTGCCTTCCAAGTCCCAGAGACCTGCTTTTAAGCAGTTTTCCCCCATTCACACAGCCTAGCTATCAATCATACAGCAGGCAGGACAGCCACCTAGCCAATCAAACTAGAGTGCGACTTGGGTCTCCAAGGAGACCCTGTGCAGGGGGCCTCAAACCCCTCCCTCACATCCTGTCCACCAAGACATGCAGGCGCCTAAGGAGGGCTTCTGTGCAGAAGCCCGCCAAAGGACGGCGAACAAAGGAACCAAACCTGGTTTGGTACGCAGAGTAAAACACGAGAAAGACCTTTACGAAAAGAAATGGCGAATAAACCGACCGGAACCAAATAAAATTAAAAGGGGTCCAGCGGGTTAGAGTTTGAGGCTACCACCTTAGCCTCTAACAATACTGAGGCTATTTTCATAGCTTGCAGTAGAATAAAATGGTAGATACCACTGCCACCAGCCAAATCTTAGAGAAAGGGGAACGGAATAATGTTCCAAGAGAATCAGACAAAAAGGGATAACTATTAACCCTTCCAGTACTCTATTGGAATATAGGGTGTACTGGGTCTGTAAATTTAAAATGACTAGTGAAGTCAATGGCAACTTTACATGTTCTGGGAGAGAGAAGTCAGTCCCAGAAAATGGAGTTTAAAGTGGGAAGTCTAAAAAAGACAACCCTGTGTCACTGCACTAAAGGTGCTGTGTGACACACAGTAAAAAGATGATGCCTATGGAGTAGGTGAGACTCCATAGTCCATGAGCACAAAAATCTACAACACACAGCAAAAACACATGTAAGAGTGGGAAAAAAGGCTCACACTCTTAACAGGTGAAAACAATAAATCCTAGAAATCTAGCAAAGCTGCTGAGGGACTCAACAGGTAAGGGAAACTAGCCATTCTGGAGAATTCTCCCTAACACCCATTCTCAGTGAAGTTTACTTCAGATTGCTAAGTACATCAAACTGTGAGTGACTCGAACAGCGACCTACATGATCATTGATTTTCAACAATTGATGAGAGTGTTAACATGTCTGTCTAAAGAACCCGTGTGGAGTACAGATATTTTTTGCTAATATATATATATATATATATATATATATATATATATATATATATATATATATATATATATATATATATATATATGTCCTTTTTTACTGTTAGTTCAACAGTCGTTGGAGGAGCACTCCTCAATCCATACAGAAATTCAGGAAACCAGGTTCACAAAATCTTCCACTTTATTGCAATTCCATAAAATCCTTGCACATTTTTATTCATGGCAAAATAGTATCAAAAACCACACACATTGTGGTTCTCCCAAAGTGACTGGCACATCCTAGATGGTGTTAACACGTTTCGCGGGCTTCCATCCCCTTATTCACAACAAATGACCCAAACATTACTGTGAGTTAAAATACCTCATGTGACTTGCTAACAAAAACAGAAACGGAAAGAGGACTGTTCTATATGTATATGTCAAAATGGTGTCGGCCATTATGGAACGGGTTTGTATGCTTAAACAAATTATCAGATTATCAGACCTGTGCTTACACGTGTCAATAATAAATTATATCCTAATCAGCAGATTGGTAATAATGGTGTATATTGTCAACAAACACAACAGTGTGTTGTCATCCATAAATATGGAGTTTGTATACTATCAACGCATAGTGCTTGCCACCATTATATACATATAGATGTAACGTACTGAGTATGCAAATGCATGTACCATTTGTGGAGCATAGTTTGAAGTTGTATCTGTCATTAAAGTGCATAGTGCTGTTCATACTACCATGATATTTTTCAGATCTAAAGTGCATAGTTGCTTTGCAGCCTGTTGATAAAGTGCATAGTGCATATAGTGTTACCACTAACAATAGTACAATACTATCTGGCAAAGCTAAAGTGCATGTAAAAAGCGGCCACATTAAAAAGTGTATAATGCACCTACGGCTTAACCTCAAACGACACTCACCAAGTTAAAAAAACATCAAATGCAGTTAAATTAAGCAACTGGTCTTATCCACAGGACACCACTTGGTCTCCAATTGACATGTATATGGTATTTGAATTTCAATCTTAAAGTGCAAAGTGCTAGCAGCGATATCTAAGGTGCCAATGCTGTTCTAATTTCATAAAGTGCAAATGCTTGTGTTTCTCAAAAACAACAAATACCAATATCAGTTTAGCTTTCCCATAAAAAGATGTAAAAACTGCTTTCTGTTGTTAGTCACATGTCTATAAAATACAAAACAATACCTATAATAAGTGTGTATTAAGTCAAACAAACCCATCAAATCCCAAAAAGTGAGTTTAAAACAAAACAAAGTTTTCACAGCTTATACTGTCTTTCGAATACTGGATAGAGAGGAGATAAAACCATAAAGACATAACACCCTTCTTGTCATAGGCATATATCGATGGATAACTGTTTCTTAACTACTGGTCAGGCCCGGGGATTAGTGTGGTGTGACAGAGAGAGACTATACGCAATACATGAATCTTTCCATGTGACTGCTTGATGAAGATATATGCATTACCATAACCATAACGTCCCAGTAACAAAGTTTATTTTACTGAATTTCACAGGTTTTATTAGGGCAACTTAACCATAATGTCCCTTTAACAAAGGTTTGTTTTACTGAATATATATATATATATATATATATATATATATATATATATATATATATATATATATATATATATATATATATATATATATATATTTAGGAGCAGTAGGGTTGTGTTTGTCAGTCATCAATCCATAGTAAAATCTGAGTATGGCATATTCCCAAAGAATAGGTTTTGTGAGAAATGCAAAATTATTCCAGTCATTTCAAACTAGATTGTTTCCATGTTCTTCCATCATTCACATAATCTAATTGGAGTATAGTCTGTGGTGTGGCAACAAGGCTGGCCTCATCCAGAGTACGAGCACCTCTAATTTGCTCACAATACAAATTGGGGAATGAGAGTGGGGGATGGGGTGACCATCCATCTTGTGATGGTTTTGACGTTCATTAATTACGTCTTATGATATTTGGAGAACGAGCGTATATACTCACTGTTCCTGTATTATATTGGACTGCATATTTGCCAAATGGCTTATTTCTGGAGTCAAGACATACGTTTCTCCCTTGTGCAAGCTTTGGCCTGCATTGAACTCTGTGTTTGCGGATAACTGTCAAGGGCTCTCTTTTGATCTCTTGCAGGAATCTGTGTTTGCCTTTGGGACTGCACTGTTCCTTCTGGGACAAGGTACAGCTGACACATGGACTACGCTGTTCCCAATGCAGGGCACAGAAAAGCGATTCCCGAGACAGGCAGACTCCGCTGTGTCACATGAATCACTCTTGCTGGGCTTTGCTTTAAAATCACTGCAAATGCGTGCACTGAGCTCTTGCTAAAGAACAGTCTTGGAAGTACCTTTGTGCATGCTTCATTATTTCCGATACACATGTTGGAATATAGAACTTTAAGGTGTGGTCGATGTGAAAACCTCTTGGCCCCTCATTAAAAGGTAGACGTGCACGGATTGCATTTGAACACCAAAATGTGAAATATTTCCCTGAACAATTTACATTTATTTCCCGAAACAATTTAAATTTAGCACAACTGATGAAAATAGGACAAAAACACACTTTAACACATCGATTTTAACTTTCAAAGCTCTGCGTCTATGGAACTTACAAAAACCTTTACATAGGAAAATGAGTAATGTTTTCTACTGTAACTTTTGTTCTCATTGATGAACGTTGGCCACAATTATTAGGCAACTGGCCCAGCCACATTCAAACAACCATTTTGTTTTGTATTCTTCAAAATGTCCACATCGATTTTTGAGTATTTTGGCACAGGTCTAACCTTACCTTGACTAGGATCATGCCACATGATAATCGAAAATTGTTTGAGCCAAACTCAAGATACTCACTTTTAAAAATATAGCATGTTGGCGATATATTCATACTTGTGCTATTGAAAAAAGTGAATTAGTGGATAATGCATGTGTATACCAAAGCCTATCATAAATACACCATGACCAAAAGTAATACATGTGTAATAATATTGTCACAATAACAAGCATGTAATTCAATTCAGCACAATAGCTAGAGACAAATGGCACTGACTATAAGCAGGAAAAATATATATGGGAGGAACCCTCTTTTTTTGGGGGCCTGTCTCGTGAGGGTTAGATAATAGCAAAATTATAGGGGGGTAGAGTCAGAGGCTTCCCTAGCCAAGGGCATAATGGGGGTCAACAGGACCTTCCAAAGGAGCTATGTAACAAATAGCTCTGAAAAAAGGAATTCACCGTAGGATACAAGGAAAACAATGAAGATTTATTTTAACAAGAAGACATATTTTCAGAACATATTGTCGACAATGTTAAATGTATTGTGATTTTGAACAATACACAAAATAGACTGTCACCACTATGATAATGTCAAATGTGTAGTGATTCGAACAATACACAAAATAGACTGTCACTACTATGTACTAACCCACTACTGTGCAGACTATACATGCACTTTTATATGTATGTGTTGTGCCACGGCACACGAAAATTCTGAAAATTCTGAAAATATGTCTTCTTGTTAAAATAAATCACTCTTACCACCTAAGATCTGATGCCCATGAAAAACATCTGGCCTGCAATCTGATGAGTCTGTGCTGGGCTACATATTACTTGTCAAGAGCGGTTTGCGCTCTCTAAGATGGCCGGCGCTGGGAAACGAAGACCGCATGGACCTACATACTCATTTAGCCCGCCTCTGCTGGTGGCACATTGGCTAGGGCTTGAATATCCTGTCGGAGGCCTGGGAGCTGGCAGGTGATGCCGGCCCCCTTCAAGGGCCACCTATAAGGGTCTCTGCCTACCCTGTCTGGGCCACTTAAGATCTGATGCCCACAAACAACATCATGACCTGCAATCTGGTGAGCCAGCGATGGGCTCCAAATTACTTATTAAGAGTGGTGTGCGCTCTCTAAGATGGCTGCTGATGTAACACGAAGACCGCATGGATCTGCATACTTGTTTAGCCCACCTCTGCTGATGGCAGATTGGCTAGGGGTTGAATATCCTGCCTGAGGCCTGAGAGCTGACAGGCGATGACGGCCCCCTCCAAGAGCCACCTATAAGGGTCTCTGCCTACCCTGTCTGGGTCTATCTGGGCCCAGACGGCACCGTGGAGCCACTTCTTATGCTTCCTTACTTGTTCCCATGTTGGTGCCTAGCAAAACAATACTCCACACTAGGTTCCCATTCTATCCGAGGTGCTGCACTGGACTTTTGTTCATATTGTAAGGTAAGGAGGCCTTCCTCCTCTGTTTACCTTGACTGATCTTACCTAATCTATTCTCTCCTTGCATCCTTTTATACGGTTCCATGTGATTTCATTGCCTGCTTTTACATCGCCAGGCTTTTAAACGAGCACATTCCAACGAATGTGCTCATCGTTTTTTTTTTGGTGGGGGGGGGCAGGGTTTTTTTTGTTGGGGGGGGGCCTGCCCCCACCCACCCTTATTTTTTACTGTTGCCCACCCGCCCAAACCCTTATTTGCCCTTTCCCACCCCCCTAAAAAAATTCGATGAGCACATACAATGTAATATGCACGTTTAAAAGCCTGGCGATGAAACAGCAGGCGATGAAACAACGTCGTACCCTTTTATAATACTCTCTCCTGGCTGCACATGTAAAGCTGCCCACCTGTTACGCTGTCAATCAATCACCTTATCTGTCACTATCACCATACGGATTCAAGCACAAACTTAGTGCCCCTTGGATCAGCACGTAGAGGTACAAACATTGCAAGCACCCCCTCTCCTGTTATTCCCGCCCATCTGTATCACATTGCTATTGCCGGGTGCAGCCATGGCTTCCACTGGCTACTGGGGATGTTGCATACCCGGATCACAAGAAACGGCGTATGGCCGGCCCACCTGGCCTTGCCTCCTCGACCTGCTCCACTCGACCCAGCTAACAGGAGAGCATTCTGGCTGGCTCCCATATCGCCTTGCTTCGTACTACTCACGCTCCATGCCGAGGAATCAACAAACTATATCTTGCTTACACTCTAAAGTTGCCCCATAACAAATGGGGAGCTGCAACCACTGGATTGACTCTTCTCAACCCTCTGCTGTGCTTGGTCTGTAACCCTTTGTCCGCAATCCACCATTTTTGGACTGTTTTGCCTGCAAACCCCCGTAGCTCGTACTGCACCTTCCCTGATGTGACCTAGCAGCCTTATGCTGTCAACTTAACTCACTTTGTTTGTATCCTACGCGATGTAACCTAGCAGCTCCATGCTGGATTGTCACTCTCAGCCCTGCACTGTACTACCTATTTATACCTGCCTATTGATATAGCCCCCGAACCATGAGGTGAGACTTTCCCAATTTGTGCACCCATCCTAATGCTGCATTTTACCTAGTTTACCTTCATATTTGATGTAGCCCCCGGACTATGAGGTGAGGATTTCCCGATTTGTGCACCCATCATAATGTTGCATTTTATCTGGTTTACCTGCATATTTGATGTAGCCCCGGACCATGAGGTGAGGATTTCCCCATTTGTGCACCCATCATAATGTTGCATTTTACCTAGTTTACCTGCATATTTGATGTAGCCCCCGGAGCATGCAGTGAGGCTTTCCCAATGTGTGCATACATCAAAATGTTGCATTTTACCTAGTTTACCTGCAAATGTGATGTAGCCTCCCGTACCATGAGATGAGGCTTTCCCAATTGTGCATCAACCGATATGTTGTATTTTACCTATTTTTCCTGCATATTTGATGTAGCCCCCATATTTTTGGGCGTGGCTTTGCCGAAGCATGCTCCCTTAATTTAACAAGCATTGTGATTCCCTATGGTCATGGGTGCTGCTATAAATGCTAGAACAAATAATAATACATACATTGCATTAGCGGGTTCGGCTCTGACCGGCACTTCCTCCACTCCCTTGTACTTCCTGTTAATGCACTTGCACGATCCGAATGTCACAAGTCCTATTAGGACCGTTTTTGTTATTCCTCATCACTGCACTCCCCGCCCCCACAACCCTCACCCCTTGTCTTGTTGCACCTTGAATCACCAGTTTATGAACAGACGGCTTTTAAATACCCAATAAATAATATAAAACATGGTTGTAGATGGAATTTTGATTTCTTTTTCTTTCATAGGAAGTGCTAATGGACAATGTAAACTCTTCTGCCCATTTCGCTGGGAAAAGATGATCAACTTCTGGGTTTTTCCTTCATCTGAGCGATTCTTCCCGTCGGACTTTGGTTAGGACTTTTTTCAGTTTGCTCTTGGTCCTCAAAATATAATGGGCCTCATTAGGAATTTGGAGGTAGCCATGCCGCTATTTGCGGCATGGCTGTCTCCAAACTGGGGTCCGGGTCCGGGTTCCTTGAATGAGGAATTACCGGGCCATTCCAACCTTGGAGGACCCGGTAATTCCTCATTCAATTTACCCATCCCCATTCCCATTTGAGCCCCCATAGGGCCCGTTGTTAATAACGGGACCGATGTTAACTCCCTGGTCTCCTCGCAGGACCCAGAAAGGACGTTTGGTCTGATCAGAAGTCCAGAGCGGGTCCCGCAAGGGAACCTCATAATAGGGCGGAATAGGTTTAACGTAACGGCACCATTACCGGCACCGTTAAACCCATTCCGCCATGGTCCTAATGAGGCCCAATGTATTCTGGGAAGTTAAGTTGGCCCCATTCTCTCTGTGCCTAGATGTTTCCGCAGATGGAGAACGGATTGGTACTGACTTAGTACCAGGAGAGGGTTGCAAAGGCTTGTAATGGCTGTGAGTACACGGTGCTTTTTCAAGGTACCCACATGCAACTCCCCGGGCAATGAACTTGCTCCTTCCTGTCCACTGGCTCAGAAGCAGAAGAGTGAGTTCAGAAGTGGGCTTGCAGGGCATGCATTGGTCTTACAGGTGAGTGAATAATTATGTCAGGGCTCATCCGTTTTACTCACATATTGACCCCTTCTTTTAGCAGATAAATATTCCTGGTAAGAACCTAAACTTTCTACTATGTAGTAAGGTTTTTGGAAATCACTGTTTTTGTCTGGACTGGAAAATGTTTGCCAGACGGCAGCATGATTTTATTTATTAATGTATTTATTTATTTATTTGTTATTTATTTATTTATTTGAATTTATAAAGTGCACAACGTGGCCCTGGGGCATCGTGGAGCTGGTACAGCATTGCTTGCTTAGTTACAAAGAAAACGAGACAGGATTGAACACAAGAGCACCGGTCGGAAGTTCTTGGTTACATTGAACCTTTGTCCAGACAGGTGAGCAATATAAAGACAAAAAGGCGGCAACACGTCCCGCGCTACATGCAAATGGCTTGAGGTAACAGAAACACAGTGAAATAAAGGCAGCAGGAGACCTCCTCATGGGTGAGAGGTGAGTGAGCAGAAAGTATTATTTGAGCTAGTTAAAGAGCTCAGTTTCAAGCGATTTGCGGTATGCTATATAGGATGTCTCGTTTATGATATTGATACTTTGGTACCAAGCAATACAAGACTTTCTCTCTCTCTGAAAATGCATAACATGATTTTAAATTGAAAAAAGTTCACCGAAATGATGCATGAGGGCAGGACAGAAGGTTCAGGGGTACAAAGGTAGACTTCATCGCACTATATGGAGTACAAAGAAACAATGGAAGGAATGGAATACAAAGGACATATCAATTGCTTGATGCCTTCTTGCAGTAAATACTAATGGTACCACCCGGCGTTGCCCGGGTCTGTAGCCGACATGCACGTGGGGGTCTGCTATAGCCTTATTGATTTTCGCTTTGCATCAGATGGAACTTTTCCAAGTGTTGTTTGTTTTATGGGAGGTATGTGTCAGTCACTTAATGGCTCCAGCACATTTGATAAAATATCCAAGAAAGATTGATTGATTGTACCCTCTTCTCGTGAAGTAAACCTAAGTAAACTGTAACTTTACCATTTCCCAGATTTGACACTTTTCTGAATTTTGCCTCCTTCTAGTACCTACTATAGTGAATCAGAGTGACTAAAGAGGACATTACAGCCGGCGGTATTAGCCCTACCGCCGAACTCCCCGGTGCTAATAGCGCCGGATCACGAGTTCGGCGGTAATGTTAATCCCCATTCCCCATTGAGCCCATTCGGGAATGCCCCATTACCCATCGGGCTCAATGGGGAATTTTCGCGCTGTTACCGCCGGCGGATTTGCGCCGGCGGTAATAGTGCGAATTTTCGGCAGATTTCCCCCCAGCTCAGAGCTGGGGCGAAATCTGCCGAAATCCTGATTTGGTGGACCCTTAAATTCGGCGGTAATAGCGCTACCGCAGGATTTAAGGGTTACCGCCAAAGTCGTGATCAGGCCCTAGACTGCAATCTTGCCCCAGTCAAATGAGGAATCCATGCAAAATTCGGTAGAAGTGGGTTCAACCGTGTGGATTTGTATATCCGGCCAAACATACATACATACATTCAGCTTTATAGATAAGACGGTAGGAGCATGAACACCTGTGATAATCACGGGGAGGGAGGTCATTATTGGTAATAGATTTAAAATTGCTTTGTTTTACCACATTTACCATTTTTAAACTAGGTAGTAGGTAGTGTTAGCCTTTTTTACTATAGCCATAAGTTCACATAGGACCCTCTGGTTTTCTTTAGATATAGGAGTAGGTGAGACACTAGGGAAAGATGAATTTTCTGTACTGGCATGTTAGTTTGTGTACATTGTAATTTAATAAATATTTCTGGATACAGGACATCTGACTTTCAAAGACAAATATTTCATGATTGTGCACTAAATAAATATTGAGGTTGTGAGAGATTAGATGTTACAGGTGACCAGAGAGACATTGCAGAGTGGAGGAGGTGGTCTAGGACAAGAGAGAGCCAATTGCTCCTGTAGAGGAGGTACAGGAAAAGGAACACAAAACACTGAAGGAGAGCGGTGGGATGCTACACACCACCTATCCATGAGGAAAGCTATTTTTTCGATGGAGATTCATCCGTGAGAGAAGGGCGGTGCACTCAAACCAAGCAAGAGGACTGTAGGTGCCTGAATTGATCCAAAAGCCTGAAATGTTATTGGCATTGCAATCACTTTTTTGGAGTTCTAGTAAAACATATGTGTAAAAGCCTTTTTGGAGTTATTCAAATACAAGGGTGGTTGGTCCCTGGGGGCGCCCAACGTGCACTGCTCCACAGGGACCTCAATTTACCAAAAAGCCTGGGGTAGTGGAATTTATATCACAAACTTGATGACATCACAGGAAGCATCATCACATGACTTTTGTACTTGATGACATAATAGGAAGTGATACCATATAAACATAGGCCCCATTGATCAACAAAATATCTATAATAACAGAAAAAATAATAAAATAACAGAATACTAAAGCAGACAAAATACTATTCTAGTTTTCAACCATAACATATATATGGGCCTGCCTCAATATGTCCTGGATGCAGTCATGATGTGTCAGGTGCACAAACTACTCATCATAGGCCAGGGGAACTGCCTTCTTATGTAAATACATCCTTAGATGGCAATGTCTACCATCTCATGCCAGTTACAGCCTCATGTGACAGGTGTAGTAACGTTTAATCATAATAAATATAATATGCTAAACGCAAACTCACAAGAGCAGGCAGTGTTAAAATCTACTAAGTACAGCATCATACACACATGTAGAATCATATTATGCGAGGGTAAGCCTCACATGACATGCACAGTCACAAAATGCATGTTCAGCCTGCAAGCCAACGTGCTCTTATCGTATGCCAAGTGAAGCCTCAGTCAAGCAAGTTCTGCCATGTTACACAAGTAAAAGCCAGCGGCACAGCTTTGGGCCACTGGAACAGCCATGTCCTCCTACACTGGCCTATTTAAGACAAAGGGCTATGCTATCAAGAATGTCCAAAAAGGGCTAGAAAGGTCAGGGTGTGGAAATGTAGCTGGCGCTATGGGTGGATTTGTTGGTGATATGGGTGTGTATTTTAGGGATACAGGATTCAGCTTGTTGGATGGCAAACTGAGCGTAATCCCTTTTTAGGGATCCTAATTTCAGCAATTAAGGAAAATACAACCGTACAAGGAAAAGTGATTTACCAAGGGTCAAATGGAAAAGTCAGGATTTCAGATGCCATTTTTTCAAAATAGAAATTTACCAAGTAGACTATTTCCCCTGCGACCCTATCATTAGTTTTGCAACACAATATTACGATTTCTGATTTGATTCCCTTCATGAACAGAACCAGTTGTTTGTATTTAATGAAGTGGATTTTCAAAGCACCAATCCACCTTCTAAATCAACCTAAAATATATATAATAAATATGTATCAAAATGTGCTGGATGAAACAAGTATGGCTTACTCTCTAGTTTTTCTTGCAGTGCTTGATAACATTTTCTTTCCATTTTTAGAGCTGTAATGAACTGATATGGATATTGTATAACTAATGGTACTTAATTTAGCTACCTCGTAAGAATGCAAGGCTGAGTCGGCTCTGCTGGGAGTTAAAACTGACAGGCTGCAGAATGAATACAAGCAGTAAGCATTTCACTCACCAAGCTATATCCATCCCTTTCTATGTACTTACAAAATTTAAATGTTTAAAAAGAACTATATGTATGAAAAGGATACAGGCTACCCCTCACTTTTACACCCATAGGTATGAGTACTATGCACACCATTTTAACAGACACCTTAAATTAGTCTGTCTTTTTTCAATACATATTACAATTTTGACTTGTAATATTTTTTGACAAAAGAACAACACATACAGTCACTGTTCACTAACCCCTCACAGTTTTACTGCATGGTCTAAGAGTCTGCTGTTAAGCACCATATGATCGTTAATATGTTGTCTCTGCAGTAGCTCAGATAAAACAACTGAATGCACATAACAAATGTGGTTTATGTTATAGAGTCTGAAAACAGTTTTTTTTTAGATTGTATGATGACACATAAAATAGTTTTGACTGTTAAGAAGAAGTTATGATCTGCTTTATGTAAAATACAGACTAATTTAAGGTGTCTGTTAAAGTGGTGTGCATAGTCCTCATACCTATAGGTGTTGTAAGGGATTTCAATCAGGCACACACCCAAGTCTCGCCTGGCATGTAGTGCGCAATGAAACCCTTATTTATTTTTGTCTATAAATTCAATATTCTGAATTATATACCACTCATATCACACCAGTCTCAAAATACCCCCCCACGTAACACTGAACCAGGAATCAGGCTAGTTTGTAAAGGTAAATGTTTATTTTATTTATTTAATATTCAAATCACACATAAGTTTAATATATATGGATATGGGGCAGCAATCACCCAAAGGGTGACAATACAATTCAGAAACTAAGCAAAGCAATTGAATTCCCTTATAATGATGCAGCATAGAAAACACAGGAAAAATAACAGTTTTGTTTTGTGCACAGATAGCGTTTATGTTACTATTTCCCCCTGTAAAGTTTTGTTTAAATACAAATGAGCAATCCTACACCAATGTCAGTAACCAGCAGGTATTCAGGAATGAAAGACAAGTTCTAGAGTTTATAGGCAATCTTCCTTCCCCAAACAAGAGAGAAAACCGTTTTGTAAAATGACACTTTTAAACTGACAGGTAAAGATTGCTTTGTAAAATACTGTAAAATGGTCAAAAATGCTTAAATGGAGAAAATTCTAAGGAAAGCAACTCTAAACAAGTCCTGACACACATGGGCTATAATATAAACAACAATACACACTTCAGATCAAGATGGGATGGAAGAAGCACTTTGAAATGGGGAAATGACACATGTAACTTTGGCTAAATTGCACATTCGTGGCAAACATTTACTATGCGATATTGGAGAAAAACAGGTCAAATACATTGATGCGGCTTTTAATTGGGGATGTAGCTAAGGGACTTAGGTATCAGTGAGAGTTGAAATTTCATTTCTATCTTTAAAACTGAAGTAGTTATAGAGGTTTTAGTGAGAGGCGTTTTTGCAAAATAGGCGCGAAAATGAAAACAGGAATTCGATTTAAAAATGCCAGATAGGTTTTCTTATAGTAGATTAATGACTATGGAAAAGAAGAGACCACACATCAATCTTCACAGCTACGTGGCCAGCACAACCATTCACGTGATGGGTCCTCAATTTCTTCTGGGATTTACTTTAGTTACTTCAAATCACTAGGGAGTTATGGTTTCGTAACACAGATAAGAGAAAATCAGTGCAAGAAGGATTCTAACAATACTATGGTTCTGAATTAAAGATGGGATGGGTTGAGATAGGGATAATACAATGCAGATATGCTATGGGTTACTGTTCTTCCTCTTATACTTACAGTCCTCTATAATTAATTGGACCGTCAGCTCTGGCCATTGGGTGGATCAGGTTTACTGGCAGCAGGGCACCTCTGGAGGGATTTGGATCAGCGGCAGGGTTCTGGTCAACTTTGGACTGCACCTCAGACTGCATTTGGAAGGGCCCCTTCTGGTTACTGGACACGGTAGATAGCAGGATGCACGTTTCAGCGGGCAAGCCTTAATGGTAGCAAGCCAAGCTGAATCAGAATTATTCTTTTAAATTCTGGAGGTTTGCAATTGGGTCAAACTGGCAAGCTCTCAGCAATGCTAAGTCTGGATTCTGCAAAGAAATCTGGATGTTCAAAGAGTTCTGGAGTCAGCTACAAGATGAAGAGTTTGGGAATAAGGTGCTGCACGGACATCTGGATGGGTTCTGGAAACAGTGTGTTCTAGAAGCAGTGTGTTTTATGTGTAGTGAAACTCCTATATTTATACATTACAAAGTTTATGGTGTGGGCAGAACTTCACAAACACACCCCCATGTCTTTGAGTGGCTACAGGCATGTGCTTTATCCTGGTTGGCAGTCTGAACAGAGCTGTCATCATTATGACAGGATTTAGGAACTCCCACCTCTATTTTTACCAAAACATAACTCTTGCACACATGTACATTTCTAACATTATGTACCCACATAAAGTTGGACACATATATTTCATATTTGATTGTCTACATCCACATTCAGTCCCCGTCCTTGTGTGAGCGGTCTTTCTTATTCTACGGATTTTTATCAATTTTCACCATAAGAGTTAGGATTAATCATTTCTAATTCGGTACTTCTCAGTGGATCATGTACATACAATTTTAAGCTTGCAACATTAATCATTTTGCCACAGTCAGTGTTTTAGTGTATCTTTGGTTCCTTATATAGTAAGAACTCCTACCAATTCGTCAACTGTCTAGCATGAGTTCAGATTTATAAGTTTGTATTTTGCACTTGTCTACTTATTGTGGCTGTCATGTTAAATGACATAAAGTTCTGAGGCAAAAACAAGTAATTTCCATTCAAAATCCAGGAAAGGTGTTTTTTTTCTTGCTTCCCAAGTGAGCAAATGGCCAGTCCTTTAAAGTTCACTGAGAAACCTCCTCCACATCCTGCCCCTCCTTTAGGAGGATGGGTGTCCAAGCCTTCCTTTGTCCTTGGGTCGGCCAGGAGACAAATGTCTGAGGCTTTCTTTGTTTTCATTATGCAGGAACCATTACCATCACTTAAGACTTCCTGTAGCAACTGAGTGTCAAGCTGAAATGTGAATCTTCCCAGGCTGGGCTGTCAGATCCGAATTAAATAGTTGATTCGCTCCAGACTGTGTTCCTAAACATTAAAGTCTTTTCATTTCCCATATAAAATAAAAGCACAGTTTATAAGGGATTTGGACATTTGAAAAGAATTAGCTCTTCACAAACATGCTTTAAATGGTGAATTTTGCCACTTTAATCAGGAAACTGAAACACTTTTGAACTGGGTTTGACAGCTAATTTTCTGATGCAGCTGTCAGGCAGGGAGGCCTGGATTCCTCTGACTGCCTGGAGAATCCATGATTTCAGCACACTTTCCTTTCAATAATTCACTGGGGAAAATGACTGAATTTAGCGCCAAAACAGCACTTTGAAGATTGCCATTGATTAGGGAACTGTATATAAGGGCATTTTCGGATTTTAGCCCACTTCTGTGGCATTGATTCCTGTGACAGTTGACAGATGACAGATGACAGCAGTGATTCCTGTTTTTACACAAACTTTGCCTGTGTGTGTGGCAGGGTGTGCAGCTCTTTTGTTGTTTATGCACCATGTGCAATTTTTCAGTTTTAGTGCGCACGGGGGTTATCCTCCATTTTGGGCAGTTTTTTTACCTCATTGGCAAAGGGGTGCAGTGTAGCGCATTGGCATGGATGAATATACTCCACAGTGTAAAAGGGAGGGGTAGCCGGTATCCTTTTCATACATATAGTTCATATAATCCCTCTGGATGCAGGCTCCTCGAAAACAAAAAAGAGGGTGCTCTAGCCCAATTTATTGAAATAATGTTTAAAAAGTACATACAAATTCACTCTAAGGCAAACTGCAAACTCAGATTTCTCAAACACCCCAAAACATATACAAATACCCACACAAATACATTGAAATTATATATACAAACATTGCTGCCTAATCAATCATTCTGAAGACCCAATGAAAAGTGCCATTGTGCCAAATGTTTAGTTCCTGTAACCGAAGAGGTCAAAACTCTCCATGAATTTCACTGAACAAGCAGTTGTAATTTCAAAAAGTGAATAGGATCACAAACACTTAGTCCCTGATTCATGGAATGGTTTCCGTGAAAAATCGGGGATTTGCATGCCAAAATGCGCACAAATCCCCATTTGACGATTCATGGAAACGAATGTGTGGGACTTTTCTGGGACTTGCGAAGATTTCACGTAGGCCCGGCTGGTCTTTGCGAGTGGATGAGAGCCTTGCACGAGATTCCAGAGTGTGGGCCGGGCCTATGCAGCTACCCAAATAGTGGGGGGGGACATGCAGAATGAGGAAGAACATGCGAAAATGTGGGCGTATTGAGGGACTGGCAAGCAATCACACACCCATACAAACTCAAATACAACCGTTTTCATACATTTGCACTCGTAACATTGGGTAGCGAAAAAGCACACGCAAACCCCTGGACCCATCGGCCACATGGTAGCAGGAATAAGCGTCAACACGCATATGAAAAAAAATGCCTGCAAAGCACACAATGCATACCAAACAAATGCCTACAGCCACGATTAATCCAGCAATAGTCGGAGATATTGTGCAGGGACATCGCAGGAGGAGGAGGATGCCCAGTGCCCGGATCTTTACAACATGTACTTTGCTTTTTGAGATGCTGAATGACAAGGTCTATGGCAGCTACAGGATCCCCCCCCATATAATCCTAGACCTTTTCAGGGAGTAGGAAGGTGACCTAATATCACCCACCATTTGCTCCCAGGCCCTTAACCCCCTACAAAAAGTGCTGACTGCACTCCATTTCGTTGCCACTGGGTCCTTCCAGCGGACCACTGCAATAGTTGGTGGGATATCGCAGGCCACCCAACCACACTGTCTACACTGGGTGCTGTCATGCATAACAGCATGTGCATCTGGGCACAGGAACATGTATATGTCCTGAACACCGGTGGAAAAGTAGACAGTGGAACAGGATTTCTATGCAGTGGCACGCTTCCCCCGTGTAGTAGGTAGAATAGACTGCACACATGTTGTACTATGGCCACAATGATTGACAGAGCACATCTACCGGAACCAAAAGCACTGTCACTCCATCAATATGCAGGAAGTGTATGATGCCAAGGGAATCATTATATAAATGTATGCTAATTACCCAGGCAGCACACATGACAGCTACATCTCCTTCATGTCAACACTGCATCGGGCCCTGGTATCTGGACAACATGGCAATGCATGGCTCATTTGTGAGTATGAACAGTCAACCTGAGAATGTGCCCCTGGGAGGGCCGAATTGTGTGTGTCCATTAGACATAAAACAACATGCACAAACAGAGGCACCAGAAAAGGCTTCTAAGTGGGAGTATACCGCTAACACTTTACGAAATATGGAGTGAAATCATTCAGGAGACTGAATAATTGTACATATGCCAAAAATACAAGAACAGATACAAATATGTTGCAACAGAAAAATGCATCAACTAGGCCACAATCAAATCTTAGCACCTAGCCATTGATGGACACCAAAAGCAACATATCCAACAATTCCTATAAGCCAACCAAAATCGCATTGAACACATGTGGGACCATGTGCGCTATAGGCACAAACATAACCATGTTGCTGTGAGCATGAAAGCAGGGGTGCAAGAGTCCCCTTGTCACATACATACTGGAAATACAGAGACATTGCAAGCCATATTCATACAACCGGTATATAAGAGCCAATTTGTAAGTGAGCAAAAGAGGTTGACACACCCCAAGGGCCACATTCACAGAAGCGTAAAATAATGGTGCAATCAAACATAAAAACAGCCTGTTGATCATGCCCCTAATCTGTATGGCAGTGCACAAATCAGCAACACAGGCATAGCAACTTCAACCAACAGTGTCCATGTAGTACACCCAAAAGCACACAGCACAAGCATCACGGTCACATGGACAACAACAAATGTACTGCATGTAGACACCAAATAACCCACATGAGACCACAAGTAGAAAGGTATAGTACAACATTGATGCTAACAAACTCATGCAAGGGCAGCCCTGGACCCACAATGCGTGTTACACAACAATAAACAGGTTCAGTGGCCAACCCTTTCCCTGACAGCTGCTATGCACACAACACACAGTCACATCAAAGCAGTCATGTTGAATCAGAAAAAAGTGCACTGCAAGGGAAAAGCACATTTTACCTCATCCCATGTGAGCTTGGGGCACCTGGACTGTGCAGTTCATCAAACCCCCCCTCTGTAGGTCTGGCGACCACCGAACACGTGTGCTGTTTCCTGTGCATGCATACAACAGCAACTTACACCACAATTCCTGAATCCATCATTCCACAGAAAATTAATCTGTAGAGAAATACAAATCAATGTGAGCACAGGCAACTGCACCCAAACATACAACATGTGCACCCCTGAGTGACATGCAACAAATGCATACAATAACTCACCAGCCAACCATCACCATGTGTCCTGGCACACATGCGGCCACATCTACCTCACATCAATGCAACATGAACAACCCACACAGTGAGACCTTACCCACCCACCACCTAACTGCCTGCCCCTGAGAGTGCCATGCGTGAAGGACCATGTTACACTTACCTATTATCATGCTGGTGGTACCTTCGCAATGCATGCATCTGGCTACAGTCAGCATGACACTGAGAGGACCCCCAAAAAGAGACCACTGAGAGGATGTAAACCCAGGAGCACCTTGGCAGTATACCCAATGCCATGATGTGCCATCCACTCATCCACGTGGCAGTGGGACAGTGCAGTAAACAATGGCGAGGGATTCCCTGAGGCAGCTGTCTGACTGGAAGGAAGGGCACTGAGGCAACTGGCATGAAACACCCAAACAAACATGAGAAAGCAATGAGAAACAAAGGTCAAGGACAAAAACCCACAAAAGGGAGCAGGCAAGATTGAAGTGGAATGGAAGGCACACTCCACCCGGATGGGAATGAATTGTAGAAAATGTGCTTTGAACTGAAGGGAGCAATTAGATGTACTCAGCAGCTGTCAACAGTCACCTGGAAACATGATTGTGTACTGTGCACTTTACATGTTAACCATGGAAAACAACAACCCATGGACAATGGTGTGTGTGTCATGGCCATTGGGCAAGGGCCCAGGCCTTCATCACCCCGATGGTCCACATGGACCCAGTCCTGGCACCTTTGGCACCAGGCTCATGGAAATGTGTGCTTTGCACACTCTGTGCCTAAGGCACGTGTCACAGGGCAGGACGTGGCCATAGAACAGCATTCGGAGGCATGTGCTGGAGCCCTTGGGCGGGGCAAGGTTCGAGCCACAAGGCATGGCTAAAGGGAGGGGCCGGAGGCAGCCTATATAAGGCCAGCCCAACCACTTGCCCTCGCTTTGCGTTACTCTGCTTAGCAGCGTGACGCTTACCGCTGTTTTTCACCTTGATTCTGGTACTCCATCCTCTGAAGATCATCTCACCTACCTGATCCCAGCCGCTCCACCGCTGAGGCGCACCTACCTAATCCCAGCCGCTCCATTGCTGAAGGCGCACCTATCTGATTCCAGCCGCTCCTTCGCTGAAGGCGCACCTACCTGATTGCAGCTGCTCCATCCCTGAAGGCGCGCTTATCTGATTTCAGCTGCTCCATCGCTGAAGGCGCGCTTACCTGATCCCAGCCGCTCCATCGCTGAAGGCGCACCTACCTGATTCCAGCCGCTCCATTGCTGAAGGCGCGCTTACCCGATTCCATCCACTCCATCGCTGTGCGCTCACCCTACCTGCATTCCATCGGGACCTTTTCTCACCCGATTCGGACTTCCAGCTACGCGGGAGTCTTCGCTTCTTCTCCGCTTCAACGCAGTATCTTCCTCCGGAGCCGCTGAACTATTTTCAAGCATCTGGACTCTGCTCCATGCCATCGGACCACTCCTACAAGGGGAAAAGAACACAACAGGTTAGAAACTCATAATAACGAACTCTTGGCCGCATCATACCTGAGTCTTGACTTCCATTATAACAGCCAGTTACCTGTTGACCTTGAGAGTCCATCATCCTTAGGGAAACCCAGGCTCTGTTCCACGCTTCCGATATATCATCTTCACACATAGAGAAGAGCAGAGACATTACAAGACATCATTATTACTTACCATCAAGTCAAGACTCATTGGTAAAGACATTGAAAAACGAACAATAACTATAACCAAAGACTTACCCTCCAAGTGGATTGGTCACAACCGGTCTTGATCGCCACTTCGTGGGCCAGTGAAGCAACTAGGCCCATTCTATGCACCCCAGCTGAAGGAAGCAGGACGTAGAGTCCAGCATTACTAAATAACAGGGGCGACACCAGCATCCGGAGCAACATAATCCTCACCAGCTGGGGAAGAAAGCCGATACAGGGGAGCCAAGTCGAGGGAGGGCTCCAACCGTGCCCCAACGCCCCAGCAGAGAACAGGTGAGTGTAACGGAACGCAGAACATCTCTGAATCTCTGCCTGGGCGTAATGGAAACCTCTGAAACAGACCAGTTAGCCCAACTACTGGGGGAGCTGCGGGCAGACGTGCATGCCTCAAGACAAGAAACTAATTCCTTGAGGGAGACCTCATAGTAGCCCGAGAGCGGACGGATGATCTGGCAAGGCAAATGCTCCAAGCACACACAGGACAAACTCCGTTACATGGGATCACATCAACCCCGTTGCCCCAGCCATCACCTCCAGGTCAAGTAGTACTCCCGGGGGCGGTTCCCCTGGCTCCTCCAGAACGTTTCTTCGGCGACCCAAACAAATACGCCGTATTCATGAAGCAGTGCCGCCTCCACTTCTTGTGTCGACCAAGGGCCTTCCCTAATTGCTTTTGTACTTTTCTATTTGAGAGGTTGTGCAGCCGACTGGTCCATCCCATTAGTAACCCAGGATGATCCAATACTTCGGAACTTTGGGGAGTTCCAACGGGAGTTGGAAAGACTGTTTGTCAGGCACACCCAAGGACAAGCATTAGACAACAATTTACTTTCTCTTAGACAAGGGAATCATGACTTATTGACTTATATTGCCACCTTCAACCACCTCATTGCACAGTCTAATTGGCCGGAAGAGAAAAGAACCAACTATTTCACTGAGGACTATGGGGGCTAGCTCAAGTGGTCAATCCCCCCGAGGGTTGTGCGGAGTATATTGACCTAACTGTACAACTGGACCATCGTCTACAAGACCGAAAAATGGATCGTGCAAGGGCTGAAGGGAGGTCAGTTTACCTTAGACCACGGGACAGTCAAACCAAGGCCCATGAAGCTACCGAACCTATGCAAATCGGGGGATTGCGAGCTCCCATTTCCAAGGCTGAGAGAGAAAAGAGGAGACAACAGCATATTGCGGAAAGGCTGGACACTTCTTGCGTGATTGCCCTGTTAAATCCAAGAAAGTGGTAGGGGCCATGGTAAATGAAACCAAAGCAAAGGAACAGAAGTCGGAAAACTCGGACACCCGGCAAGTGTAGGGGTCCACTTGTCGAGGGGAATCAAGAAGTTGAACAGACCTCCCACCTATTCATCCCGGTGCTTCTATCCCACCACCAGCAACCATCAAGAGTCCATGCCCTGGAAGCCTACATTGATAGTGGTGTGGTGGGAAATTATACCGATCAGGATTTGGCCACTCGGATAGGCCTTCCACTTCAGCAAAAATCACACTTGGAAAATGTCACTGCCGTAGATGTCTCACAGCTGTCTTCGGGGCAAGTAACTCAACACACCGATAAGGTGATGCTGATATGTCAGGATGGTTACCAGGAAAGCATTTCGTTTGACCTTATCCTTCCAAATGATCCTCGGAATGCCGTGGCTTGAAACCCATAACCAAATAATCGACTGGTGCACCAGGAAGTTGACCTTCCCTCAGGAATGTGCAAAACGCTGTTACCACAGGGATGGGAGGAAACTACAGCTTGAAGGAAAATCCATCCTAGGAATTGTTGGTTCATTACCTTCCGAATATCAAGATTTTCTGGACGTGTTCCAAAAGGAACAAGCTAATACCCTACCACCCACAGAACATATGACTACCAAATCGATCTGGTCCCCAGAGCACAAATTCCCTGCAGCAGAATCTACACTCTGACTGAGCAAGAAAATCAGCACCTAAGAAAGTACCTAGACCAGTATTTAGCTAATGGGTTAATTCGTCTGTCCAAGTCCCCCGCCTCTTCAGCGCTCTTCTTCGTGCCAAAGATGGAAGAAAACCTCAGAACTTGTATAGATTATAGGGAATTAAACCAGATCACCGTGAAAAATAGGTACCCCCGGCCGCTTATTCCCGAACTACTTGATCAAGTAAAGAATGCACGGATCTATACAAAATGGGATCTACGGGGAGCTTACCATTTGGTAAGAGTGAAAAAAGGCGACGACTGAAAAACCGCATTCAGAACCAAGTACGGACTTTTTGAGTACCAGGTTATGCCTTTTGGGCTATGCAACGCACCAGCAGCATTTCCGTTCTTTATGAACGATGTACTCCATGTGTTATTGGATATTTGTGTCCTAGTTTACATCGATGACATTCTCATCTATTCAACATCCAAAAAAGACCATGTGGGACATGTATGAGCCATTCTGGAAAAGCTCTGCCAACATCGACTATTTACCAAGCTGGAAAAATTCACCTTCCACGTCACGGAAGTCGAGTTCCTGGGTTTCATGCTTGCCCCACGTGGAGTGCACATGGACACTCGTAAGGTAGAGGCTATTCTTCAGTGACCGTCCCTGACATCGGTCAAGGGAGTGCAAAGTGTACTTGGATTTGCTAATTTCTACCAGCGATTCATTCCAGGATTTTCCCAAATCGTTCACTCTATCACTTCTTTGTTAAAAAAGAATAAGAAGTGTTCTTGGTCCCCCGATGCAGAAAAGGCCTTCCTGGAATTAAAATCGGCTTTCACTTCAGCACCCATCCTTCGGCATCCTCAAACCAATCTGCCATAAATCGTTGAGACCGATGCCTCCAGTGTGGCCATAGGGGCCGTATTGTCGCAAAAGGATCCAGACACGGGACAGTTACACCCCATAGCAATTTGGTCTTGCAAGTTTACAGCGCCAGAAAAAAACTATACCATAACCGACAAAGAATTTCTGGCGATCAAAGGAGCCCTAAAAACCTGGAGACACTATCTCCTAGGAGCTAGAGATACTGTTGTTACGCTCACCTGGCTCCCACAGAGGCGTCGATCGGAACTGGACAGCTGCGGTCTCCACCAATGTGACGCGTAGGGCTGAGATGACGGACTGGACTGGCCCACCTATCTTCGTTTGCTTGGCCCGTAGGAATATTCTTCTGCAAATGGAGAAAGGGAATTAACCACCCGTGGAGTTGAGCGTAAATCCCCCCACCCCCGCTGTTCTCCCCACAGATCACCTTTGATGTCCCCTCTTATAGTCTCACCTGATGGTTTGAAAAGATGAGCTCTCCATCCTGCATTGAGCGCAGGGGCGCGTTGATAACCAGTTGCTTCAATGGCTCGAAGGAATTGGGGAGTTCCAGAACAATATTGAATCCGAGATTCCCGGCAAGACGCCGTAAGTATAAAGTTCGTAAGAGTTCAAATGCCTGACTTTCACTCTTGTCCGATTCCTTGCAGGTTGCAGCTTGACCCTAATGAAGAGTTCCTCGTGGCAACCGGTAGTATTCTGGTAAGGGTTTGTATTTTCCAACACAGTTCGATAAAATAATGTCAATGTGTAACCTGTTGCTTTCGAGAAAGTATGGAGTCTCGGGGAATAATATCTCCGGTGGTAAAATCAGGTAAGTCTATTGTGGTGAGGAGGGTTCCCCTTGTTAGTCCCTTTGTTTCACCGTGCTGTCCTTTTGTTTCCCCTTAGGGGCCGGGGTTCGGCGAAGATGCAGTGGAAGCTGCGCCAACCCGTGCAGAGGAATAGTACCCCCGGTGGTAAAATCAGGTAAGTCTATGGGGGGTAACTAATATTCCTCTGTGTATTCCCTTGGCTCACCTTGCTGTTCTTGTCTTCTCCTTAGGTGCCGGAGTGCGGCGGGATCATGCAGGAGGATGCGGTGGAATGTGAAGATGCTGCGAAGGCCGGTGAGATCAGCACGGCGCTGCAGCAGGCGAGGCGACGTGCATAAAATAACTTCTTTCTTCCAGCTCGAAGGCGCGATATAGCGGGAATTCAGGTAAGGATCAAAGGTATTGCTCTTGTTCTAACCTTTTCTCCTTCTTTCTCCCTTTTTCTAGGAGCTCCAAACTCGAGGCGGGCGTGGCAGAAGGCTGGATGCAGACTTGCAGGCACGGTGAGTGTTACGCTGCTGGATGCAGAATAACGCGAAGCGTGTGCTGCTCTTCGGGTGTGGTTTAAATAGCCTCCAAAGTTGTCCCAGGTAAGTATTCCTCCCCAACCCCGCCCGAGTAAAAATAGTCCCTAAGTAAAGTAGTCCCTTCCAAGCATCTTTTGGCTTGGAGCTCTTGCAGCATGGTCTGCATCAGGTAAGTTTGCAGCATGGTCTGCATCAGGTAAGTTTTAATCTATGAGCCTGGCACCTATGGCGCCAGAACTGACTCTACATATAAGCCTGGCGCCATAGGCGCCAGGCCTGGACCCAAATAGCCCCTAGCAGGGGCTGTTGGGCTTGCTTAGGATAACTTGATGCCTGCTTCCGGGGTTGCTGGACTTGGTCTGGGTCCCCGGGGGTAGGCATCATGACAGCTGTCACCATTATTACAGATCATCGTAATCTGCAATATTTGAAAACTGCCAAGACCCAATCTTCTCGTCAGCTTCGCTGGGCTCTCTTTTTTGAGGAGTACGATTTTGTGACCACGTATCGGCCAGGAGTGCGTAACGGAAAGGCAGATGCTCTGTCACGAATGGGAGAGGAGAAAGACGCGTTTATGCCATTGGAACCAGTATCTATCATCCCAGAAGAGCGAATTCAAAATCAGATTGCAGTAACCGCCTGCTGGGAAGATCTGAAGATTGACCTCCAGACTCAGATGGACCAAGCCGCCCAACAAGAATGGTTACGCAAGGGGAACCAGTACTCCATTAAGGACAACTTACCCTATTTCCAAGGGAGACTGTACATCAGAGACAAAGAAACTTAAAACAAGATCATTGCAAACTACCACGAATCATTTATGGAGGGACACCCTGGAATTACTAAGACCCGAGCGATGATCAGAAAAAGTTATTAGTGGCCAACCTAGAGAAAAGATGTGACCCAATTTGTTACTACCTGTGGAGTTTGTGCACAACAGAAATCCCAAAAGTCAAGTCCCGCAGGATTATTGCATCCACTAGCTATACCACCGGTCCCTTGGCACACATTATCCATGGACTTTATTACTGAGTTACCTTCTTGCAACGGCTTCAACACAATCTTAGTGGTGGTAGATTTATTCTCCAAGATGGCACACTTTATTCCCCTTAAGGGGCTTCCGACCGCTGGAGCTCTGGCAACTGTATTCCTAGAACAGATAGTCAAGCTACATGATTTTCCTTCGGTATTGGTTTCTGACCGAGGAACACAATTTGTCTCAGCATTTTGGAGGAGTTGTTGCAAGATAGCGCAAATTGACCTTCGCCTCTCCACCAGTCACCATCCCCAAGCCGATGGTCAAACGGAACGAACCATGCAGACGCTGGAACAATACCTGAGATGCATGCTGCAGCAAACCGAAAGACCCTGGAAGGACATTCTCTGGTTAACTGAATTTGCGTACAATAACTCCATCCACACCAGCACTGGACAAACCCCATTCTATATTATGAATGGTCGACATCCTCGGACATCCTCCTTTGACCCGCTTGATGAGCTAGAAATGCCAGCAATCACCTCCCTACATAAGATAATTACTCAAAGTCTGAAGGAAGCAACCAGGAATTCAGCCAAGGAGCAACAAAAGAAGTTTTCTGACAGGCATAGAAGGGAAGCCCCACATTATCATATTGGGGATAAAGTATTGTTGGCTGCCAGAAATATACCACTGAAGGGGCCTCGAGTCTTCTGTCCCAGATATCTTGGACCTTATCCCATCAAGGCCATTATCAACCCGGCCGCGGTAAAACTTGATTTACCAGCCAATATGCAAATTCACCCACTGTTTCACGTTTCCCTCCTAAAGCCTGTGAAGCCCAAAACTAGGATCAAAAAACCTCCAGAGCCAGAAATGATCGAAGGAGAACCTGAGTACGAGGTTAAAGACATCCTGGACTCGAAAATGGTATGAGGAAAACTATACTATTTAATTGATTGGAAAGGCTATGGACCTCAAGATCGCACTTGGGAACCAGTGGAATTTGTCCATGCACCTCGACTAATCAGGCGGTTTCACCGTGACAATCCCGCCAAACCAGGACCGGGGAGAAGGGCACCCGTGATAGGGGCCTTGCGGGGGAGTGCTGTCATGGCCATTGGGCAAGGGCCCAGGCCTTCATCACCCCCAAGGTCCACATCGACCCAGTCCTGGCACCAAGGCATGGCTAAAGGGAGGGGCCGGAGCCAACCTATATAAGGCCATTCCAACCACTTGCTCTTGCTTCGCGTTACTCTGCTTAGCAGCGTGACGCTTACCGCTGTTCTTCACCTTGATTCCGGTACTCCATCCTCTGAAGATCATCTCACCTACCTGATCCCAGCCGCTCCACCGCTGAGGCGCACCTACCTGATCCCAGCCACTCCATCGCTGAAGGCGCACCTATCTGATTCCAGCTGCTCCATCGCTGAAGGCGCACCTACCTGATTCCAGCCGCTCCATCGCTGAAGGCACGCTTACCTGATTCCAGCTGCTCCATCGCTGAAGGCAGGCTTACCTGATCCCAGCCACTCCATCGCTGAAGGCGCACCTACCTGATTCCAGCCGCTCCATCGCTGAAGGCACATTTACCCGATTCCAGCCACTCCATCATTGTGCGCGCACTCTACTTGCATTCCATCCGAGTCAGGGCCTTTTCTCACCCGATTCGGACTTCCAGCGATGCGGGAGTCTTCGCTTCTTCTTCGCTTCAACGCAGTATCTTCCTCCACAGCCGCTGAACTATCTTCAAGCATCCGGACTCTGCTCCACGCCGTCGGACCGCTCCTACAAGGGGAAAGAACACAACAGGTTGAAACCTCATAATAACGAACTCTTGGCCGCATCATACCTGAGTCTTCACTTCAATTATAACGGACCGGTACCTGTTGACCTTGAGAGACCATCATCCTTACGGGGACCCAGGTTCTGTTCCACGCTTCCGTTATATCATCTTCACACCTAGAGAAGAGCAGAGACATTACAAGACATCATTATTACTTACCATCAAGTGAAGACTCATTGTTAAAGACATTTTGAAAAACGAAGAATAACTATAATCAAAGACTTACCCTGCAAGTGGATTGGTCACAGCCGGTCTGGGTTGCCACTTCACGAGCCAGTGGAGCAACTAGGCCCATTCTATGTGCCCCTGCTGAAGGAAGCAGGACGGAGAGCCCAGCATTATAAAATAACAGGGGCGATACCAGCATCCAGAGCAACATACTCTGCAGCAGCTGGGGAAGACAGCCGATACAGGGGAGCCAAGTCGAGGGAGGGCTCCAACCATGCCCCAACGCCCCCGCAGAGACCAGGTGAGCATAACAGTGTGCCTGGTGTCTGTGGGGAACAAGTCATCCCACAAATGTCAGCAGTGATTGGACTGCCTGCATCGGTGGACATGACTATTCAAACATCATTTCCTGGGATGCCATGTGGCTGGCAAGACACATGTGAAAAGTGCAAGGGAACCCTCACCACCACAACCATCACCGTGCATCACAGCACACAAACATCTGCATCTGCCACTCTCATGACAACTTACCAAAAAAGGCCCTAAAGTGACAGCCCCCCACAACTAGGATCCTGCAACCAGTGCCACCCTACTTTTTTCCAGAAAACAATGCATACAAACACCAGCCTACCATCACCATGCATCACATGCATTCGCAAAGCTGGACCCGTTCACCTCAATCCAAGCTAAAGGAAAGCAACCCCACACAGTGACAGACTCCCTGCCACAAACAACAACACAAGTAACACCCTGAGTACCCTTCACTTACCTGCACAGGGTACCCACCTGGCTTGCAATTACTGCATCATACCTGGAAAGACATTTTCAAATCACAAAGACATGCTTTGCAAAAACATAAAGATATCCATGACAACTCATGCAGATAACTTGAACATTGGCATGGACCACACAGTGTCAAAGGATGACAGAGTGCAAGAGGGAGACAGGACACAGAGTGATGATTGCCTAGCAGTGGAGTGCAGCGCGAGAGAGAGAGGGACAGGTGAAAATGATTGCAAGGGGGAGACTGGCAGGAGTGGAGATGAGAATGGATATGTCACACATCACAGTGGGTGAGGGCAGAGAGAATTTGTCCAAGCGAGGAGGACAGAGACATGAACACCTTTGCAAGAAGCAGACTGGTCAGAGACCCTGGAAGCAACAGACGTGTAAAAGTAGCACATGTAGTGGGCCATGAATGACAAAAGTGGGTGACAGAGAAGGACAGACTGGCAAAGAAGGTCAATCAGCAGCTGTACATCAGACAAACCACTGGCAACACCAACCATGGCATGCAAATCTGAAATAAGAGCAATGTACACTACATGCTTGCATCCACATAGTACATGCTTACAACCACATACCCATACCCTACACCAAGCAGCATTCACCCCTTTCGGACACCACTGCAAATGGACCTCATGATAACATGCAGCTGTCCACTCACCCCGCAACAGACCACACACCGTGAGTGAGACTGCCACAGTAAGGGTGCATGGATACTACGTCGCAGCCGCAACTCACACGGGGAGAACAGATGAAGAGCAGCTGTGGGGAGTGGACGATGTTACACATGCGGGGGCACACAATGTGCACACACAATGTGCCCTCACTGACCGTGCTGGATGAGATGAACAAGGAATGCAAACCAAGAAACATGCTACACACCCTGTTGTAATTAAACAAATGAAACAAACTGTACAAAAAGTGACCTCGTTGAGGACTTGCAGCAAGTCTGATAATTCAATGTACATAAATGGCCAGAATTGTGCCACCAGAGGCTACGTCATGAAGCGTTGCTGCAGAGGATGAGCTTACCTGACACTCAACCTGTGTCGTCCATGTGGAACAGTGGCAGGGCCGGGCCAGGCAGGGCAGGGCAGGACATGTAAGTGGACAGGGGTGTGGATGCGCAATTGGCACAGGTCGAAGAATAATGGACACAGGGAGTACATCTGTAGTGCCTGGTAGAATACCTGGTGCCAAGGGGAGGACAAGCGTGTCAGTAACGTGATATCATCATGGTCAGTGAGGCAAGTGCTGGAGAACCAAAATACACATAGTGCATATGCCCAAAGAATGCATACCCTCAATTAGTCGAAACATCTAGAATGAGAGAAATCTTGTCAATGGTTAAAGTGTGACAAGTGCTGGCCAATCACTTCCATGACTTGGGTCAATTGTGTAAGTGCCTCCAACAAAACAATGCACCTGCATCAAAGTGTAACTGCACATACACACACATGCATGGGGACAGACACACATTTGGACAGACATTCACTGTGACTCAAGACTCCCCGCCCACCTAATAGAAATGTGTCATGCATGCAAAGACCATGGCAACCAATAATACTGACACAACACGAGAGAGACAGTGCACATGCTCACCAGCAGACAGAGCTGGCATGATGTGATTCCCTCATCACGTCCACTGGAAACGGAACCTCCAAATACATGAAAGGAGGGCCAGTGCCCAACAGAGGGTATGGGGACCAGGGACGCAAAAGGAAGCAGGGTGGACCTCCCATGGAGAGCTGTCACACGATGAATCAGGATCTCTGGAACAACATGTGACATTGCATTTAAACAGCCATAGTTCTCAATCATACATGCAGCACATGTGTCAAGATTACATATACCCATTGTTACCTGCACATCCCATCCTCTTGACCTCAAGGTAGCCATGCAAGTTGACAACACTGTGCATGGCTGCATGTTCACAACTTAATTAATTCTGCCATTGAGAGGTCAACTGCACATCTCAATGGAAAAATAAAATGGAATAAACAAAGAATTCCTCCATGGAAAGGGCAAAACCAAACCACATGCCACCATCAGCGCCAGGGGGATTGAAAAGCAAAATAAAATGTCCATGCCTAATCAATAGGCCAATAGAAACATAAAAAAAGATCACAACGGTCTTGTGAAAAAGAAAAGAAAAAAGTCCATCCTGGATTGGGGAGGTGGTGGGCGGACACACCATGATGGGAGGCCAGAGGGAGGATGCAGGTCAATTTCCATATGAGTGGAAAAAACAAAAGAAAAGAAAAACTCCATGGGCTCATGGACCTCACAGCAACGATGGACCAGGAGGATGTTCTATGCTGGCACCCCCATGCTGTGGTCGATTTGCAAATGGCTATGGTGTAGGAGCCCTACCACGCAGTGCCAAGGCCTGGTCTTCACTGGCCACAGCCAGTCGTGACACAGTTGTCACGCTCACCTGGTCTCCACAGGGGCGTAGCACATAGTCGTATGACCAGGAACTGCACTGGTGTAGTTTTGATGATATAGAGGTGTCCTCTCCCTTGTTATCTCCGCAGAAGGCGTTAGCCTGTAATGTTGAAACAAGAAGTTAGCTATGAGTGGGTTGGATTGGCCCCACTACCTGCCACCTCCTGGTGCCCGACTCCTCTCCTGCTCACCTATGAGTTTGGTGAGGTTGGCACTCCGTCCTGCTTGACCTTCAGCAGGGGCGCGGTAGGCTCAGTCTTTCTCTGGGCGCAGTTACTTCACTGTTCCAGAGTGCTGTTGCTGCTTTTTCGGAATGCTTGGATAATCAGGTGAGTCTCTATCTCAATAACAGCTTGGTATAGATGCTCATATTGTCCCAAGGCTTTAAATGTGTTTGTCTTTCTTGCAGATGCAGTTTCGTGCGTCGTCCGGGAGAAGATTCGGCCCTCCTCAGATGCTGAGCTGGTCACCTCCAAGTGAGTATAGGTGCGAATGAGTGGCGCCGGATGACAGAGTAAATGTTTGTTTGTATGGTGAGTAACTAACCTGCTGTTTTCTGTTTCCCCCTTTTGCAGGCGCGGCACGGCACCAAGATGAAGAATGGAAGAACCGCTCCGAAGAAACCCAGAGGATGCAGAATCCCAGGTGAGTATCGGGAATCTGCGTGGGAGTCCTTTTCCAACATGGGCGGCGATCAGAGAACCAGCCGGAGATGAGACCGATAGCTGGAATTGCAGGTAAGGGCTTGTCGCTGTAGTAACTTCTGTTCTTCTCCTTATCTTGTTCCAGGCACCGATGGATGGAAAGCACCAACGGGCGTGGCTAAAGAAGCTCGAGGGCAGAGCAGACACGGTGAGCGTTACGCTGCAGGAGTGCAGAATAACGCGAAGCGTGTTCTGCTTGCAGGGTGTGGCTTATATAGCCTTGTAAGTAGTTCCAGGTAAAGTAGTCCCTTTACCACAGCCTGTCTCTCAGGAAAAATAGTCCCTCTGCCACACCCAGGATTAAACAGAAGACTCCGCCTCACAGGCAGATTAAGTAGTTCCATAACTTCAGCCCATTTCATGAGGACTGAGTCCATGAGACTCTGGGGCACTTCCTTGGGGCCTGCCAAGTCCTTCTGGTTGGCGGGGACTGGGATGGGCCCAACAGCTCCAGGGGTTTTGGAGCACACACCATGACAGCACTCCCCCCAATTCCCCCCTAAAGGCGGGGTCTCCCCTTGGTCCTGGTTTGTTCGGTGACTATGATGAAACCTTTTCAACAATCGTGGTGCATGAATGTGTTCACTGGGTTCCCATGATCTTTTGTGTGGTCCATATTGTTTCCAGTCTATTAGATGAAACAGTTTTGATTTGACGATTTTCGAGTCCAGAATATCCTTGATTTCAAATTCGGGTTCTCCGTCGACCATGATCGGTTTTGGTGGTTTCACAACTCGGGTTCCTGGTTGTACTGGTTTTAGAAGTGAGACATGAAACACGGGATGAATTTTCATGTGTGAGGGCAAATTCAACTTCACTGCTACCGGATTGATGATAGCCTTAATGGTGTATGGACCTATGTATCTGGGGTTGAAGGTTCGGGTTCCTTTCATGGGTATGTGCTTAGATGCCAGCCAGACTTCATCTCCAACTTGATACTTTGGAGCTTCACTCCTATGGATGTCTGCTGACTTCTTGTACCTTTCCTTGGCTTGTTTCAGCTGATCCGTTGCTTGTTTGAAGGCTTGGGTGATGGTAGAGTGCAATCTTTTTACTGCTGGCATTTCCAAAGGTTGAGGTAAGTCAAGATTGGAAGTTAGTGGATGCAAACCGTAGATGGTGTAGAAGGGGGTCTGTCCGATGCTGGAGTGCAGAGAGTTGTTGTAGGCGTACTCGGTTATCAATAAAATGTCTTTCCAACCGTTTTCAGACTGGTGTAACATACATCTGAGGTATTGTTCTAGAGTCTGGTTGGTCCTCTCTGTCTGACCATCAGTCTGGGGATGGTGGCTGGTGGAAAGTCTTACATCAATTTGCGCTAATTCGCAACACTTTTTCCAAAAACGCGAGATAAATTGGCTGCCATGATCCGAAATTAGAATGGAAGGAAATCCATGTATTGGGACTATCTGCACTAAAAATTCTTTTGCCAAGGTTGCAGCTGAGGGTAGGCCCTTCAGTGGAATGAAATGAGCCATTTTCAAAAATAAGTCCACCACCACCAGAATTGTGTTGAACCCGTTACAAGGGGGAAGGTCAGTTATAAAATCAAGAGACAACGTATGCCAAGGCAGAATATCCAGTGGTTGCAGTTGACCTGGTGATCTTTTCTTCGAGGCCTTGTTTTGTGCACAAATTCCACAGGATAATACAAATTGCTTTATGTCTTTACGCCATGTTGGCCACCAATAGTATCGCTTGATCTTGGCTTCGGTCTTAGCTATCCCAGGATGGCCTTCAACAGTGATTCGTGGTAAATCGAGATGACCCTCTCCTGAAGTTCTTTACTGGGTAGGTAGAGAGGTCCCTGAAAATATGGTAAATGGTTTGAGACCAAATGATGAACACTTCTAGTAGACCAGTCTCTCAGAGTGTCTGTATCGTTGAGATGTGTGATTTCTTTGTGGATGTCGTGTAAGGTTAGAGACGTTGTCACTCCTAATATTTTTTCTCCGGGAATGATGGGCACTGGGTCTGGGTTGGTGGATTCCTCGTCTACCCCAATGCGAGATAGAGCGTCAGCCTTGCCATTTCGACAACCAGGTCAGTAAGTGATCACAAAGTCAAATTCGGCAGAAAATAATGCCCACCGGAGTTGGCGGGATGATTGGGTCTTTGCCACCTTCAAATACTGTAGATTGCGATGGTCAGTGATTACTGTAATTGTATGTCTTGCTCCCAGAAGGTAATGCCGCCAAGCTTTGAAGACCACCTTAATGGTCAGAATTTCCTTGTCCGTAATGGCGTAATTCAATTCAAGTGCCGTGAATTTTCGTGACCAAAAGACCACTGGATGGAGTTGACCCATTTCAGGATCTTTTTGTGAGAGGACCGCTCCCATTGCTGAACTGGAAGCGTCGGTCTCAACCACGTACGGTAGGACTGGACGTTGGTGTTTCAAGATCGGGGCTGAGATTAATTTTTGCTTCAAGTCCTGAAAGGCCTTCTCGGCTTCCTCTGACCATTGGAAACGTTTGTTCTTTTTTAGTAGAGAGGTAATTGGATGCACTAGCTATGAGAAGCCTGGAATGAAGCGGCAATAGAAGTTCGCAAATCCGAGCATACTTTGAACTCCTTTAATCGAGGTTGGGGAAGGCCAGTTGAGTACAGCGTCGACCTTCCGGAAATCTATGCGTACACCATGTAGGGTTAGGACAAACCCAAGGAATTCGACCTCCGTAACATGGAAGGAGCATTTTTCCAGTTTTGCGAACAGTCTATGTTGCCGAAGTTTATCCAAAACTGCACGGACGTGTTTCACATGTTCTGGTTCAGACGATGAATATATCAGGATGTCATCTCTGTATACTACGACACACACATCAATCAATTCACGCAGGACGTCATTCATGAATTACTGGAACGCCGCTGGGGCGTTGCAAAGACCAAAGGGCATCACCTGGTATTCGAATAATCCATATTTGGTGCAGAAGGCGGTCTTCCATTCGTCCCCTTTTTTTATTCGTACCAGATGATATGCCCCTCTGAGTTCAAGCTTGGTATAGATTCGGGCATCTTTAACTTGGTCCAAAAGTTCAGGAATTAGCGGCAAGGGGTAACGGTTTTTAACTGTGACTTGGTTTAATGCGCGGTAATCGATGCAAGTCCTAAGGTCTCCTTCCTTTTTAGGCACGAAGAACAAAGGCGAGGCTGCAGGGGACTTGGATGGGCAGATAAAGCCGTTAGCCAGGTATTGTCCAAATACTTTTCTAAATGCAGATTTTCAGGCTCCGTAAGTGCGTAGATTCAGCAACATGGAATCTGAGCGCCAGGTATAAGGTCGATTTGACACTCGTACGATCTATGGGGAGGAAGGGCATTCACTTGATCTTTCTGGAAAACGTCCTGATAGTCTTGGTATTCTGGAGGTAGCGGATTAGGCTGATTCGAGACAGTTGCGACTTTCTTAACCAAAGGTTCGTTTGTTTGGTAACAGGTACAAGCACAATCGACTGAGAAGGTCAGCCTCTTAGCACGCCAGTCGATGCAAGGATTGTGAGATTCTAACCATGGCATTCCCAGAATTATTTGAAATTGTGGAGCTTTGATTAGATCGAAAACTATGTCTTCCCGATGTCCGTCTTGGCACAAAAGTGTCATTTCTGTTATCGAGTGCGTTACTGGCCCTGACGCGATCTCAGTTCCATCAACAGTGGTGACTAAATCTGTAGTTGCTTTTTCACACAGAGGAAGATTCATCCTTGTAGCCAAATCGTGATCCATATAATTTCCAATGGTTCCGCTATCAATATATTCTCTGACTGCATGTTTTGAGAAGGCTGTTGGTGATTTATGAGGATCGTTGGCAAGACGAGGTGCGAGGTCTGAGAGTCCTTCTTTTTGCTCGACAAGCGGACCTCTACGCTTGTCGGGTGAGGAAGTTTTCCGACTCCAGCTCAGTTTCCACTTTGCCGGCAACTCCGACTGCTTTCTGGGGTGGCTTTACAGGACAGTCTTGAAGAAAGTGGCCAGCAGAGCTGCAGTACAAATATTGCTGTTGTTGTCTTCTTCTGTCTCTTTCTGCTTTGGTTAATGGCCCTCGCACACCCCCAATTTGCATGGGTTCAGCCACATCGGAAGTCTTGGATGCATTCTCCTTTGGGCGCACAAACACCCGAGTGTCCATCCTAGCTCGATCCGCCTTACGGTTCTGTAGTCTATGATCAAGCTGAACCACCAGATCTTTGTATTCCGCACAATCACTAGGGGGGTTGACCACTTGGGCTAAAACGTCTTTCAGCTCCCCTCTTAAGCCCCAGTGAAACAGAGTTGTTCTCTTATCGTCTGGCCAATTGGTTTCTACTATCAGTCTATTAAAGGTTGCAATGTACTACATAAGATCCTGGTTGCTTTGGCGCAGGCACAAGAGTTCATTATCCAATGCCTGACCCTGAGAGTGGCGGGCAAACAACTTCTCCTTGTTCCTTTGGAACCCCTGGAAGTCTCGCAAGATGGGATCGTCCCGATTAACTAGAGGAACCGACCAGTCCACAGCACTGCCGTTGAGGTAAGACAATACAAAGGCTACCCTTGATTGGTCAATTGGAAAGGCCCCTGGCCTACATAGAAAATGAAGTCGGCACTGGTTCATAAAAACCGCATACCTTTTTGGGTTTCCTGCAAAGCGTTCTGGAGGTGCCAAAGGTACGGTCCCTGGAAGGACCACTTGAACTGGATTGCTGGGTGTAGTCAGAACCGTTGACCCCAATCCAGGCAACGGTGTTTGCCCCGCCTGGGATTGAAGCAATTGTTTAGCAAGCTCATCGGTACGGTCTTTAGCCATGATCAATTCCCTCCTTAAAGCATTGGTCTCCTGCCTGGCCGAATGTACCTCAGCCCTGAGTTCCCCCAAAAGTTGGGCCGGTTGGTCAGTCTCTGAGGTTTCCATGACGCCCAGGTAGAGAATTTGTAGAAGGCTTCGCATTCTGTCACGCTCACCTGGTCTCCACGGGGGCGTAGCACGTTGACGTATAACCGGGAACTGCACTGGTGTAGTTTTGATGATATAGCGGTGTCCTCTCCCTTGTTATCTCCCCAGAAGGCGTTAGCCTGTAATGTTGAAACAAGAAGTTAGCTATGAGTGGGTTGGATTGGCCCCACTACCTGCCACCTCCTGGTGCCCAACTCCTCTCCTGCTCACCTATGAGTTTGGTGAGGTTGGCGCTCCGTCCTGCTTGACCTTCAGCAGGGGCGCGGTAGGCTCAGTCTTTCTCTGGATGCCGTTACTTCACTGTTCCAGAGTGCTGTTGCTGCTTTTTCAGAATGCTTGTATAATCAGGTGAGTCTCTATCTCAATAACAGCTTGGTATAGATGCTCATATTGTCCCAAGGCTTTAAACGTGTTTGTCTTTCTTGCAGATGCAGTTTTGTGCGTCATCCGGGAGAAGATTCGGCCCTCCTCGGATGCTGAGCTGGTTGCCTCCAGGTGAGTATAGGTGCGAATGTGTGGCGCCGGATGACAGAGTAAATGTTTGTTTGTATGGTGCGCAACTAACCTGCTGTTTTATGTTTCCACCTCTTGCAGGCGCAGCGCGGCCCCAAGATGAAGAATGGAAGAACCGCTCCGAAGAAACCAGGAGGATGCAGAATCCCAGGTGAGTATCGGGAATCTGCATGGGGGTCCTTTTCCAACAGGGGCGGCGATCAGAGAACCAGCCGGAGATGAGACCGATGGCCGGAATTGCAGGTAAGGGCTTGTCGCTGTAGTAACTCCTGTTCTTCTCCTTATCTTGTTCCAGGCACCGATGGATGGAAAGCACCAACGGGCGTGGCTGAAGAAGCTCGAGGGCAGAGCAGACACGGTGAGCGTTACACTGCAGGAGTGCAGAATAACGCGAAGCGTGTCCTGCTTGCAGGGTGTGGCTTATATAGCCTTGTAAGTAGTTCCAGGTAAAGTAGCCCCTTTACCACACCCTGTCTCTCAGGAAAAATAGTCCCTCTGCCACACCCTGGATTAAACAGAAGACTCAGCCTCACAGGCAGATTAAGTAGTTCCATAAGGTCAGCCCATTCATGAGCCTAGCGCCAACGGCGCCAGGACTGAGTCCATGCGACTCTGGGGCACTTCCTTGGGGCCTGCCAAGTACTTCTGGCTGGAGGGGACTGGGATGGGCCCAACAGCTTCAGGGGTTTTGGAGCATGCAACAGACAATGGTCGAATGCACCAGCACAATAAGGGGGTGTGGTCTTCATGCATGTCCTCATGGATGGCTGCTGAGTCTGTATGCACACTCACCCGTGATGCCTTGAGTTGCTCAGAGAGTGTCTGCTGCCTGAAGGCATCCACCTCCCCGTGGATCAGTGTCATTGTGGCTGCTAGTTCGTCATGGATTGCAGTCCTCATGGCCTGCATTTCAAGCCTCAGGGCCTCTCCCTGTGTCTGAGCATTTGCATGCAGGGACCCTTGCAGACACCTCAGATCAGCCCATCAGCGCTTGATGTTGATCTCCATGCACAGTCTGTGGGAGCGGCATTAGGATTACATGACCTTCAGCTGTTGCTCTACCTAGGCCGCTGGTGGAGTCTTGGCCATCTTATCCATGCCCTCGGAAATTCTGTCCAACACGTTTCCATGTGGGATGGCGGGACGCACCATCTGCTGCTCCCACTCTGTCTCCCCTGCCTGCCTACATCCACCATGTGTGCGGGGCCGACAGAGGCCTGATATAAGGGACCATGGCCGTTGCCGTGGTGGCCCTGTCATTGGCTGCAGTTCTGCAACCCTCCCTTGGACATCAGCCCCAGGACATGATGCCAATTGATGGGAGTGTGGCCTTGCAGCCATAACCACCACAGACAGAGGGACCACCACTGACCGGCCATGTGAAGCCAGCCGCACTGCAGAAGACTAATGGGCACCATCTGATCCGCCCATTGGGGAACTCACCCTCACCCCCTTTGAGGGATAAACATCTGGTTCAGCATCAAAGCCAACTGAGTCTGAAGAGCCCAAAGAGTCTGCAGCATGAATGAGGATGGTCTGAAGCACCAGCAGGCTTTCATTGTGAACAACAGCACATCCTCTACTGGTGGTGCAACACATCATTGACTCTTCTTCCTCCTCCTCCTCATCTGGTGCATCCTCACCTGCACATAGAGAGAGAAAGACTTATGGATTCATGTTCAATGACAAAAATGTACATTTGCATCAAAGTGCACTACACACAAAAAATGGCAGTACATGAGCTACAAGCAACGTATGCATGGCATTTGCTGATCAGTGTCCCCCCTCTCCCAGTCATGTCCATGCCGTCAGTGGAGATGTTTACCTACCAAAGTGCCATACAAGCACAATGATGGGCCATGCAACTGTCATGTTGGCACACATACCAGGGAAAAGAACAGCACATGTGAGATTGTAATGCAGAAGGACATCACATGGCAAAAGTCATCCACCCATATCCACAGACACCACGACAGTCAACACATGATACACACATCAGGATTGGGACAGCGAATTGGACACATTGAGGTCCAGGACGAAGTTGAGGGGAAGTGAAATGCCTCTAAGTAGGTGCAGCTGACAACAAGGTACACTGACCCACAAGAGGGTGAGGGTGGTGTGCCCATGGTGTAGAGCCAGAGTGTGGGAGTGAAAGAGGCAGCCAGGATACCAATGAGTAGGCTCTCTGCCAATGGATTTGAGTCAGAGACTGATACTAGTACACCATGCATTTTTAGCAATCATTGTTCTCCATAAAGTGAATGGCATAACCCCTTGCTACATCAACTAGTACAAGCAACTACATTCTGCCTGCAGCTCAGGGCTGTGGTTTGTGGGCACTCATGCACCTTCACTTAGGGCACACCGCGAGGCGTAGAAACAGACAGCTCAGATATGCATCATGACAAGGTATCACATAGGAGCAGATGAGAAATGTAACATGCAACTCATCCTCACATGATGTGATAGTTCTACATTGATCACATGCACCTCTGTTATCAGTGCAGAGAGACACGCCACATAAATGTAGCACACAACAGTACATGTAGGTGTCTCGTGGTGCACATGTACCAGGGGAGTACCCTGTGGGTGATCTGTAATGTAACACAGACATGTGCCACACATGTCAGCCAGACAAGGTACTCTCAGTATGATGGACATGTGACATGAGTCTGTGCATCATTACCCAGGGATGTCTTACAACTGCAGCCTGATGTTGCACTGTCCAAAAATATGGTTAGTGCATGATAGGCAAAATATACGTTGCACAATGACAGCTACTCACCAGATGTGTCATCATAATTCTCCAGGCATCCCATGCCTTGAATGAATTTGCTTGTGGCCTCTTCATGCAGTGTCAGATTCTCCTCCTCTGGTGGCCCCCCTCCAGTTGCCATTCCAGAGGCCAGGTTGACACTCATCGAGTGCTTAGTGCAACGGGTGAGATAATTCCAGCACTTCTAAACCTGTTCAGCAATGCGCATCTCCACTCCTAAGGCATTGATCTGGTCCGTGTCATGCTGCCAATGCACAATATGGTGTGCGGGTGCAACGGTGCTCCCTGAATACAGTCACATATTACGATCATGATCAGTGACGTAGTCAATGAGTATATGGAGCTCCTCATCAGTTAAATTCTTCTTCCTCTGCGGGCCAGTGTCCTGCGCAGTGTCCTGTGCAGTATCTTGGGTTTGTGCCTCTTCCTGCTGTGCAGGGTGCCGCTTCCTGCCCCGAGTGGCACAGGGTGTTGGTGCTGCCCCTTTCTGGCAGGGACCATGTTGGCGTCCAGGTGCTGGGCCACCTGTGGATGTGAGCCTGCCACATCCTCCTGGGGCTTGGGCAGATGTCTCCACATCATTTCCCTGACCCCCAGGGGCTAGGGCAGATATATGTCCTCACCACGTCCCCCACCCCAACCCCGTCTGATCGATTTCCCTTTCCCTCTTGGGGCCTTTCTACTCATGTCACAGGTGTAAGGGATGCATGGTAGGCACATCGAGTTATTGTTCTGGGCAATATGAGTGAGGAAACAGTCTACGTGATGTGCAACATAGATCTGTGGTCAAGCAAGGCTCAAATATACCCCTAAAAAAAGCGGCACAAGATAAGCAGAGGCATCCAAAAATTCAAAAACTGCATAAGCGGCACCCAGAAAGCTTCTGTAAAGTCCATAAAAGTGGTACGCGATACACAGAGGCACCCAGAGATGGACAAATTGCATATGCGACACACCATAGTCCTAAAAAAAAAATTCACAAAAACATGCATGTATGCGCAGAGGCAACACCCTCAAAAAAGAATGTCGTACATGGTACCTGAAGGGATGGATTGCATAGAACAATAAACATATGAAAAACTCTTCGGGATTGTAACCGTTAAGCGCACAACTAGTGATGCACATCACTTGCTTTATATTATCCCATCATTGCTGTGAGCCACGTAAGCATACTGCATAGGGGCGCAGCATCACTGCATGCAGGACGTAACTTATGTTTTAGGGCCTTTACTCTGCTATCGGCTGTTGCGGATGCAAGACGCACACCACTGTTCCTCCTGCATACCTACTGCTGAATTTGCCTCCTCTGGCTCTGCTTTGCCTCACTCACTCATATAGTGCTGTTGCCTGGTCGAGTGAGAGTGCCTGCCTGCAACTAGCCCTGTCTTGGTGTGCCAGCTGCCCCACCTTTGCCTGGACTACAGTGTTGGGCATGCTGCCACTTCCTTTGTACTTGCCCAGACTTCCACCTCTGCCAACACCACCGAAGCTCCACAGCACCTACCCAGGACCCAGAAAGCCCATACCTGCCATGGAGATGAAATGCCTGCCCCATTCTCGTAATCTAGGTAGAGGTGCACCCCCATATTGAGGCAGAGGACTGCCAACTTCACCAACACTGACATTGGAATCCTGATGGATCGGGTCCTGGGCACATATGATGCCCTCTTCAACCCAGCTGTGGCTGGACACCAACGCAAGGGTGAGGATCTGGGACGACATCACAGCTCCTATCAACGTGGAGGGGATGCCAGTGCGCCCCAGGAACACGGTCTGGAAATGTTGGGACGACCTCAAGACCGATAGCCAAACCAAGGTGGTGGCAGCCCTCCACACGGACCCACTGCCGAGGTGAACCTTGCAGGCTGCCACCGGTTCGCCCAGATACAGATGCAGGTACTTGAGAGGTTCTATCTGGACCACCACTCCCAGTACTTGGCCTGGAGAAGTCGTCTGGATGCTGCTGGTGAGTACCCATGTGGAACAGTGTTCTATGGCATATGCCTGGCATGCATGCTTGCAGATGCCTCAGTCTGTTTGTGGCCTGTGGGTGTTGTGAGATGCAGCTGATTGCTGCCTCATGTCATTGTAAGCGATTTGTGGCATCAGATATTGTATACTGGTATTTGCGTGAGCATTGGCAGATTGCGCATTCATGGCTTGTTGCACTTGGGCATGTGCAGTGTGTGAGCATGGAGCAAGTGCTTGGACATGAGAGATGTGGACATGCTATGTTATGGGCATCTGAGTAGCGTGCATGTTGTCCAAGTCCATGTTTGGCATACCTGATAGTGACAGATATACATTCTTGCCTGTGTATGTGGAGTTCATACAGTGACGAATCCAGGCCTGGGATGTGACCTATCATCCCACCGCATTTGTAACACAAGTGTTTGTGTTTACATAGAATATTTTTATGGTTGGACAACCGACATGTGCAATTTGTTCTCAGATATGTGAGACGGTACATGTTGCTTGCGTGCAGGTCATGCTGTTGCAGGTATACATTGATGAATGTATTTGTGTGGGCAGGTGCCCTGGTGCTTCCCCCGTGACCATGGCTGCATGTCATTCTTGTGTTGGTTGGTCATTGGTATGGTGGCATTGCCATTTTTTGGTGATGTGTTGTTGGGCACTGTACAATGTGCTTTGTTCACATGTGCATGGGTCATGACTGTGATTGAGCCTTCACACTACACTCACGGAACATTTGCAGTGCATTTTGCCAGGGCACATACATGTGTGTGTACATTGTGTGTGTCAGATCATTAGCATGATGCATAATTTGTCATGTTTATTTTGTGTATGCCAGACATCCATTAACAACGTTTACTGATATCAATGTTTTCTTGGGAACATTTTCCACACTTGCTGGAGCTCGTGAAGAGGGCAGAGGCATTGTTGTGGAGCTGAAGGGCAGGGACAAATCCACAGAACAAAAGTGCACACCCCGGCCAGCCAGACCTGAGTCAACATCATCCGAGGGTGTGTTGGCTGGGGGAGTGCATATTCCATCGGGCAGAGCAGCTGGGGTATGTCCCAGGAGGTTATTGTGGTGAGGGACTCCTCAGTGGCTGTGGACAAGAGTTTAGAGACGGAGGGGCCATCAAGGGAAGAAGGCTCACTGGAGTCATCTAGGGAGATGGAGGTGGTGGTGGAGGAGGAGGCAGATGAAGGCCAGCGCATGGTGTCGGGTGGGGGCATCCAGGAGGGTGTTCAGGCTGCACCCCTGGCCCAGGGACAAAAGGGTGTGCAGTACACCATGGAGGGAGCTGACCAGAATCCTGTTCCAACTCCATCTGATGCAGCTGTGACCACCGTTGTGGATGCCTCTACCCAGTCAGGGCCCTCCTTTGGGGCCATGGAGATCATCCCTGAGGTATTGCACGCCCTGCTGGCTGGGATTTCATGGCAGACAGGCTTGATTCATGATGAGGTGAGAGATTTGTGAAATGCTCTAACATCATTACAACTCGGTGTGCGTCTACATGGGCCAGATGGCGCATGCGCTGCTCTCGGGTGGTCTATGTGCACTGGCGCATTCACCTGCCCCCTCCTCCACTCTTTACTCTGTGCCCTAGTCATCCTCCGGTGGGGCTGCCTTGCCAGTTTCCATCACAGCCCCCTCTACTCCTGTCCTAGCCACATCGCCCAGTCTGGTGGGTATCAGGTAATAAAATTGCGGCAAAATTTTGCTGGTTAAATCGCAGCAAACATGCCATGGTTTGACCCGGTAAAGGTGTACCCCATTATACCATTTAAGGGTACGGGGTTGTGGGGATGTCCCCTGCATCCTTTACATGATTGTGGTGCAAAAGAAAACACAGCATTTTTGCCGCAATGTTTTGCATTCACGGCCATTTTTGATGCGATTTTAAGACATGGAACCGTCTGGTGGTCATCATGTCCCTGCCTCAGGTGGAAGTCCTGGAAAGTACAGTAGAGGTGCTTGCTGTGCCTGCCCAGGCACCTGCACAGGAACAGGCATCAGTGGGGCAGCTGGCACATCAGGACAGTGCTGGTACTGTACCCCCCGTCATGCAACATCCAGATGGCAGGTGTGCATGGGCAGGGTATGCTTGGCCAGGCAGCAGCACTATAGTAGTAGCCAGAGGCAATCGTTGCAGGGACTACAAAATCAAGTAGGCAAGCAACACAATGAGATTCATACACCATCACAACTGCTTTAGGCAATTGGTGAAAGTCCGAATGGAGTTGAGGATGCAGCTGATGGCGGAGAGGCAGCGGGCTAGAATGGCATGGATTGCCAGGGCCAGAGCAGAGGTGGTGGAGAGAAGGATATAGAGGCGGGTTGCCATCCTGGAGGAGGCTTGCAGTGATGCAGGGGAGGAGGTGGACATTTCCCCCTTTCCGCATAGTATTTATTGGTAGTGTAAATATTGTTAATACAGTTTCTGGTTATTGATCACAGAGTGTTGTTGTCTCTTTGTTTGTGTGCTGCATCTGGTTTACTTTAATTTTGCTGTGCATTTGGTATGTGAATGTCACATGACGTGGGGGCCAAACTGTGGATGTGTGGCATATGCTCATCTATTATGCAGGGTGGGGATGTGAGGGGGGGGTGCCTCACAATGCATGGATATCCACCAACACACATCAGCTACCAAACAGTGGGTGCTCTCATGTTGGGTATATGAGTGGGTATGTGGCCTGTGTGCTTCATGTTGGTGGCAGGCCAGTAGAGTTGAGGTAAGTTGCTGTTCAACATTGCACTGGTAGAAGGGTGATGTGGCAGGGCCAGGTTGGTGGCGGAGGTGAGGAGGGCTGGTGGGTGTTGACAGGACTTGAGGGGGCTGCATGAGTAGTGTCATAGGTGGGGGGCCGGTGGGTGGTCTATGGACCTGATGGGGTTGCCTGGGGGTGGTGGCAGAGGTGATGGGGACTGGTGGGTGGTGTCTGGACTTGAGGGGGCTGCCTGGGGTAGTGGCAGAGGTGTGGGGGGCTGGTGGGTGGTGTCTGGAACTGAGAGGGATGCCCGGGAGTGGTGGTAGAGGTGAGGGGGCAGGTGGATGGTGTCTGGACCTGACGGCAGGGGCTGGTGGCGGAGGTGAGGGGGTCTGGTGGGTGATGTCCGGACTTGAAGGGGGCTGCCTGGGTTAGTGGCAGAGGTGAAGGGGGCTGGTGGCTGGTGTCTGGACCTGAGGGGGATGCTTTGAGGTGCTGGCGAATGTGAGGGGATTGGTGGGTGGTGTCGGAACTTGAGAGTGCTGCCTGGGGTAGTGACAGAGGTGAGGGGGGCTGGTGGGTGGTGTCAGGACTTGAGGGGGCTGCCTGGGGTAGTGGCAGTGGTGAGGGGGTCTGGTGAATGGTGTATGGACCTGAAGGGGATGCTTGGGGGTGGTGATAGAGGTATGGGAGGCTGGTGGGTGATGTTTGGACATGATTCGATTTTTGATTTGATTTTGAGTAACTTATTAAGCGCACCAGACAGAGTTAACCATATTCGGGCGCAGATGGTAACTATAGAGTTTGATGGTTACCTAAGAGCAGAAAAAGGAGTATCAAAAGGTCTGTCTTGGTTTAACTGTTTACATTTATCTAAATAAAAAAAGTTTTCAGTCTCTTTCTGAAAAGATCCAAACTTTCACACTTTCTAATTTCAAGTGGAAGTTGATTCCAGACTTTAGGACCATAAGCACCAAACCTTCTATCTCCTCTTGACATACATTTTGTTCGCGGGATACAGAGTAAGAGTTTGTCCTCTGACCGTAGACTCCTTTTTGGCTGATAAAATACAATTTTATCGGCTAAATATGCAGGGGCGAGTCCCTAATACATTTAAACACTAAGCATGCCATCTTAAATGTAATCCTATCTTCCACCATCAACCAGTGGAGTGGGTGGTGTCTGTACCTGAGGGGGATGCCTGCGTGTGGTGACGGACGTGAGGGGGCTGGTGGGTGGTGTCCAGACATGAGGGGGCTGGCTGGGGTAGTGGAAGAGGTGAGGGGGGGCTGGCGGGTAGTGTCCAGACTAGAGGGGGCTTCCTGGGGTAGAGGCAGAGGTGGGTAGGGCTGGTGGGTGGTGTCTGGACCTGATGGGGATGCCTGGCAGTAGTGGCGGAGGTGAGGGGGTCTGGTGGGTGGTGTCCAGACTTGAGGGGGCTGCCTGGGGTAGTGGTGGATGTGAGGGGGGCTGTTGGGTTTTGCCTGGACATGAGGAGGCTGATGTGCAATCAGGGTCTGTGCCAGCAGTTTGTATGCAGTGGGATTAGGGGGGATGGTTTGCAGGGGTGAAGCCATTACTTATGTGGGACCTGGCGCAGAGAAGCTGGAGTGGAGTTGTTATTTACGTGGGACCTCGCGCAGAGTAGCTGGGGTGCAGCCATTACTTATGTGGGACCTCGCACAGAGTAGCTGAGGGTGCAGCCATTACTTACGTGGGACTGCGAACAGGGTAGCTGGGATGCAGTTGTTACTTACGTGGGACATCACGCAAAGTAGCAGTGGTGCAGCCGTTACTTACATGGGACATCGGACAGAGTAAGTTGGGGTGCAACCGTTACTTACATGGGACCTCGTGCAGATTAGCTATGGTGCAGCCGTTACTTAAGCAGGACCTCACGCAAAGTAGCGGGTGCAGTTGTTACTTACATGGGACCTCACGCAGAGTAGGTGGGGTGGAGCCGCTACTTATGTGGAACCCTGTACTGAGTAGCTGGGGTGCTGGATGTTTTGTCAGAGGTGGACACAGAGGTTTGCAGAAAGGTTGGTCAACGGCCATGTTTTTGGTTTGCGTGGGGGTGTGTTCTGGGTGTTCTTCGTGCAGCTCGATTCCCTTTGCGGATCAGCTAGAAATGAGTGTTTGGATCCATGAATTTGCATAGCACGCAGATTTACATATGTATGCAGGCTCCCATAATGTCGGTCTTGGTGTGCGGCCCTTGTGGGATTAATGCACTCTTTTCCATGAATCAGACCATAATCTGTCAAAAAACTAAGTTAGGTTTTGGGACCATTAGTGCATTTTCACTGTGTAATAAATCACTTTATGACTTATGGATATGAAATCCAATAGACTAGGGGCCGCAAGTGCAGTGCAAGAGGTAATAAGGGAATTACAAAGGGTAGAAGCTGCTATCCCTAGCTACCTCTAAATGTCATCTATGCCCCCCACCCCCATGGGCTTGCAAAGGGACTGTAGAAATGTATATTTAGAAAGAAAGAAAAAATGTTGCAAAGACTTGCTTCCCTAAGCACTTACGCAATGTTATGTGTGGCCCAAAGCCGGTACCATTAACTACCCAGGCTTTGACAGATCGGCAGCACTATGCAGAGCATGAGAGAAACCAGCGCTTGCAGCAGTGCGGGAGACATTATGTAGACATGGAAGCCAGAGTACTTAAGATCTTGGTCTCATTTCTGATCATGGTCATCTACGTAGCAGAACGTTCGAGGAGGCCAGATCACCCTAAGGCAGGTCGAGGAGGCAGAATGCTTCCTCAACCTAAAAGGTAGGACAAAAGAGGAGACTCTGAGATATGAAGAGAAAGAGATCCCGGAGTTGAGGAAGAGTGACGTGACAGCTGAGGTTAGCAATGATTTTTTAACCACTCTCACCCGCGACTGTAACAGCAACTGTTTCTACAGAGTGTGCAACTGATAGAGATACTGGTCACCTTTGAAGAATGATGTCAGCAGAAAGAACTTGGGAACCCCTTGGAAGTCTGCAACACTACTCGGGGGTGTGAGACATTATCACACCCCGTATGAGAGACATGATCCTTTGTTTGTGTTCATCCCATTTTTGGTGCCTTTTATATCAATAAACTGAACAAACCCTCCTGTGTTCAGTCCTGCTGTGCATCCTATGTAGGCATCCTGACAGATTGCGTGAGATGTGGGATGAGCCAAGGTTCTTCCGTTCTTTCCACAAAGTACATTACTTCGTGGTAAATTTCCTCCATGGAAATTATTTTAATGTGTATATGTGTTTGTGGGTTAAGGGATAAAAAGGGGTGGGGAGTGGTTTGGGTTAGGGGTTTTAATGCAGGGGGGAAGGGCAAGGGGAGATCCCACCATTAAAAACAAATACTATTTCAAAGTAAAATTTCAAAGTAATTTCCACAAAATAAATATGACATGCAACCAAGCTAAGACTATTCTGGAAGACAGACCCATTCCTAAAGTGAGATTGGTACACAATACAGCCGTGGCCTTACTACCCACCTGAGGAACCCCAGACTTGACCAGATGGTACTTATTGCTCCCATGTTCAGTCTTCTATGCATCCAAAAGATGTCTCCAGACGGTAACAATTCAGGAGTCCATGTATGCAAGGCAGGTGTGTTCGTTATACAGTCATTTGTGAGCTTGCAGAGGGCTTTTATCTCACCTGCGTAGTTGAAGCATCTGAGGCCCGAGTTGTTAATATGTTCCAGACATTGTGTCATGTAGATGTTCAAGAGTAGAGGTCAGAAACTGGATCCTTGGGGTGGTATTCATGTCAACGTGGAGGGATATGACTTGATAAATGCCTTGTGTATTTCTTCTGCTCTCTTGGTCACACATGAAATGATCCACCATACTGTGATTCCTTGTACTTCAATGTCCCCTAGTCTTTTTATTAGGATCGTCTGGCTGAAAGTGTTGAAGACAGTGGAAATGTCCAGTAGGATGAGTGCACTGGTTGAGTTTTTGTTCCCATTGATTCTTACCATCTCCCCTATTAGGCAAAGAATGGGTTCTGTTCATCTCAATGGCCTCAATCCATGTTATGACTCATGGAGGATGATGTTGTTTTCAATTTGTTCCCTATGCTTTGGTAAATACATTGCATATGTTTGCTGACTTCCTTAGGTTAGTCTGATCCTTTTAACATTGGTTTGAAGAGGGTTGTTTTGAAGGTGTTAGAGATAACCACTTTCTTGAGGGAGGCCTTGAGTAGGGCTAGGAAGGCAGGTTCAAGATATGGGGCCTCATTACGTCCCAGGCGTTAAGGGTTAACGCCGTCGTTAACCCTTAACGCCTGATTCCAATTTTAACGGCTGCTTTTAGCAGCCATTAAAACCCATGGCGCTAACCCGCCTTGGTGCTAATTACGGCACCGTAATTTACGGTGCCGTAATTAGCGCCTTCCCCACTCCCATTATGCCCTATGGGGCAAAAATGGGAATGGGGAAGGGTAAATGGGAAATGGGGATTTACCGCCCCACTCACCTTGGAATGGGGCGGTAAATTCGCCATCCACCATGGTGTAAACGTAGTTTACACCATGGTGGTAAAGTTGGCGTACTTACCGCCTGGGTCGTAATGACCCCCATGGTTTGTCAGTCTTCAGTGGAGTAAATGTGTAATGCTATTAGTGTTGGGGTAGGTGGTTTTTGTTAGTGCTTCTTTCCTGGCTGAACATGGTGTTGTTGGACCTTTCCTGTCCAGGTGTTCCTAGGTTTCAATAATCTGTTTCTGAAATGTGTTGCATGGAGTCACAGAGTTCTTGAGATAACGGTCCTGCCATTTCACAGGCTGCAACATGTTTCAATTCATGTATAACATAGAAATATTCCTTCTGGCATTGTTGTGTTGATTGTAGTCAATGGCTTAATGGACGTTTTTGTTTAGATAGTTTCTCCGCTTTAGATGTTGGCCGATTTAGCAGTAAAACGTACATTTTCTTGAGCCTTCATTTTTATTGTTTGATGGCAATAAGTTTGGTAGTAAACAATTTGATTACTTGTTTCTTTGGTAAGAATTTGATTGCCTATTTGGTGCTATGCTATCAAGGATGTTGAATATCCAGTTGTGTCATTAATTTGGTCCATCTCATATTCTCATCTTGTTTCCGGTTGTGTGCTGATGATGGGAATGCTTAATGTTTTTTTCCAGAGGATGTCCAGTTGGATCCCTTTCCATGGTCTTATTGATGTAAGGATGCTTTGGCTGATTTTGCAAGTATCAGTGCTTCAGTGAAAATGCTGAACGGAAAGGAGGGATGTCTCCCTAGGGTTGGTGGACTGTGGGGAGGAGACAGTGGTAAAAATCTCATAACAGAAAATGCTATCTAAGATGTGTTCATTTTCATGGGTGGGCCCTATAAACAGTTGTTTGAAAAATGCAGCTGTAAGTAATGTAATTCAGCATTGCTTCAAGCCATATGATGCGAACCCCCTTTCTGTCCTGCCCCACTACACTATATTGTATCCCAGAAAAACAAGAAATAATAAACACCATTGATAACAATATGCACTGTGTGGGAAACCAAAGGGTGTCTCACTGACTAGTCCCTTGGGATATGTCAGCCAGGTGGATGGGGCTTGGCCATCGCTATTGTATCCAGATCCCAGGGGTGGACCAGTGCGGGAGGATCACCTGGATGAGGGGAACCTGGGAGTGGGGCACCCAGAGGAGAGACACAGTATCCCTGATCCCATTTTCCTGTAGAACACCCTCATTCCATGTACAATCTAGGAACTTTATTTTCTCCCCCTTTCCTAAATACACTCTGCTGCATGGAAAAAGCACTTCAGGGAAAGACAGACTCACACACAACCAGTCCGTTTGACATATCCCAACATCAGGGTCAGGCAGAGTCAGGCACCTAACCTCAATGACTCGCACCTGAATCATGTTACCTTTCCCCACTGGGATAAAAGGAGGAGCATGAGAGCACCCAAAGAGCAAACAGAACAGGGCAACCGAAGGGAGCGAGACCAACAGAACAGAAGGGCAGGAAATCCTGGGAAGGCGACACGACTATGGAAACAGAGCAGACAGGACCAGGAGGTGAATGAAAGGCTGTGGTCCTACAAGCTACGAGAGGAAAGTCGCCACAGAATCCAAAAGGGGCAACTCCCTGCTACTGCAGAATGTCACTGCGATACCTCCTTCTTGTGCGGCGTGAGGACTTGAAAGGCGGCTAGCCATGCTGGGCCAAAAGCCTTGACTGAAAGGAAGGTCTTGATAAACTGTATCAGCCCCTGCCGGTGAGTGAAAAGGGATACCGGCTTGTGTTGATAAATGAAAAGGACATTCATGTTTTAAGTGCTTTTTGAGTTGTCGAGAAACCACAAGTGAAAGCACATTGTAGAAAGAATGAAGAATTTCAAGATTGTGTGTGTGAAAGAAGCCACGAAAGAAAATAACTGAGAAAGGAGGCGAATAGTCAAAGTGGTCATACAGGGGTAAAATCAAGGGTACAACCCCCAACTCCCCCTTGTACAGTCAAAGGTCTTTTTTTATTTTTATTTTTATTGATTTAACTGACCTGAGTCAACTTTACAATATTTATACAAGTTTAACACATTAGACCATAAAAATAACAAATCATAATTTTACAATTCATGGTTCAGCATATACATTTTACATATTTACAAAAATAAAATCAAAACTCAATGGTAAAATTCATTCTCAAAAGAAAAACACAATATGTTCTATTTCAATTTAACATTGTAATGATCAATATTAAACATTTCTAATAGCTTACTGATATCAACTTAAGTTTCTTGTAACTTTAGTGTCTGGAGGAAGCCAAAGGCTCCAATACTCACTTGTGTCAAATGTCCACAATGAATCATTTTCCACAAAAGTTCATGCATTACTACTCGATATCCTTCCATGGTATGTTTCAAATATTTAAATCTTGTATTAATTAAAGCAGGACACTCAGCCAATAAATGTCTCAGCGTTTCTTTCTATGAAATCGACAAAAATTCTCTGTTTGAGAAATTAACTTGCGTTTTGGAAGGACATCTTTTGTAGGCCACATACCGCATGAAATCCACTCTATGTGCAACAGAAGGGTATTTTGCTATATATGGTTCAGGTGAACTATATTTCTTTTCCTGAACTGGATTTTCACTGAAGTCACGATAGGTCTTGAATTTGGCAAGATTCCTTATCCAATCCCCTTGGAAGATTTTTGTTTTAACTCTGGTGGGATTTTGTATTAGAAAAAGCAAAGTAAGATTTGCCTCTGCTAACGTGTGTACCACCAACCGTCGCCATTTAGAAATGGTCTTATCTCTTGAAGAAAATATATAATTAGGTAAAACTCCTATTATTGTGGTTTCCCGAAAAGCCATAATACACTTTCTGAACAGAGCTCTTACCTGCCATAGATATTGTGTGTATAGCGAAATGATTCCCAGGTCATGTCTTATCCAAGCTAAAGGTATGCAATTTGGTAAATGTAAAATGCGCCGCCAATATTTAGCTTCCAATTGTGACCATGTTCTTTCAGATAGTATGGGCTTAGTTTCAGAAGCATATAATAAAATAGGTGACACTTTTTGCAAATAATTTGTTATGGCCGTTATAATTGTAAATTTGCCATATTTGGCCTGGATAATCATGGCTTGAGACGTAGCATAGGTAAGTTTGTTCTTTAGATTTTCAATATATTTTGCTACATCATTGGCATCAGAAATATCAATTCCCAGATATATGTATTGATGGACACATTCCAATTGCAATCTCTCAATATTGGGTCAATTCCCTCTTTTTTGTTATTGGGGGACTGGTTATTAATGGGAAATTCAAACTTTCATATACACTAAGAAAAATCAGTTACCCCTCTCTCTGTCCATGCAGTGTTACTAACTCAACTCCAGTGTCCTATGGTTGCCTTATTACGTAATACTGGTGTAAGCAAAAAATACATCCATAAGTTATATCAAAACGATGTACAATTTTATTTAAAATTAAAACACATATCTTTGGTCTAAAAACCATCAAACTGATGGTAGACAAATACGTTCCCAATACAAATAGAAAAATATACAAATCACATGTATAAAACACACTGTAAAAGAGTATACAGAGAGCTTCAACCCGTCTTTCTGAGAGATGTTTGAGAAACAGTAAACTTTTTGTTCATCACACCATTACTCAGATAGCTTGCTTTACCACATCGTTTGGACGGGTAAACATGACTCTCTTGCAACAGACCATATTTTCACAAGGAAACTACCAATTCTGCAAAATTGTGGCAAACAACAGTAAAGCCACATTCACTTAATAGTCTTCTAGGATTGTCAACATGTTTCAGCCTTTATATTCGAATGAGACACCATCCTTGGTGTCCTTTTCAGCTGTTTTATAGGCCTTCATCAGGACGCTTATGCACTGTTCAATGTTGTAATGCGTAACTCTTCTGTACTCTCAAGGTGCAGCCCAAAGTCACTTCATAATTATAAAGCTATTCATCATTCTTGAAAGGGTATCATTTCATTTCTTCTTTCTGCTTTGTCCGGTTCAGATATACCAATTCTTTGAATGTGCCCGGTACTCCAGGCGTTTTGCTAGAACTCGCTTGGGTCAGTATGATGTTGTATCTTCAAGAGAAAATCTTCAAGAGAAATAACGAGAAGGATTTTTTACTAGACTGCTGACCCGGCTAGTAGATAATTGAAAAATCCGGCAGAGAGCAGGCTTTAAAAGCCATGTGATTTGAAGCACAAAATGCTTCTCCCTGCTCAAATCGACGTAGTGGCCGTATCCGTAGTTATCCTGATCCAGCATTTTGTGCTTCCAAATACATGAGTTTGAGAGGTTTTTAAAGCCTGCTATCCACTGGATTTTTTCGATGATCTACTAGCCGGGTCAGCAGTCTAGTAAAAGACCCCTCGCATTATTTCTCTTGAAGATTTTCTCTTGAAGATACAACATCATACTGACCCAAGCGAGTTCTAGCAAAATGCCTGCAGTACTGGGCACATTAAAAAAATTGGTATATCTGAACAGGACAAAGCAGATGGAAGATATGAAATGATAGCCTTTCAAGAATGATGAATAGCTTTATAAATATGAAGTGACTTTGGGCTGCACCTTGAGAGTACAGAAGATTTACACATTACAACATTGAACAGTGCATAAGCGTCCTGATGAAGGCCTATACAACAGCTGTAAAGGACACCAGGGATGGTGTCTAATTCAAATATAAAGGCCGAAACATGTTGACAATCCTAGAAGACTATGAAGTGAATGTGTCTTCACTGTTGTTTGCTATAATTGGGCAGAATTGGTAGTTTCCTTGTGAAAATACGGTCTGGTGCGAGAGAGTCATGTTTACCCGTCCAAACGATGTGGTTAAGCAAGCTATCTGAGTAATGGTGTGTTGAACAAAAAGTTTACTGTTTCTCAAACCTCTCTCAGAAAGACGGGTTGAAGCTCTCTATATTCTCTTTTACAGTGTGTTTTATACATGATATTTGTATATTTTTCTATTTGTATTGGGAATGTATTTGTCTACCATCAGTTTGATGGTTTTTAGACCAAAGATATGTGTTTAATTTAAAACAAAATTGTAAATTGTTTTGATATAACTTATGGATGGTTGATTTTGCTTAGATCTGTATTACGTAATAAGGCAACCATAGGAATCTGTAGTTGAGTTAGTAACACTGCATGGACAGAGAGAGGGGTAACTGGTTTTTCTTTGTGCATATGGACATTCCAATTGTACATTATCAAGAAACCACTTATAGTTTTTGTTCTTCAAATTTCTGCTAGCGTTGCACCTCATTATTTTAGTCTTATCCAAATTAATGGACAAGAGATTCTCTTGAACATAGACTGCTAGAGCGTCTAACAGTCATTGGGGTCCCTGCAGTGTTTTTGAAATCAAGACTAAATCAGTTGCGTAAAGTAAGGATATTACAGTCTTGTTTGCGAGTTTCGGAGAATCAGTAAAGATGTTTAAAAAACTCTCTTCAATATCATAAATAAAGAAATTGAAGAGGGCTGAGGCAAGGGTACATCCTTGCCTCAGCCCTCTATGTGTAGCAATTGGTGGTGTTACTTTCCTATCCTGAGAAAGCCTTACTTGTATAATATTGTCAGTGTGTAAATCGCTAATCAAGGAGACTAAATATGATGGGCACCCTTGTGTTAATTTCTTGATTAATATTTGCCTCGAAACTGAATCAAAAGCAGCCGTAGGTCGACAAATGCCAGGTACAATGGCTGTTTTATGATTGCATGGTGTGATATAATGGCAGTTATTGTCATTAGGTTGATGGCTGCTCCTAGCCCAGGATAAATCCTGTCTGTTGAGGGTAACGGTGGAAATGTTCCAAGGTCCATTTATCAAATTCTCTTAACATAAATCATGAAAAGATTTTTCCCGGGATGTCTAAGAGGACGATTGGTCTGTAGTTTTTTTCACAAGACCATTCGTCTCTCTTAATAATAGGAACAATAATGGAGCGACACCAAAAACTCGGTATGATGTTAAATTTTATACCTTGATCAAAAATATTGTATAGAATCTTGGCCCAAAGATTAGGATGTTGTTTGAACATTTGATTGTTTTAACCCTCAGGGCCCGGTGGTCTTGAACCGCTCAATTTGCTGATAAAAAACAAGACGTCTTCTTCTAGAAAGTGAAGGCCTTTATAATTGGATTGCTTTATGGTCAAAATATACTTATTTGATTCAGGGAGTGCATATAGCCTAGTGTAGTGGGCAATCCATTCAATTTTGTTCACTCCGTTGACCTGGACTGACATTTGGCTAGAATGGTTAGCAGTATTAATTAGGGACCAAATTTGAGCAGTGTTTTAGAGGAGATTGTTTTGAGCATAATCTCTCCATCAGATTGATGTAGCTGGAATCGGTAAGATCTTAACCAATTCTTGTATCTACAATTTAAAGTGCAAATTAATTTCTTTTTATCATACAAATCTGATATTAATATAGCTCTTTTATCACTACGCAATATTGCCTTTCTTTTTTGGACTTCTGCATCATACTCATGCCTTGGTTTAAAAAAGACATGCAACCTTGTAGTGGAATGGACTTGATACAGATGCAAAAGGTTCATATACGTTTCTCTCTTCTTGTCTGCGTCCATGGCCCCCAACTCAAGACTGTTATTTTAATGATGTTAATGTGCACTCATTCCAGAGAAATTTCATTCTGGCGTTATTGACAATCACGTGCATGCAATCTATCTGGTTCAGAATCTACAAATTGAATATCGGAGAACCAATACTTCATGATCGCTGTGAAGTTGTGTCATTACCTTAAATTCTCTTTCTCCATTAAATGTGTTAACATCAGCATACATATAATCAATAATTGACAAGCTTTGTCCTCTTTGCCAAGTGGTTTGAGGGGGGATGTCTCTCTCCAAAGACCATTACACATGACGAGATTCCTTTCGTTCATAAGTGTCAGCCATTTCCTACACAGCAAATTCTTAGCATGAGTTTTAGATGCTAATAACTGCATATTTAAATCCCCCGTTAGTATAATACTAGAAATTTCAGGGGTTACTGCTATGTTGGTTCAATATATGTTCTAAATCAGTAAAGAATTTTTTGTCATTTATAACTGCCGGATTTCGGTATATATTGATTATTGCAAAGACTCCTCCTGGATACTTAACTTTAACTAATTGTAGGTATAAATTAGGTGTTTCCCAGAGAAGAATTTGCAATCCCTTATTATTTCTGATCACAACCAAAAGGCCTGATGAAGGTCTACCTGTAAGAGATGCCTTTGCAGGATGCAAGATCATAGTGTGGCCCTCCCATATAGGTTTTTTCAGTTAACCAAGTCGCTTGCATTATAATTATATCAAAGGCTTCAAGAAATTCGGCACTTGTTCCCAACAGATGTGAGTAACTGATGTGTTCCAACCAGGCAAAGTCAATACATACGGTTGAGATGGCTGGGATGGTTATGATTGACAAAATAACCTGAGGAATTATTAGCTTTGTGATGCTAATTAAGAACTGCAGATAGTAAAAGGACTTGGTAAAGGAATGCAGTATAAACCTTTGAACTGTATCCAGTATTGTAGGTTGCACATAGGTTGGCACTACCTCACTACCATCCTTCCTCAGAGATACTACACATTTCCTTTCTAAAATAGACAAACTCCCCTGGGAATCGAACTACATCCTAGCAACCATGGATGTGGTATCTCTTTATACATCAATCCAGCCCGATTATGGGGAAAAAGCGAGCAAATACTTCCTAAATACTAGTTCACTCATTTATCTTAGACATACCGAAATGGCTCTTAGTATTATTGACCTATGCCTCAAAAACAATTAATTTCTTATAAAGAGTGAATTTTTTAGACAAGTTCTAGGAACGACAAAGGGCACTACATTCACCCCTGCCTATTACAATCGAACAATGGGGTATTGGGAAAATTGTTTACATTGATGACCTGTTTGTTATTTGGAAAGGAAGTGAGAAAGAATCGGTCAACTTGGTAAGACTGATAAATAAAAACACATGCAATTTGAAATTCACACAGGAACACAGTCCTGATTCCATAGTCTTTTTAGATGTGAATGTGAAGGTAGCTAACCCTCAACTAACGTGTGAACTGTACAGAAAACCCACAGGCTCCAACACTCCACTCCATGTCACCAGTGGCCATCCTAAAAACCTAATATGGAGCATCCCCTATGGGTAGTTTATCAGACTAATTAGAAATTCCTCAACCTTACAGGCTTTCTATAAGGCAAGCAAAGTCACTGTGTGGGGCTTTCGACAACAGGAATATCCTGAGAGGATCATCGAACGAGCCTACACTAAGGCCCAACTATGGGATAGATATCCCTTACTATCAGGACGACCAGAAGAGAAGACCAAAAGTACCAATGAAGACATTACAAGACTCCTCTTAACTTTTGGCACAAATGCAAAACGTATCCGTTATATCCTTAAGAAGTATTGGAAGATCCTAAGGGCTGACAAAGATTTATGTAGCACACTAAACGAACAATAGGATATCAGTTTTTGGAAAAGTTGTTCTTTTGGAGACACCTTGTTTAGTAGCTTCATGCGACATGATGACAACAGTAAAACAAGCAAGTGGCTAAGAAATTGGGGGGAAGGTTTTTTCAAATGCATTAGATATAATATCTGAAAATATGTACATAATTGCACTACTTACAGTCATCCCATATTAGGTCATTCCATCGACATTAACAGTAAGATAATGTGTGAGTCAGAGTTTGTGATTTATGTTCTCAGATGCCCATGTAACAAGTGGTACGTGGGGAGTACCAAATGCAAATTAAAGGTTTGCATTCTACAACAAGTAAGGGTTATCAACAACAACAGTGTGGCCTACCCCATGGCCAAACACTTCTTTGAACTCCATGGAGGAAACCCCGTGGGTTTAACCTTTTTTGGTATTCATAATATTGAAGTTAGACCCAGAGGAGGAGACAAAGAACGTTTACTTCATCAAGAAGAGACACAATATATCGTAGAGTTTGAAAGTAAAAATCCCAGAGGACACAATATTGACAAACAATGATATACGGGTGTAGAATAGTTGGGACATGTCATAGTCAAACTTTGGACTCAATGTGGTACATGCCATTTATGTGACTTTTACAAGCCTAACATGCACAAGTAGAAGTCTGTATTTGACTGTATTCTTTTGGATACCCACATGAATCATGTGAACAGAATTATTGAAAAATCCTTGCTTTCATTCCAAATGGGCATCTAAATTGCATTACATTCATGGTTCATCTCCTTAGCTCTCGAATCTGATTAACATTTTTGTAATTATTTTTTAATGATATTTGATGATTTTTTAATCTTGTTTTTTTCTTTTGTGTTTTTTTAATTTTAACTTTATCTACTTTCACTTATTTTGGTGTTTTTTGATCAGATACTGAATTCTACCAGTAGGCCTTTATCTCGACCTCACTTTGATAAAATGGAAAGTTGAATAGTTGGTGAATATTGTGGGATTGACTGTCAGCTATCATGAGATCTAAATGTAATGCCAATTCATCAGCTATGGAGTAATTAATTTCCAAGCATAGGTGGTCGTAGGCTCAGCTATTGCTTACTATGGACATATATCTGCACACAATATCAAGTTACATGCTAAGCCCATTACTTTATATCTGGACATACATTGCAGATGGCACTTTACACACTGGATTACCATTTTAGAGGCTTAACATTGCACATAAATGTATTGCTATACATAAAGCTATTGCGGTGATGCTGGAACTGATATATATTTTTTATCCAGCACTGTGAATTCTATCTATTGCCATGTATGCTGCTAGAGTTGGGCTATTAGTATCTCACTGGGCACTTTTTCTCTTGCCATGTATGCTGCTAGAACTATGGTGCTAGGATTGCCACTTATCCATCAGGCACTAGACACTTTATTTAGGTAATATTGTACATATATTTTTTGACATATAGGCTGCCATGGTTGCAATGCCGGGATTGATATTCGTGTACACAAGTACTGAGCACTTTACCTTTTGCCATGTATGCTGCTACAACTGTGCAATTAGAACCACACTGGGCACTTTATCTATTGACAATCAAGCTGCTATAACTGTGCTGCTAGAATTGCACTGGGCACTTTATTTGTTGCCATGTATACTGCCAAAGGTGCATCGCTTGAATTGTTACCTATTCATTAGGCACTAGGCACCTTATCTAGCGGATGCACACGCATTGATTTGTCATGGACATCATTTAGATTTCATTCTTTGTGTTCAAGGTCTACAGAACTTGAAATTTCAGGCAGCAGAGATGAGGCGGTTGAAGAGCACATACTAGGCTCACAACCTGGATGTTCAGAACAGCATGACTCCAGATTCTGTTTCATAATATGAATCCTTGGTTAGTGTGCGGAACCTAAACTATTAAATTTAGGACTTCTTCCCATTGCTGCAATGGAAAGCACTGTGCACTTTATTTGTTTGAAGGAACATTAAAGTTTAAAATTATCCTCTACATCACGTGTCACACACATAAGGAGATGTCATTGTGCACGCCATGCATAAAGTTTGAGATCTGTCACAGCAGACCTAGATACAGTTGATGAGTGGAGCTCATTGTTGTATATCTATTACGCATTGGAAAATGGCTGACATGTTTGTTGTATTTCGGAATCTCGTTTCACTTTCCATTAACCTGTGTGCATATGTAAATGACATTCACGTGTGGGGGGATATTGTGAACAAGCTACGGGATTGTAGCGAAATGCGTCATGCTGCCGGACTCTCTGACGAATTAATTGCGGATTATATATAATTTGTATGAATATATATATATATATATATATATATATATATATATATATATATATATATATATAAACAACTGATATGCCAACATAAACATAGTGCTCAGCCTACAAGTAGCTGGTGCTAAGGGTAGAAATCTTGGCTGGATTTCTAAATATGCAAAAAACACATGTGTAAAGGCAGGTTGTAATACTACTCAGGCTTTTTTATTCCCAAATCCGTGCAAACACTTTCTTTTTATAAAAACAGACGCCGGAGCGGCGTTGATATTAGGCTCCTCCCTTTTGCTTTCAAATATCGATCATGTAATCGCTACAAAGCCGTAGTCACTCGCATATACAACTACAGCCATCTTGGAATGAGTTCCGCATGCCTAGATATGAATGTAAATACAACCCACCTCGACTAAATGTTACATGGTGTAATTAGAAAAGGCGCGGGGGAGAAGCTGCATATCACCAGCCTAATCCAGCATTCTAATATTAAATTAAAATAACAAAGTAGTAATAATGTGTGTATGTGCGCAAGTGCGCAAATATTACGTTGAATGGTTCTGTTTCAACACTCATGATGAAAACAGCAGACCAATACACTCCATGGCTTGGAGTGGCTTTCACAAAAGCCAGAGCGGAGTGCAGCGCATTTCCTGTTTGAAAAGATGTTTTTTTCTTTTTTCGTCACATGACTAACCTCAAAGTTGAGATTTACTTAAAGGGACCTACACCCTTATTCACAAATACACAGGGCAAGCTACATAAGTCTATGTCCATATCAAATAGTCATAGGCACAGATATCCTAATGAAAATGCCATAGCAGATAGTAAAGTGCATAGTGCAATTAAAGCAGCAATTAGTCCATCGTTAAGGGATACCATAGCAGACAGTAAAGTGCATAGTGCAATTAGAGCAACAATTAGTCCATCGTTCGAGAATGATCCTTCTAATGAAGTGCCTGTGCATCTTAATAAACTCAAACATATATCATAACCATTACATCCAATAATTGGTTAAAGTGCAAGTGCAACGTTCTACAGTATCAGATAGTTTGTCATTTACTCAATGTAAAAACACAAACATTTCCGGATCAATGTTCAATCCCAAGGGTCTAAGTGTGTCAAGTTTGCAGATTAATGATGCTTCTAGCTGTCTCAATTTAAGCTCTCGATTACCCAGTCTATTATGTACTGGAATGTGGGCAAGACCCAAAAACGACATTGCTTTCACATCACCTCTATGTTTTTCAATAAAATGGCCCGTAAGGGGATTGGTAAGATCCCCATTCTTGATAAGCAATGTCGTTTTTGGGTCTTGCCCACATTCCAGTACATAAGAGACTGGGTAATCGAGAGCTTAAATTGAGACAGCTAGAAGCGTCATTAATCTGCAAACTTGACACACTTAGACCCTATATATATGTATTTATAGTTACCTACTCCTCTTCTGGGCAGCGCAGAGTCTATTCACACGTCCACAAAGAAAATTATTCATGACACTCCACTGATCAAAAGTTCTTAGGGTCTAATAGATTCTAAATACACACATCACAAACCATGGCAGGATGAATTTCATTGAGCCAAAAAACGCAATGCGTTCCAACCCTGCCGATGCTTCATAAGGCTGCTATTACAAAATCATTAACACGCATTCTATTTAAACTTTGTGATGTTCAGGTGCATGTTCAAACAAACTCAACATAGATAAAGGACTGGTACTTAACACTGGTTTCTATTACTAACATGAGTGCCATTTTAACCTTGTATTCATTACATTTTTCCATTTGTATTTAGGTAACCACTAATGTCCATCATCAAGTATAACACAGTCCATTGCATGCATGTTGAATTTCACTTAATAATACCAATTCCTTTCCACTTTAATGTGCAATATATTGCAAATAAAATTTAAATCTAGGCTCTGTTTCATACAATATGAAGTAAGCTGTAGTGTACATGCCCAATGTGATTCCCAAAAAGCACACTGCTGGCAGCAGCAAAGTTTTAATAATTCCAATCATAAAACTCTATATGCAGACTTCGATTCACTTTCTGATCTATGTATTCCGAGGTGATGTCCCACATATAATCCGACACTGGTCCAATCTTATTGCACCAACAACAGAAAGAGTAACCCGCAGCTGCATGTGTAAAACACAGGTGTGCAACCATGCATCATAACAATACTAAACCACATGATCAAACACCCCAAAGCACCCAGTAGGGTACATCAGTGTTGGAGTGGCACATGGATACATGCGCTGAGGAAAACGGAACGACCCAGTCTGATATGCAGAACAAGATGGGGAAATACAAGTGTCCAGTTAGGAACAGCACCGTACTTGGAAAAAATCATGCATTCACTCCATGCACACGTTTATAGTGCATGTTCATAGTGTTACCATCAGGCTTTCTGGAATACTGAGTGGTGTATGGATCATACTGGAGTCTACATCTGTCACAGGGAACAACAGTACCATAAAGCTGGACACAATGGACTCAGTGCTCAGAAGGAGTGGGTAAGTGTATGGGTAAGTATATGTAATATGAGAGGCTCTTCTCTTTTGTTCATGGCACCGGCTGGCTAGGTAGGCTGAGCGGCATAACTTTGAGAGTCAAGAAGTTGTATATATATATATATATATATAAGAAAAAAAAAACTTTAGTTGCAGTGCATTGGGAAACTCAGGACCGGCTTAACTCTGAGTGTTCCAGTAGATCTCCCCATAATGCCATTTTGTATGGCGTTGTGAATCCCTTCTCTTATAATATATTTGCTCTTGGTCTTTGCCATTGGAATGAGCTGAGTTAAGCCGGTCCTCAATTTCCCAATGCACTGAATTTCCAAGGTTTTGTTGTGTTAAGTTTACTCACTTTAACTGCACTTCAACTAATGTTTTTTCATTGATCTTCAAGGGTTTTGTGATACCATCACTTTTGTTTCAGTGCCAATGGCCATGGTCAAGCCACGCCCTTCGGCCATGCACACTGTACATTTTTCACCACCCTGTCCATGGCCTTGCCACTGTATATTTTTGTGGTGCCATGCATGGCCGATGACCTTCGGCCATGGCCAGGTAAATCTACCTATAAACAATGAGTCGTTCTCCACTGGGGAGGCAAATACCATGGAATTCTATCCATGGCAGACCTCCAGTGAGGATCAAGGTCAACTGGAGGATGACTCAGAAAACAGAACCAGTAGTGTAGCTCCCATACAAAGAAAAGGAAAGCTCACATTCTTCCCTATTTACCTGAGTTAAGGTACGGAAACAATTCTATCCAAAGTTTGATTAGGTCAAGAAGGAAGCTTTATCAGTGAAATATTGCTCAGGAAACTACAAAAGGAAAATGATTAGGAGATTCCCACATTTAATCTGAATGGTAATTGGGAGGTTGGACATTATGTGATAGCGCATGTACTATTTCCAGGCGGCCCCTCGTTCGATAAAGGTGGCTGTTCCGGTAATAAATGACTCTGAATCTGGGCAGAGCATTTTACACTTGATTTACTTCTCTGGGGACTTTGGAAATGCGGGCTTTAGTACCAAATTTGACACCCTGTCCAATTGGCAGCCCATCCATGTCATAGACTCAAAATACTATTCATTTTTGCTATGGTTCTCCCAAAGACTTTAAAGAAGACTGTACATCTGCTGTTGGAATACTCTTGTTATGGTTCAGAACTATATACTGCAGCACATATTTTCTGAACTAAGCAGTAGGAGGCTTACACCTAACACCTTAATAAGCCTTGGTGAACTTTCTCAAAAATGATTTGTGGACTTCTGCATATCTAGTAAGATTTGGGTGGGTTTGTGGGTTCCCGTGGCTTTTTCTTACAGCCTGAATCTACCTGAATTTCTATTAAGACACATAAACCTACGGGAAGTTTAAGAGAAACTTGAGCAGGTTCTGACAGATTATTGGAAAACAACAAAACACATACACAAAATAACACGATCATTTAATGTAAAGGGAGTGGTTGGGTGAGGTGCGGTGGTGGGACTAGCATGAGGAATTGGAGTCCTGTTCATCTGTGAATGTTAGCCAAGTAGTACATCACAATAAGCTCTGCAGTAAGATTATCTCATTAGATGAATGCACCTACTGCAAAGATCTATGGGTAATGTGAAGGTTCCAGGTTTGAATATGGGAAAGAAAAGTTGGGCATTTCATCCTTCTGAAATTGAACTAAATTAGTAATGTTAAGAAGGAGGGGAAATGTAAGATTACAATTCAGACCAGCAGAGTCAGTTACATGTCAGGAACATCTGGGTCTGCCTTTTGTCATTCAGAGATGACCCACATGAGTATTGTTAAGGTTTATAATATTACAAATATATGGAAACCACAACAGGCATAGACCTCTGAAAAGCTTTTGTGGAAGCGTCAGTCATGCATTAGGGGTTCATCTGGCTGAGTTTGCTTCCATGAGGGCCATGTGTATTTTTCATAATGGGGAGAGTCCATGGTTGGGGGTAAATGACCTCAGAAAGGCCAGTAGGGCGGAGGCACACTCGGTCACATGTCAGGCACTCATTATGGAGACTCTGAAGGCCTAGTCTCAAACCTTTTGTTGGCACAAGTGATGAGATGCACTATTGCATCTCATCACTTACACCCAAACAAGAAGGGCACTACACACACAGTTCCTTTGAATGTGTGTATCATAGCTGCTCACATTTAGAATCCCTTTTTCATCCCCGGTGCACATGTGTACAAATAACATTTTAATGTTGTCTCAAATTCTGAAACAGAAAACAATCACATTCCCAAATGTCTCTGTGGATCAGCCACATGGAAAGTGCAAAACATGCAGTGTTATTTCTGACCCATTCATGCATTTTATTAAGTGTGCAAGGAGCAGCATGAACTACTGCTCTGGCACTTAAATTACTACCCCTGAAAGAGAAATATATATGTTTTTTTCTTTTTTTAACATTTCACAATCAGGACACTAATCTATGCAAGGGCAGCAGCATAGAACCAATGGAAACGCGTAGACCACCTTTGTGAATGAAGTGACCTAAGTATTTCTCAAAGTAACTAAAAAAGAAATGCTCTGACCTTTTTGAATTTGTAATACTTTTTGTGGATTTGGCACCAAAGGGCCTGATTAGAAGTTTGACAGTGGTAAAACATCCAGTATTGTTTAATACTGGATGCTTTAATGCTCTGTCAAACTATGAGCTTCAAACACGAAACTCAACATTCAAGCCTTTTTTGTGGCAGTTATTACCACCACAGAAAAAACATTAACCATGCAGTAATTACTGCATGTTGTAATAGAAAATCTTCATTGCTTCTAATAGGACTCCAAAATGGGCACTAGCTTTTGGGGCCACATTACTTGGCTACATAGTAATATATTAATACATATGAGCCGTTAAAGTTACACGTGCTTACCACATGCAGTATCAGTATTTTGTGGTATTTCCACAGTAATCACAGGGACATCATTTCACCAAAATGCCACGGGTAGTGGAAGTGACATCACACGACCCTTGACCTCTGATGACATCACAGGAAGTGATGTAATTTAACCCCACCCCAAAGTGATATTGCAGGAATCGATGAAATACAACCTTGCTGCCCTTGACAGAACAGGAAGTGGCATCACATAGCATTGTTCCTACGCACACTACGAATAATATTTTTACGATATCACTATGATGTGTGATATACTTTTCATACAAGAATGGATCGCCATATGTATTGTTAAGATCAGTATGTATAGGCCCATATTACAAAATTACTGTGAATGCAAGCAGACGTCCATGGCCAAATGAAAATCATGTGCTATTATATATCACTTAGGCTTAAGCGCTTTATATAGAACAAATATACATACAATATCACCCAACCTGTGTTGGTACTCATTTTCGACCTCAGAAGGATGAAAGGCTGAGTTGAGGTGTTTAAGAATAGACTAAATCAGTGACTCACCTACTGAAGTGTGCCTGAAATAAACCTTTAATGAGTCTAGCAATTATTGTATAGAATTCTACAAAGACAAATTATCTGGTAGTTCCATTCTTTCTTATTTAGTATCACTGCTGAAAGTATTAGACTTGTAGAACACCTGTTCTTTAAAAAATTAAATTAAGAGACGTGAACAAGAAAGCAAGCCACACCAGAAGCAACGAGCCACATGGTGCTGGCCACAGTCCGGGAGCTTGCATTAAAAAAAACAAATCTTTTTTTTAATTTCTTTTTAGGGGTAGCAAGGGAGTCCACAGGGGTAATAAGGGAGTCCTCAGTGGTCACAGTTGAGACCCCTGGCAACCCCTAAATGACACCCTTGAGGAATCAGTCCCTGGATTTTTTTAAAAATAATTGTTCTTTCTATGTTAAAGAAACAGTGACAAGTTATTAGTCTATTAGATACTTTGCTTTCTTTGAGAATCCCTACCAGGAAAGGTTATTGAACTTTGTACTCTATCTACTTTGAACATGTGCTGGCATGGTACCTCTTCAACCCAATGTTTACAGCATAATTTCATCAACATGGTATTTTCATGAGCGTAAAATGAATCAGTCATATGGATCTCTTGAAAGTTTGTCCGAACCCGCATCACCCAAATACAGTAAAAAGTCAGGTGATTTTTGGCTCAGACAAATGCATTCGCTCAGGCTCACAACTTAGTTTAAGGTGCGGAAAACATACACATACAGATTCACTAACATTGCATAGTTCTAATAACTCAGGGGGCAAAGCTGTGAGAAACGAGTGTTGGTTTTCCTTACTGTATATAACTTTGGAAACTATAAAACACAGAGATTTTATTTCAGTTTACCACCTGGGCGGGAAGCCAGACAATCAGGTGGCTGGGAATGCGGGCTTGAACCACTGATGCGAGCCCACGTTCCAGCCAGCCTGACGGCTGGATCATCCCGCCGCAATCTTCCCCTCACCCTCCTCCCTATTTTTTTTAAACCATTCCCACCCCCCCACTCACCTTATTTTGGCTGCGGTTCCTGGCTCCAGTTGGCCACCATGGAAAGGGAAGAGGGTGTCAGTACAGAGTGCCACCTTCCATTTTCCATGGCGGCCATCTTTGTAAAGGATTTTCCTTCATTCAACTGAAGGAGCACGGCATCATATTGAATGAAGGAATATCGTTGTTTTCTACCACCCCGGGTTACTGCTTTGGCAACCCGGGGTGCTAATAAACTTAAGTCCCCGTTCCAAGGGTTGGAATATGGGTTTACAGCCCAGAGGCTTCAATAACCCCCCTCACTTCGCTTGGGCAGATAACTTGGGCTACCCGGCCATTAACCCCCATTCCAGCCCTTGGAATGGGATCTTAACTCCATACAGATGTGTGTAAGGCTAAGAGGCCCAACATATTATAGTGAAAAAATCTCTAATAATGCAGAAACGGTTTCATCCAAATGGTTCCTCGAAGACAGAGTTTACTTACATTATGCACTATGTAGCCAACATGCCTTTATGTCCTATGGCTTCCTGGCTGGTCAATCTGGATGCAGAAGGATGCAATGAGCTATGCAAACTGGACAATGTGAGTTATATGATTCATATGTAAAGGTGAAGCTCCAAAGGGTGATGCAAGTGTTCAGATTCGCTTCTGTGGAGGTTATCTCATGTTGTGCATGCACCAGATGCTGAGCAATATCATGCAGCCTTTCGGAGTGGATCGCCTTGCAAACCATTTGTCCCCTAGCCACCATCTCTCCTGATGTTCTCTCAGGAGAGGTGGCTGACAGAGCCAGCTCTACAAGCGCCTGTGTCTGTGTGCAGTACTGTGAGCCTGGTTGACAGGGTCACATAGCTGCCAAGTTGCCCTGTGTCATGTGTGACACCATAACCCAGTCCATTTCATTATTGCACGTTGGGGCTTGTAGTTTCATGCCGACAAACCAGGACAGGCTCGAGGTGCCACGCATGACACAGGGCGACTTGGCAACTAAGGGAGGAGACTGAGAGGGCGAGGAGTCTTGTTCTAAGATGCAGAAAGGGAAGCAGTGTAGAAAGGTCAGATGATTTAACACAAGAAGTTCATGATATCCTGTTATATTGTGGCTAACAATGAATAGTACATTAGCAATACGGTACTATGTGTGGGAAACCTTTTTGGGAATGAAAGTGAGCCACACCCATCAGATTGCTTACACAGGCATTTCTAGGAAAGTGAGGGCTTTACCGAGCTATAGCAAACACTCATTTAGCGATTACCTGGCTTTTACACCTGGTATGTACGTCATACATTCAAACACTTCTGTTGAATAGATGTTTGCTATGTATATGAGTCAGTCTTAAGTCTTTCTGGGTGCCTTGATTGCTGGCCGGGCAAGTCGGAACACCTCACCCCAGCCTGAAAAATTGACATTAGATTTCTGAATGCAGCAACAGCTTTCTTTTTTTGGATACTGTATTTATTAATTTTGAACAGTATAGCTTAACAAGCAAAAAATTACAAGTAAATGAAAAGAAAACACAAACATGTACATACATCATTACATGTCATTATTACACAACCACCCAAAAAATCACTTAGTGTGTTCTAACCATAAAAACGTATGCAGAAATCTAATAATATATTATTATAGGCGGTCCACAAGCTTACACATCTACTACAGTCTGCTAGCTGTCGTTGATTTTTCTTAATAAAGTAATAACACTTCTATGCTGGGAGGATAGCTCACGGGCAACGCAACAGCACAGAGCAACACAAGTTCGAATCCCGGTACCGCGCTGACAGACTGGTCTCTGCATAAAGCACATATTAAAAGATTAATTGATTATGTAGGCATGACGTAAACGCTGGCAAATTAATTGTCGTTCGGCCTTGAAGTAAGTGTTTCCGATTCTCTACATGTGTCTTCATGCACCTTGACGCAGATTATCAGGGTAATTCATAGAATTTCGCAGAAAAGTGTCGCAAGCGGCTGGCGCAGAGTGTCCGCGTGCGATTGTCTGCGCCAGGCACGTGCGCTAAAACCGATTTCCGCGCACAGCGTATTCATGGATTTTAGGCTCCCAAACCAGCCGTGGCGCAGAGTATCGCAGCGACCCTGCAGCAGCGCCAGTAACGCCCCCAAGAACGCCCTCGCGCAAGGAAAAGCCATCAAAATCGCTAAATCATTGCAAAGGGCTGCGCTAACCCTGGACCAGTTTACAGGGCTGCCAAACAAGGAACGCAAAGCGGGTAACGTTCATATCAGGGGTACGCGGGAAGTTTTACACGCGATTAGCCAGGGTACGGTTATTACAGGGGTACGCGGGAAGTTTGACACGCGATTGGCCAGGGTACGTGTATTAGAGGGGTACGTTCGAAGTTTTACACGCGATTAGGCAGGGCACGTGTATTACAGGGGTACGCGGGAATTATCACACGCGATTTTGCTGGGTAGGTGTATTACAGGGGTACACGGGAAGTTTTACACGCGATTTGGCTGGGTACGTGTATTACAGGGGTGCGCTGGAATTATCACACGCGATTTGGCCAGGTACGTGTATTACAGGGGTGCGCGGGAATTATCACACGGGATTTGGCTGGGTACGTGTATTACAGGGGTGCGCGGGAATTATCACACGCGATTTGGCTGGGTACGTGTATTACAGGGTGCGCGGGAAGTTACACACGCGATTTGGCTGGGTACGTGTATTACAGGGGTGCGTGGGAAGTTACACACGCGATTAGGCTGGGTGGGTCCTCACAGGTGTTCCCTGTACACCCTCCACGGCCCCTGCAGGCAGCCCACAAAACAGGGGACTACCCTGCACACCTGCTCATGTCCCCCTGCACCCCCACCCCCCAGCCACCAGGGGCAGCCTCCACCAGGCCCCCACTCATGTCTCCCACCACCCCCACCCCCCAGCCACCAGGGTCACCCTCCACCAGGCCCCCACTCATGTCTCCCACCACCCCCACACCCCAGCAGTGCAGGGTCACCCTCCACCAGGCCCCCACTCATGTCACCCACCACCCCCTCCCCCCAGCCACCAGGGGCACCCTCCACCAGGCCCCCACTCATGTCTCCCACCACCCCCAAACCCCAGCAGTGCAGGGTCACCCTCCACCAGGCCCCCACTCATGTCACCCACCACCCCCACCCCCCAGCCACCAGGGGCACCCTCCACCAGGCCCCCACTCATGTCTCTCACCACCCCACCCCCCAGCCACCAGGGGCAGCCTCCACCAGGCCCCCACTCATGTCTCCCACCACCCCCACCCCCCAGCCACCAGGGGCAGCCTCCACCAGGCCCCCACTCATGTCTCCCACCACCCCCACCCCCCAGCAGTGCAGGGGCAGCCTCCACCAGGCCCCCACCCATGTCTCCCACCACCCCCACCCCGCAGCAATGCAGCGGCAGCCCCCACCAGGCCCCCACTCATGTCCCCTATCACCCCCACCCCCCCAGTCACCAGGGGCAGCCCCCACCAGGCCCCCACTCATGTCTCCCACCACCCCCAAACCCCAGCAGTGCAGGGTCACCCTCCACCAGGCCCCCACTCATGTCTCCCACCACCCCACCCCCCAGCCACTAGGGGCAGCCTCCACCAGGCCCCCACTCATGTCACCCACCACCCCCACCCCCCAGCCACCAGGGGCACCCTCCACCAGGCCCCCACTCATTTCTCCCACCACCCCCAGCCCCCAGCCACCAGGGGCAGCCTCCACCAGGCCCCCACTCATGTCTCCCACCACCCCCACCCCCCAGCAGTGCAGGGGCAGCCTCCACCAGGCCCCCACCCATGTCTCCCACCACCCCCACCCCGCAGCAGTGCAGGGGCAGCCCCCACCAGGCCCCCAC